>NC_092394.1:4037196-4371086 GCF_030028105.1 Mobula birostris
AGGGAGGGAGATGGGGTGAGGGACGGAAGGAGATGAGGATGGGGTGATGGAGGGAGGGAGATGGGGTGAGGGACGGACGGAGATGAGGATGGAGTGATAGAGGGAGGGAGATGGGGTGAGGGACGGACGGAGATGAGGATGGGGTGAGGGAGGGAGGGAGATGGGGTGAGGGACGGACGGAGATGAGGATGGAGTGATGAGGGAGGGAGATGGGGTGAGGGACGGAAGGAGATGAGGATGGGGTGATGGAGGGAGGGAGATGGGGTGAGGGACGGAAGGAGATGAGGATGGGGTGATGGAGGGAGGGAGATGGGGTGAGGGACGGAAGGAGATGAGGATGGGGTGATGGAGGGAGGGAGATGGGGTGAGGGACGGAAGGAGATGAGGATGGGGTGATGGAGGGAGGGAGATGGGGTGAGGGACGGAAGGAGATGAGGATGGAGTGATGGAGGGAGGGAGATGGGGTGAGGGACGGAAGAAGATGAGGATGGGGTGATGGAGGGAGGGAGATGGGGTGAGGGACGGACGGAGATGAGGATGGGGTGATGGAGGGAGGGAGATGGGGTGAGGGACGGACGGAGATGAGGATGGGGTGAGGGAGGGAGGGAGATGGGGTGAGGGACGGACGGAGATGAGGATGGGGTGAGGGAGGGAGGGAGATGGGGTGAGGGACGGACGGAGATGAGGATGGGGTGATGGAGGGAGGGAGATGGGGTGAGGGACGGACGGAGATGAGGATGGGGTGATGGAGGGAGGGAGATGGGGTGAGGGACGGACGGAGATGAGGATGGGGTGAGGGAGGGAGGGAGATGGGGTGAGGGACGGACGGAGATGAGGATGGGGTGATGGAGGGAGGGAGATGGGGTGAGGGACGGAAGGAGATGAGGATGGGGTGATGGAGGGAGGGAGATGGGGTGAGGGACGGAAGGAGATGAGGATGGGGTGATGGAGGGAGGGAGATGGGGTGAGGGACGGACGGAGATGAGGATGGAGTGATAGAGGGAGGGAGATGGGGTGAGGGACGGACGGAGATGAGGATGGGGTGAGGGAGGGAGGGAGATGGGGTGAGGGACGGACGGAGATGAGGATGGAGTGATGAGGGAGGGAGATGGGGTGAGGGACGGAAGGAGATGAGGATGGAGTGATGGAGGGAGGGAGATGGGGTGAGGGACGGAAGGAGATGAGGATGGGGTGATGGAGGGAGGGAGATGGGGTGAGGGACGGAAGGAGATGAGGATGGGGTGATGGAGGGAGGGAGATGGGGTGAGGGACGGAAGGAGATGAGGATGGGGTGATGGAGGGAGGAGGATGGAGTGATGGAGGGAGGGAGATGGGGTGAGGGACGGACGGAGATGAGGATGGGGTGATGGAGGGAGGGAGATGGGGTGAGGGACGGACGGAGATGAGGATGGGGTGATGGAGGGAGGGAGATGGGGTGAGGGACGGACGGAGATGAGGATGGAGTGATGAGGGAGGGAGATGGGGTGAGGGACGGAAGGAGATGAGGATGGAGTGATGGAGGGAGGGAGATGGGGTGAGGGACGGAAGAAGATGAGGATGGAGTGATGAGGGAGGGAGATGGGGTGAGGGACGGACGGAGATGAGGATGGGGTGAGGGAGGGAGGGAGATGGGGTGAGGGACGGACGGAGATGAGGATGGGGTGATGGAGGGAGGGAGATGGGGTGAGGGACGGACGGAGATGAGGATGGAGTGATGAGGGAGGGAGATGGGGTGAGGGACGGAAGGAGATGAGGATGGAGTGATGGAGGGAGGGAGATGGGGTGAGGGACGGAAGAAGATGAGGATGGAGTGATGAGGGAGGGAGATGGGGTGAGGGACGGACGGAGATGAGGATGGGGTGAGGGAGGGAGGGAGATGGGGTGAGGGACGGACGGAGATGAGGATGGGGTGATGGAGGGAGGGAGATGGGGTGAGGGACGGACGGAGATGAGGATGGAGTGATGAGGGAGGGAGATGGGGTGAGGGACGGAAGGAGATGAGGATGGAGTGATGAGGGAGGGAGATGGGGTGAGGGACGGACGGAGATGAGGATGGGGTGAGGGAGGGAGGGAGATGGGGTGAGGGACGGAAGAAGATGAGGATGGAGTGATGAGGGAGGGAGATGGGGTGAGGGACGGACGGAGATGAGGATGGGGTGAGGGAGGGAGGGAGATGGGGTGAGGGACGGAAGAAGATGAGGATGGAGTGATGAGGGAGGGAGATGGGGTGAGGGACGGACGGAGATGAGGATGGGGTGAGGGAGGGAGGGAGATGGGGTGAGGGACGGACGGAGATGAGGATGGGGTGATGGAGGGAGGGAGATGGGGTGAGGGACGGACGGAGATGAGGATGGCGTGATGGAGGGAGGGAGATGGGGTGAGGGACGGAAGGAGATGAGGATGGGGTGATGGAGGGAGGGAGATGGGGTGAGGGACGGAAGGAGATGAGGATGGAGTGATGAGGGAGGGAGATGGGGTGAGGGACGGACGGAGATGAGGATGGGGTGAGGGAGGGAGGGAGATGGGGTGAGGGACGGACGGAGATGAGGATGGGGTGAGGGAGGGAGGGAGATGGGGTGAGGGACGGACGGAGATGAGGATGGGGTGAGGGAGGGAGGGAGATGGGGTGAGGGACGGAAGGAGATGAGGATGGAGTGATGGAGGGAGAGAGATGGGGTGAGGGACGGAAGGAGATGAGGATGGAGTGATGGAGGGAGAGAGATGGGGTGAGGGACGGAAGGAGATGAGGATGGGGTGATGGAGGGAGGGAGATGGGGTGAGGGACGGAAGGAGATGAGGATGGAGTGATGGAGGGAGGGAGATGGGGTGAGGGACGGAAGGAGATGAGGATGGGGTGATGGAGGGAGGGAGATGGGGTGAGGGACGGAAGGAGATGAGGATGGGGTGATGGAGGGAGGGAGATGGGGTGAGGGACGGAAGGAGATGAGGATGGGGTGATGGAGGGAGGGAGATGGGGTGAGGGACGGACGGAGATGAGGATGGAGTGATGAGGGAGGGAGATGGGGTGAGGGACGGACGGAGATGAGGATGGGGTGATGGAGGGAGGGAGATGGGGTGAGGGACGGAAGGAGATGAGGATGGGGTGATGAGGGAGGGAGATGGGGTGAGGGACGGACGGAGATGAGGATGGGGTGATGGAGGGAGGGAGATGGGGTGAGGGACGGAAGGAGATGAGGATGGGGTGATGAGGGAGGGAGATGGGGTGAGGGACGGAAGGAGATGAGGATGGAGTGATGAGGGAGGGAGATGGGGTGAGGGACGGAAGGAGATGAGGATGGGGTGATGGAGGGAGGGAGATGGGGTGAGGGACGGACGGAGATGAGGATGGGGTGATGGAGGGAGGGAGATGGGGTGAGGGACGGACGGAGATGAGGATGGAGTGATGAGGGAGGGAGATGGGGTGAGGGACGGACGGAGATGAGGATGGGGTGATGGAGGGAGGGAGATGGGGTGAGGGACGGAAGGAGATGAGGATGGGGTGATGAGGGAGGGAGATGGGGTGAGGGACGGAAGGAGATGAGGATGGAGTGATGAGGGAGGGAGATGGGGTGAGGGACGGAAGGAGATGAGGATGGGGTGATGGAGGGAGGGAGATGGGGTGAGGGACGGACGGAGATGAGGATGGGGTGATGGAGGGAGGGAGATGGGGTGAGGGACGGACGGAGATGAGGATGGAGTGATGAGGGAGGGAGATGGGGTGAGGGACGGACGGAGATGAGGATGGGGTGATGGAGGGAGGGAGATGGGGTGAGGGACGGACGGAGATGAGGATGGAGTGATGAGGGAGGGAGATGGGGTGAGGGACGGACGGAGATGAGGATGGGGTGAGGGACGGACGGAGATGGGGTGAGGGACGGAAGGAGATGAGGATGGGGTGAGGGAGGGACGGAGGAATAGAGATGGAATGACAGGCGGACGAAGAAGGAGGGAAGGACGGAGATGAAGAGGGAGTGACGGGCTGACCGATACCGCTCCCTCACCGATCCGACCCTGGTTTCCCCGACAGCCGGGCCCACCCCGCTCAGAACCGGATACGAAGTACGCGCGGCGCCTCGGGATTCCCCTCACCTGGTGCCGGCGTCCCGCGGTGGTGGTGCCGCTGCCGCCCGTCGCCCGTTCAAACCCAACCGCAGCGGCGGCGCCGGTTCTTAAAGGGATCGCCCCGTTGGTCAGCGTTTAAAGGGATCAGCACGTACCCGCCCGCACCGCCCCCCCAACCATTCCTTCCTCAGTTGATGATGCCGCCGAGCGCTCAGCGATTGGTCGACAGCTATCAGCTGACCCGCGGTCTCCACCAATGAGCACGCACCCTGCCCAAAGCAAAACAGAGCCGACCCGACGCTGCTTTGGTGATTATTTCTGGGCGGGACAGGGACAGCCTGAGTCACTGGGTGACCGGTATAGGGTGGGGTGGAGTGGGGTGAGGGGTGACCGGTATAGGGTGGGGTGGGGTGAGGGGTGACCGGTATAGGGTGGGGTGGGGTGGGGTGAGGGGTGACCGGTATAGGGTGGGGTGACGGTCTGGGGAGGGGAGGGGGGTGACCGGTATAGGGTGGGGTGACGGTCTGGGGCGGGGGTGACCGGTATAGGGTGGGATGACGGTCTGGGGAGGGGAGGGGGGTGACCGGTCTGGGGAAGGGAAGGGGTGACGGGTCTGGGAAGCGGGAGAGGGGTGAGGGGTCTGGGGAGGGGGTGACTGGTATAGGGTGGGATGACGGTCTGGGGAGGGGAGGGGGTGACCGGTCTGGGGAAGGGAAGGGAAGGGAAGGGGTGACAGGAGGGGGTGAGGTGTCTGGGGAGCGGGAGAGGGGTGACGGGTCTGGCGAGGGGGTGAGGGGTGGGGTGAGGTGACAGGTCTGGAAAGGGTGACCAGTATTGGGAGGGGTGGGGTGACCGCTGACTGACCCCACCTGCATCTGCCCGTCCGACAATCTTTAACCCCCCACGGTAGCATTAAGACAAGAACTGACGAAGGATCTCGGCCCGAAACATTTTTTTCCATAGATGCTACCTGGCCGACCGAGTTCCTCCAGCATTTTGTGTGGTAATGGGAAACAGCTTTTTCCCCCAGACCACTAAACTCCCTGACACCACCCAGGTCTTATCACTTATGAAGCGCCAGTAACATTATACTGTTTACTTTTTATTTGTTAATTTATTTATGATAATATTACTTCCTGTGCTGTGTATATGAGTTGTACACCTTAGTCCGGAGGAACGTTGTTTGCATGGTAGTATATACATCTACAGTCAAATGACAATGAGCTTCAACTTGTTAACTCTAAGATTATTGTGAGGGGAGAATGTCAGAGGGATTTTTTAAAAAAAAAACAGCAAATACACAGCAAGAGTCTCTTAGGTATTTGGATGATGGAGGGAAGGGTTAAATTGATCTTTAAGTTGAAAGGTCAACACAACATTGTTGGCTAAGGGGCCTGTACATGTTCTAATCTAGGACATAGCAAAATGTGTCTGCAAGTTTCGGAAATCTGACAGTGGAGATGAATCACTGTCCAATTGCTATCATTGCAACCAGAGAATAAATTTATTAAGGTCAGCAGGGACTGAAAGAACAGTGATGGGTGATAAAAGTTAGCATGATAAATGGCACATTCTTCACAGCTTTATTCAGAGGAGGGCCACAGTTGAAGGGACAAGGCAGATTAATAATTCAGTACAGACTAGATGAGCCAAAGGGCCTGTTTCTGTGCTGTTCTACTTTCAATGTTTTAGGAATGGCCTCTTCCCTTCCACCAGATTTCTGAACAGTCCATGAAGCTACAAACATTACCAAACTATTTTGCACTCCTTTGTTTTTAATATATTCTCAGTACAACTTTTTTATTTACACATTGCTGCCACATAACAAGAAATTTCAAGTAACATGTCTGTGATAAGAAAACTGATTCTGCATTTCAGGAAGTCAAATGGGATAGGACAGATGGCAGGGGATGAGAGATTATTAAAGATCAGAGACACCCAGGTCCAAGCCCATTATTCCCTGAAAATGGCAACATGGCTAGATAGGGCATACTTGCCTTCATAAGTCAGGGCATAAAAACTTTTAAACTCAATGCTTTTCTACAACTTTGCCAATCACTGGTCACAACAAGGTACAGAATCAGCTTCATCATCACTGACATGTCGTGACATTTGCTGTTACTGCTGCCCCAAACACTGCAATGCATAAAAATTAATAGAAGTTACAATAAGAAATATCAAAAAAGAGTGAAATAGTGAGTGTTCATGGAAACTGATGGTGGAGGGGAAGAAGCTGTTGAGGGTGGGTCTTTGTTGGTGGCAGTAATGAGAAGCGGGCAGGTCCTGGATGGTGAGGGTTCTCAGTGGATGTCACCTGCTTGAGGCACTGCCTTTCGAAAATGTCTTCAGTGATGGGGAAGCCAGAGCCCATGGTGGAGCTGGCTGAGTTACAACCCTCTGCAGCTGTTTCCCATCCTGTGCAGTGGCCCCTCCACACCAGACGGTGATGCAGCCCGTTAGAATGCTCCCCATGGTACACCTGTAGAAAGTTGCCAGTCTTTTGCGACGTCCCAAATCTCCTGAAACTCCCAATGAATTAGAGCCACTGGTGTGCCCTCTTTGTAACATCAACATGTTGGGCCCAGGACAGATTCTCAGAGATGTTGACACACAGGAACTTGAAACTGCCAATCCCTCAATAGGGACCGGAGTGTGTCTCCCGACTTCTCCTTCCTGAAGTCCACAATCGATTCCTCGGTCTTAATGATACGGAGTACAAGGTTGGTATTGTGACAATACTGTGGTTGCAGCGGACATTCACCAGGATGTTATCCGGACTGGACAGTCCTGGCTGGGGGGGTGGGATTGACCTGATGGAGGTGTATAAATGACAAGAGTCATAGACAGGGTAGATGGTGAATCTTTTTACCTGCTGCAATAGGGTATTGGTTTAAGGCATGAGGTAGCAGTTTTAAAGGCCGTGTTGTTTTAAAACCAGTCATGCTCAACTCTCTGAGAAAGGTGGTGGCAGTGGAAACGGATACAATCTCTACACTCAAAAGGCACAACCGGACAGGGCATAGAAAGGGATAGGACGTAGGTGGGAATTTTGGTCAGCATGGAAATATTCAGCTGAAGGGGCTGCTTCCTGCTGAATAGTTATAGTTATTAAGTGGGATATGGACAAAAAGACAGACACAAAATGCTGGAAGTCAGCAGGCCAGGCAGCATCTATGGAAATTAACAGATACTCGATGTTTCAAACAGAAACCCTTCTTTAGGACTCAAGCAGTCAGCATGAACAGGATGAGCTGAAGGGCCAGCCCTCGTGCCATACAGGGCAGCCTGACAGCGCAGTGGTTAGCACAATGCTCTACACTGCCAGTGACCCACGATCAATTCCCGCTGCTGTCGAAAAGGAGTTTGTACGTTCTCTCTGTGACCACGTGGGTTTCCCCTGGGTGCTCCTGTTTCCTCCCACATTCCAAAGACGAAGGTTAGGGTGAGTGAGTTGTGGACATGTTACGTTGGCGCCAGAAGCATGGCGACACTTGCGGGCACACCTTTGGACTGCGTTGGTTGTTGATGCAAACATTTCACTGTGTTTCAATGTACATGTGACAGGTAAAGTTCATCTTTAAACTCTGAGAATGACACCCCAACACCCCAAAGGAGACAGTGCAGACAGTGCTATTGGACATTTTCATTTATTGCATGAGTGAAACAATTTAAAAAAATAAGTGATGCTTTGTTCAAGAAATGAAAAAAACCAAAAACTGGTTACAGTACGACAGGAAGGTGTTGATTCTGAGAGACAGAGAATGTGACAGACCACGGATTAAGCACTCAGAGTAAACTGGGTAAGCAGGGAATGAGGGGGCGAGGGGGAGGAGGTGCAGCACTATAGATCCTCAGCCCTGAGGTAAGCTCCTTAGGTCTGACAACAGCCTCACGTGGCCGGACGACAATGTCCCCAGTACGCGAAGGTCCTCAATACAAGGCAAATGCCCCTGGTAGGCCCAACGACCCTCTCAGCAAGCTGGGGGCTACACCTCTGGAGAGGTCCGAGCCTCTTTACCACTGCTCCCACCAAACCCCACTCCAGACCGACGGACGTTCCAACCTCTCCTTTGGTGTGCGGCAGCGAGAGCCAGGAGGGTGTGTAATGGCCCCACTTCGTGTCTCCTTCCCACCATCCTCCCCCTCAACCTCCCCTCACAAACTATCTCCTAATGGATATACCTGGCTTTTGCAAAACACAGAATGCTGGTCTGCTCCGGAGGGGGCACCTCGGGAGCGTTTTATTGCACTTAAGACAACCAAATAAATTAACGATTCTGCAATAAATTAACGTTAGTAAGATCACCTCACATGGATGGAAGGAGGGAACGAATTGGAACAGCACATCATGGCCACTTGATGGAATATTTTAGATTGGTCACCACCTTTGAACCACAGTCACTCAGTGTTTGGTTCAGACCAGACACACAGTATATTGATAATAGCAGGTAGAGCACAGCAAACCCTAACACTCATATATTCTGCGTGGGATTAAAGTTAGTGCCTTCGTGTGTTTTTGTATTCCTCTGCCTGGTCCCAACAATCTATTTCTTCGAGCAACATCCCAAGATTTGTTTAAAAATATCATTCTGTGAATGGAGAGGTGGGGAGGGGGCGGGGGGAAGTAGGAGGAGGGGGAGGGGGTTACTCAGAGGCAGGAAGTCCTTCACCGCTGGAGTGTGAGAGCCTCAGACGCAATCTCGTCAGCTACAACAGAAAGGAAAGCCCGCTTTAGAATCGTCAGTCTCTCCCTGACCCACCCACCCCAACGTAGAATCGCCAGTCTCTCCCCGACCCACCCATCCCAACGTAGAATCGCCAGTCTCTCCCCGACCCACCCATCCCAACGTAGAATCACCAGTCTCCCCTCTCCACGACCCACCCAGCCCAACGTAGAATCGCCAGTCTCTCCCCCGACCCACCCATCCCAACGTAGAATCACCAGTCTCTCATCTCCCCCATGGGAGTTGATTCTTCCTATTCCCCTCCCCTCCTGCCCCTCCAACCTAACGTAGAACCATCAGTCCCTCATTTCCACAACCCACGCCCCCTCCCCTCCTGTCCCTCCAATCCAACGAAAGTCTCCCCCACCCATCCTCCTCACACCCCCAACCCTGGGACAGTTCTTTCCCTCTCCTCCTCCAGCATTCAGACAGTGCCACCCTCAATCCCCTCCACGTTTGGGAATACAGTCACCCTCCCACCCCAAACCCCTCTCCTTATGGGAGAGACTCCCTGCCTTCCACCAACCCTTTCTGGCCTTGGGACAGGGTCAACGACCAACACAGTCCCAAGTGCTGTAAGTACAGACTGACAGCTGGTGTACAGATACAGGCAGACTGCTGATCACAGGCGGAGTCACACTTACTGCATGAACAGCAGTCCGGCACTATTCATCAGTGGCTGTCAGTCCTCTCACAGGTCCGTTCTGTATCATCTGCAGAGGAGGAGATGAGTCAGTACACACATCCCTGCAAGTCCCCACACACATCCACACCTCCGGTTCCCATTCCCACCACTGCCCAGTCCCCCCTCATCTCTCACATCAACTCTACTCTCCACACCTCCTATTCCCACCCCTGCCCAGTTCCCTCTCCCATCCCATCTCTCACATCAACTCCACCCTCCTCACCTCCCATTCTCACCACTACTCAGTCCCCCCTCACCTCCCACATTAACCCCACTTCCCATTCCCACCTCTCCCCAGTCTCCCCTCACCTCCATTCCCACCCCTACCCAGTCCCCTCTCCCATCCCATCTCTCACATCAACTCCACCCTCCTCTCCCATTTCCACCCCTTCCCACAGTCTCCCCCCATCTCTCCTCTCCTCACCTCCCATTCCTACCCACACTCCCCCCCTCACCTCCCATATGAACCCCACCTCCCATTCCACCCACACCTCCCATCCCTCACATCAACTCCTTCCTCCCATTCCACCCCAAACCATGGGCTCTCCCCACCCCTTACATCAGCCCTCCCATTCCCACCCTCTGCCTGCAACTGGATGCCTGACCTCCTGACCAACAGATCACGATCAATAAGGAGAGAAAACACACACACACAATCAATGCTGGAGGAGCTCAGCAGGAAGAAAACCTCCGTGGAAATGAATAAAAAGTCAAATTTGGAGCCGAGACCCTTCATCAGAACTGGAAAGGGGGGTGGGGGGTGGGGAGGAGTCAGAATAAGGTGGTGGGGGGAGGGGAGAAGTAGTGATAGGTGAAACCAGGAAAAGGGGAAGGTGAAGCCCAGAGATGGGAAGTCGATTGGTGGAAGAGGTAAAGAGGGGGAATCTGACAGGAGAGGACAGTGTCAGGGAAACAGATTATTATCTGAATGGTGGCCGATTAGGAAAAGGGGAGGTGCAACGAGACCTGGGTGTCATTGTACACCAGTCATTGAAAGTGGGCATGCAGGTACAGCAGGCGGTGAAAAAGGCGAATGGTATGCTGGCATTCATAGCAAGAGGATTCGAGTACAGGAGCAGGGAGGTACTACTGCAGTTGTACAAGGCCTTGGTGAGACCACACCTGGAGTATTGTGTGCAGTTTTGGTCCCCTAATCTGAGGAAAGACATTCTTGCCATAGAGGGAGTACAAAGAAGGTTCACCAGATTGATTCCTGGGATGGCAGGACTTTCATATGATGAAAGACTGGATCAACTAGGCTGGAAATGAGAAGATTGAGGGGGGATCTTATTGAAACGTATAAAATCCTAAAGGGATTGGACAGGCTAGATGCAGGAAGATTGTTCCCGATGTTGGGGAAGTCCAGAACGAGGGGTCACAGTTTGAGGATAAAGGGGAAGCCTTTTAGGACTGAGATGAGGAAAAACTTCCTCACACAGAGAGTGGTGAATCTGTGGAATTCTCTGCCACAGGAAACAGTTGAGGCCAGTTCATTGGCTATATTTAAGAAGGAGTTAGATATTGCCCTTATGGCTAAAGGGATCGGGGGTATGGAGGGAAGGCTGGTACAGGGTTCTGAGTTGGATGATCAGCCATGATCATACTGAATGGCAGTGCAGGCTTGAAGGGCCGAATGGCCTACTCCTGCACCTATTTTCTATATTTCTATGTCATGGGAGAAAGGGAAGGGAAGGAGCATCAGCAGGAAGTGGCAGGTAAGGAGATGAGGTGAAAGAGGGAAACAGGAATGGGGCAAGGTGAAGGGGGAAGGGACAATTACCAGAAGTTTGGGAAATTGATGTTCCTGCAATCAGGTTGGAGGCTACCCAGAAGCGACACAAGGTGCTGCTCCTCCAACCTCAGTGTGACCACATCGTAGCAGTAGAGGAGGCCATGGATTGACATGTCAGAACGGGAAGTAGAACTGAAATGGGTGGCCACCGGGAAATTCCACTTTTTGTGGTGGATGGAGTGAAGGTGCCCGTGAAGTGGTCTGCCAATCTAGGGTGGGTCTCACCGACATACAGGAAGCCACACCAGGAGCACTGGATACAGCAGATGACCCCAACAGACTCACAGGTGAAGTGTCACCTCACCTGGAAGGACTGTTTGGGGCCTTGGATGGTAGTGGGGGAGGTGGTGTAGCACTTATTCCATTTGCAAGGATAAGTACCAGTGGGAATGACAAGTGAACAAGGGAGTCACATATGGAGAGGTCCCTGCAAAAAGTGGAAAATCAATAGTGAGAGGCAGCAACACCTCTGCCATAATTATCCTAAACACTGATGCTCCACAATGTTGTCCTCAGCCCTAGACTCTACTCCCTCTACACTGTTGGCAACAAGGCCAGATTCTGCTGACTGTCTACAAATTTGCAGATTACCCCACTGTAGTGGGCTATGTCTCAAATAATGAAGATTTAAAGTACAGGAAGGAGATGGAGAGAGCAGTGATATGTTGGCCAGAAAATTTAGGAAAGAATTAGGCCATTTGGCCCATCGAGTCTGCTTCATCATTCCATCATGGCTGATCCAATTTTCCACTCAGCCCTAATCTCCTGCCTTCTCCCCGTATCCCTTCATGCCCTGACCAACCTCTGCCTTAATATACATAAAGGCCTGGCTAAAGACAGTCCTCATCTCTGTTCTAAAAGGATGCTCCCTTACCCTGAGGCTGCATCTTCTGGTCTTGGACTCTCCCACCATCCTCTCCACACCCACTATCGAGGCCTTTCACCATTTGATAGGTGTCAATGAGGTCAGCCCTCACTCTTCTGAGTTCCAGTGAATACAGGCCCAGAGCCATCAAACGCTTTGCACGTGACAAACTGTTCAACCCTAGAATCATTTTCATGACTCCTTTGAACCCTCTCCAGTTTCAGCACATCCTAAGGGGCCCAAAACTGCTCACAATACTCCAAGTGAGGCCTCACCAGTGCTTTATAAAGTCTCCACATTACAGCCTTGCTGTTATATTCTAGAACTCTTGAAATGAATGCTGACACTGCATTTGCCCTCCTCACCAGGGACTCAGCCTGTCGGGAATCTCACACAGCGACTCCCAAGTCCCCTCGCACATCGCTGTTTTGTATTTCCTCTCCATTTAGAAATATAGCCAACCCTTTCATTTCTTCTACCAATGTGCACGACCACACACTTCCCAACACTGTATTCCACTTGCCACTTCTTTGCCCATTCTCCTCATCTGTCTAAGTCCTTAGGTAGCCTATTTCTTCAAAACTATCCAACTATCTTCACATCGTCTGCAAATTTGGCCACAAAGCCATCAATTCCATCATCCAAATATAACGTATAGTGTGAAGAGAATCAATCCTTACACAGACCCTGTGGAACTCCTATAGTTACCAGCAGCCAAGCAGAAAAGGCTCCCTTTATTCCTAATCTTTGCTTCCTGTCAATCAGCCACTCTTTTATCCATGCCAGAATTATTCCTGTAATACCATGGGCTCGTAGCTTGTTAAGCAGCCTCATGTGGCATCCTATCAAAGGCATTCTAAAAATCCAAGTACATAACATCAACTGATTCTCCTTTGTCTATTCTGCTTGTTATTTCTTCAAAGAATTCCAACGTATTTGTCAGGCAAGATTTTTCCTTGAGGAAACCAAGCTGACTATGGCCTATTTTATCATGTGCATCCAAATACCCTGAAACCTCATCCTTAACAATCAACTCCAACATCTTCCCAACTACTGAGGTCAGACTAACTGGCTGATAGTTTCCTTTCTTCTGCCTACATCCCTTCTTGAAGAGTGGAGTGACATTTGCAATTTTCCAGTCTTCCAGAACCATTCAAGAATCTAGTGATTCTTGAAAGATCATTATTAATGACTCCACAATCTCTTCAACCACTTCTTCAGCACTTTGGTAGTAGAAATAAATGTGCCGACTATTTACTAAACGGGGAGAAAAATCCAAAAATCTGAGATGCAAAGGAACTTGGGAGTCCTTCTGCAGAACACTCTAAAGGTTAACTTGCAGGTTGAGTCAGTGGTGAGGAAGGCAAATGCAATGTTAGCATTCATTTCAACAGGTCTAGAATACAAGAGCAAGGATATGACGCTGAAGCTTTATAAGGCACTGGTGAGGCCTCACCTTGAGTATTGTGAACAGTTTTGGGCCCCTCATCTTAGAAGAGATGTGCAGGCATTGGAGAAGGTCCAGAGGAGATTCACAAGGATGATTCCAGGAATGAAAGGGTTATCATACGAGGAATGTTTGATGGCTCTGGGTCTGTACTCGCTGGAATATAGAAGGATGAGGGGGAATCTCATTGAATGTTGAAAGGACTAGACAGAATAGATGTGGAAAGGATGTTTCCCATGGTGTGGGAGTCTAGGACAAGAGGACACAGCCTCAGGATAGGGAGGCATCCATTCAAAACAGAGATGCGGAGATATTTCTTTAGCAAGAGGTTGCTAAATTTGTGGAATTTGTTGCCATGTGCAGCTGTGGAGGCCAGGTCATTGGGTGTATTCATGGCAGAGATTGATAGGTTCTTGATTGGACATGGCATCAAAGTTTTTGGGGAGAAGGCCAGGAAATGGGGAG
This sequence comes from Mobula birostris, assembly GCF_030028105.1. NCBI lineage: Eukaryota > Metazoa > Chordata > Chondrichthyes > Myliobatiformes > Myliobatidae > Mobula > Mobula birostris. The sequence goes on from NC_092394.1 coordinate 4,051,237, forward strand.
GGAAAAAAAGGATCAACCATGATTGAATGGCGGAGCAGAATCGATGGGCCAGATGGCCTAATTCTGCTCCTATATCTTATGGTCTTTCAGAACCCTGGGGTGTACACCATCTGGTCCAGGTGACTCATCAGACCTTTCAGTTTCCCAAGAACTCTCTCTCTAGTTATGTAAATTCACACACTTCATGACCTGATACCAGGAGGTTCTAGCATACTGCTAGTGTCTTACACAGTGAAGACTGACGCAAAATACTTATTCAGTTTGTCTGCCATTTCGTTGTCCCCCATTACTAGATCTCCAGCATCATTTTCTAGCAGTCTTATATAGACTCTTGCTTCTCTTTTATACTTTTTGTATCTGAAGAAACTTTGGTATCTAATCAACTCCTCAGTCTCCCGAATGATCTCGATTTCATCCAGTCCAGCTCCAACTCCTTAATGTGGATTGTTAGAAGCTGCAGTCATGACAGCAACCTCTCCCTCAATGTCAACAATACAACAGAGCTGGTCATTGACGTCAGGAAAGGGGGTTGGTGCAGAAGCTCCTGTCTACAAAGGTGTTGAGGTCAAGAGGGTTAGAGATGCAAATTCCCAGAAACTTGCATCATCAATAACCCATCCTGATCATCAGACATGGGAGCAGAATTAAGCCATTTGACCCATTGAGTTTGCTCTGCCGTTTCATCATGGCTGATTTATTATCCCTCTCAACCCCATTTTCCTGCAACCTTTGACACCTTGACTAATCAAGAACCTATCAACCTCTGCTTTAAATATATCCAATCACTTTGCTTCCACAGATGTCTGTGGCAATGAATTCAACAGATTCACCATCCTCTGGCTAACAAAATTCCTCATCTCTGTTCAAGAGGGACATCCTGTGGGCTCTGGTCCCAGACTCTCCCACTATAGGAAACATCGTCTCCATGTCCACTCTATCTCAGCCTTTCAATATTAAATGAGATTCTACCCCCCCACCCCCCATTTTTCTAAATTACAGCAAGTACAGGCCCAGAGCCATCAAATGCTCTTCATGTTAACCCTTTCATTCCCAGAGTCATTCTCATGACTCTCTAATGCCAGCACATCTTTTCTTAGATAAGGTGCCCAAAACTGCTCACAATACTTCGTGCGGTCTGACCAGTGCCTTACAAAGCCTCAGCATCACATCACTGCTTTTATATTCTAGTCCTCTCAAAATGAATGCCAACATTGAATTTGCCTTCCTCACCACTGACTCAACCTTTAGGAAATCCTGCATGAGGAGTCCTAAATCGCCCTGGGCCTTTGATTTTTAAATGTTCTCCCCATTTAGAAAATAGTCTACGGCTTTATTCTTTCTACCAAAGTGCATGACCATATACTTCCCTACATTATATTCCATCTGCCACTTCTTTGCCCAATCTTCTGCCAGTCTTCTTGCTTCCTCAACACTATCTGCCCATCCACCTTTCTTCATATTGGCCACAAAGCCATCAATTCCATCATGCAAATCGTTGACATACAACGTGAAGAGAAGCAGTCCCAACACCGACCCCACGGAACATTACCATTCTCTGGGAGCCAACCAGAAAAGGACACCTTTATTCCCACTCTTTGCCTCCTGCCAGTCAGTTATTCTTCTATCCATGTTAGTATCTTTTCTACGTGGTCCAACCATGTAGACATTACGGCCAAAACAGCTCACCAATGCTTCTACTTTCTTGGGAAGCAAAAGAAATTCAGCAAGGTAGGGACATGTTCAGCACAGCTTTGTGGGCCAAAGGGCCTGTATTGTGCTGTAGGTTTTCTATGTTTCTGTGTCCTGTCGACCCTTACTAATTCCTATTGAAAGCACCCTATCCGGATACATCACAGCTTGGTACAGCTCTGTCTGTGACCACAGGAAACTGTAGAGTGTTATGGACACCAGCTCAGCACAAGACAGAAACCAAACTCCCCCTCCATGTCTATACCTCTCACTGCCTCGGTAAAGCACCCAGCACAATCAAAGACGTCACCCACCCCGGACTTTCTCTCTTCCCTCCCATCGGGAAGATACAAAAGCCCGAATGCATGTCCCACCAAGCTGAAGAACAGTTTCTACCCCACTGTTATCAGACTACGAATGGCCCCTAGTATGCTGAGATGGACTCTCGGCCCGAGTCTACCACACCTCGACTTTACACCTTAGTGCAATGCAGGTAGACAATTCCTCTATAACTGTAACCATAAGATATAGGAGCAGAATTAGGCCATTTGGCCCATCGAGTGCTGCCCCATTTTTTTCTCACTTTATACTGCATTCTGTTATTCTTTTACCTTGTTTTAGGTGACTGGATCAGCATCTCAGTGCATGTTTCAATAATAAACCAGTTCCTGTTCTGCTCAGCACCCCCCCCACACCACCTTAAAGGCAGTCAGTCCCACCACATGGTCCACACACACCAATGAATTCTCCACTCCACTTAAAGTTATGCCTCCCCCATATTAGCCATTTCTGCCCCTGGAAAAAGTCTCTGGCTGTCTACTCACTTGATGCTTATTACCTCTATCAAGTTACCTCTCATCTTCCTTCACTCCACAGAGTAAAGCCCTGGCTTGCTCAGCCTATCCTAAGACATGCTCTCTAATTCTGTCAGCGTCCCGGTAATCTCCTCTGCTAAAACTTCCATGTCGTTCCCATCATGTGACCAGAACTGACCACAACGACGGTGGGGAACAGGCTGATGTTCCGTCTGGGGATGGGGGAAGGTGGCAAACAGGTGCCCAGGATGTGCCACGTGACCCAGGCTAACTCACCTCCTCGAGCTCCTTCTTGGTCTCTTCCTCCATCCGCCGGATATCGTCCATTGTCAGCTCAATCCACCGATCTATCCAGCAGAACAGCTGCCGGTGGAAGATTGTGAACAATCGCCGTTCCTGCTGCTCTCACAAAAACAACAGACGTTAGTCACACCGTGAGAGACAGGCACACAGCGCGAGGGAGACAGACAGGCACAGTCACACTGTGACAGACAAGGACACAGCATGAGGGAGAACCCCAGACACAGTCACACCATGAGAGACAGGCACACAGCACGCGGGAGAACCCCAGACACAGTCACACCGTGTGAGGGAGAAGACACGACAGTTAGTCACACTGCAAGAGACAGTCACGTAGTGCAAGGGATAACCCCGGACAGTTAGTCACACTATGAGACAGACACAGCGCGAGGAACATCTCCAGACAAGCACACAGCACGAGGGAGAACTCTGGACATTAAATTCCACGCTGTGAACAACCAAGTCAGAGTCATAGAGCACCACAGCACAGAAACAGGCCCATTAGGAACCCCTGGATTTGAGGGATATGGGGCATACGCAGGTAAATGGATCAGTCAGTATGGAGATGGGCTGAAGGGCCTGCTTCTGTACTGTAGAACCCTACCTAAAGGAAGACATTTCAAAGCTAGTAACTGGAAATAGCCTCAGGAGGATGCACCCGACACTCCAGCCCTCTAACCTCCCCGTCTGTTCACAACCACCATCCCGTCCCTGCCCGGTGTCCCCTGGCTCAGACACTTGCTCACCTTCTGGATGAAGTTCTCCACTTTATTCTGCAGACCCCACCACTTGAACTTCACGGTCACCAGCTTGTATGCACACATGTGCGGCCAATCTTTCCTCTTTGGCAGGTTTTTCTACAGGGGCAACAGAGAGCAGTGAGCGTCCAGTGATCCCAGAGGGGATGGGTCAGGCAGCAAGGTCAGTGTTTCGGGGGGCTGGGGGTGGGGGGTCAGGGGAATGGCTAATTCCAGGGAACACAACTTTAAGGTGCTTGGGGATGTCAGAGGCAGTTTTTTTTTTTTAAAAACACATAATGGTGGGTGCATGGATTGTGCTGCCAGAGCTGGTGGTTGAGGAAGATACATTAGCATCATTTAATTGACTCTTAGGCACATGGATAACAGAAAAATGGAGGGCTATGTGGGAGGGAAGGGTTAGATTGATCCTTGAATAGGTTTAACGGTTGGCAATACATCGTGGGCTGAAGGGCCTGTACCGCGTTGTAATGTTTCCTACCCTGATTGCCTACATTGGAGGCAAAAATGAGAGACATCATATCTAGAATGCTGAAAGAATACTGGACTTCTTGAATTAGCGTACTGAGTGCAGGAGCTGCGATGTCATGTTGAAGTTCTATAAGACGTTGGTGAAGCCGAATCTGAAGATTCTGCTCCGCTATCTACAGGAAAGATATCAATAAGATTGAAAGAGTACAGAGAAAATTTACAAGGATGTTGGTGGGTCTTGAGGACCTGAGTTATAGGGAAAGGTTGAAAAGGTTAGGACTTTATTCCTTGAAACGTAGAAGGTTGAGGGGAGATTTGATAGGGGTGTGCAAAATTATGCTGAGTATAGATAGGTAAATGCAAGCAGGCTTTTTTCACTGCAGTTAGGTGAGACCAGAAGTGGAGGTTATGGATTAAGGATGAAAGGTGAAATGTTTAAGGGGAACATGTGGGGAAACCTTTTTCCCTCAGACGGTGGTGAGCGTGGAATGAGGTGTCAGGGGAAGAGCTGGATGCAGGTTCAATTTCAACATTTAAGAGTTATTTGGTTATGTACATGGACAGGAGGGGCTGTGGACAAGTAACAGTTCAGCATGGATTAAATGGGACGAAGGGCCATTCTGTGCTGTAGCACCCTGTGACTGACTCAGTGGTATCTGTGGAGGGAGGGGAAGGGACCCAGGGTAGGGAGATGCACTGGAATCAAGGACGGAAGGTGATAGATGGCACCTGATGGTGTCACATTGTCGTATGGAAATCTGGCGGTTTGATACGATAGTAGCACTGAAGGGCAGTGAAGGAGGTATTCTGTATCGAGACCTTATGGGTTCCTACCCTGGGATGTACAGTACAGGAACTTTATTCTCATCTGTCAGCTCTCTTTCTCCTCTAAATTAGTGACACACTGGTTTCAACTCCAATGACTCGAGAAGGGATTGAACAGTCACATGGTCTGTACCTTCCAATTAGCATCCAGGAGGCCTCGACCTGTCTTGACTGATTTGAATATTGCTGGATCTTCCTCTGGTTTGTAATCCTGGAGAGAGAAAGGGACACTGTGAGGTCGGATAGTTGTATACATACATTAACTAGATCCAGCTGTGGCCCAAGAGGAAGCTTTTGCTCCCTGGAAACTGTGGTGGCTTCTACCTTGCTGTCTTCTCACTGCCACCATCAAGCAGGAGATTCAGGAGCCTTGTGTCCCACGCCACCAGGTTCATGAACAATTGTGACTGTACATCCCTCAGGCTCCTGAACCAGCATGGTTAACTTCACTGACAACTCTGATCTGAGCTGACTCCAGAACCCATGGATTCACTTCCGATGACTCTACACCCACGTTCTCTACGTTTTTTATTTGCGCAGTTTGTCTTTTGCACATTAGTTCTTTCTCGGTCTTTATGTACAGTTCTTAATAAATTCTGTTGTATTTCTTAACGAACCTCAGGATAGTAGAAGGGAACATATACATACTTGATAAATTTATTTTGACTTTGACATACACTGATCCAGGTAACCCAGGAGTCTACATCGTGTCCCTCGACACCAAGCCCGTGACCGGCTCATGTGGCTGTGATGTACACGTGCACAACTTGTCCAGTTGAGGTGAAGGTCAAGGGCAACCCCAGGACATGAAATGTGGAAAATATCACCATGATAATGCCACTGTAAGTGGTTAAGCTTTGTTCCCCTCCTCCCCTTTCTGCCATGGTTTGCCATCGAAGTGGGGACATGTCCACACCAAAGGAGATGTCCCCCCCGCCCCCCAAACCCGGATCAGGGTCATGTGAAGCCATGGGAGCAACTGGTGCATATCACAAGTCCCAGTTATGTGCCCACTGACACCAAGCAGACAATCTCTGAGGAGTATTGATAATGGCTGGGGTCACCCAGCTTGTAAAGACACTGACCAGAAGGTGGCAATGGCAAACCACTTCTGTAGAAAAAAAAATTTGCCAACAACTATGGTCAAGACCATGATTGCCCATGTCATACGACACATCACACTGCAAATGAATGATACCTTTTCATCTCTTCACTTCTCACCTGCCCATCACCTCCCGCTGGTTCCCCTCCTTTCCTTTCTCTCATGGTCCAGCCTCCTCTCCCACCAGATTCCTCCCCCTTCAGCTCTTTACCTGTTCCACCCATCACCTGAGCTTCTTACTTCACCTCCGTCTCCACCCACCCACTTCCCCCCTCACCTGGTCTCACCTTTTACCTGTCAGCTTCTTACTTCACTTCTGTCTCCACCCACCCACTTCCCCCCTCACCTGGTCTCACCTTTTAACCTCACACCCCGCTTCTCCACCCACCCATTTCCCTCCTCACCTGGTTTCACCCATCACCTGCCAGCTTCTTTCTTCTTCTCCTTCACCCACCCACTTCAGTGATCAGTTTAGTTGGCCATTTCATTACTAATTTAATTGGTTCGGCTCAACATTGTGTTCCTCTATTGTACAGTTCTTGGTTCCATTCAGTCCTGAGGAAGAGTCTTGATCCGAAATGCCTACTCTTTATTCCCCTCCAAAGATGCCGCCTGAGCCGCTGAGTCCCTCCAGCACTATGTGTGAAAAATGTTCTGGTCACAGACAGCCATTTCTGCTGGAGATGCTGCTGGAAGTGAGAGCTGAAGGGCCATGACATCAAAACAGCAGTGCTCCACAGTTGGAGACCCAGACACCTCTCCCAGACCACCCACTCCCCTCCACTCTCTCCACAGCCAGGCTCCTGCAAGGAAGCCCTCTACCACCAGGGGGCGCCAGTAATGCAGGAGCACCGAGATCTCACCCGCACTGCTGAGAGCCACCGGCTGCCTAGAAACACACAATTATCAGGAGTACTTTCAAACATTTCAGCATCAGGTTTATCACTGACATGTGATGGAAAATGTGTTATTTTGTGGCAGCAGTACAGTGCAATATAAAAAAAATTACCAGGTTACAATATTAAAAAAGGCAGGCAAATTAGTGAGGCTTCTTTTTCTTATCATGTCCACATTCTTTTTCTTTTTCTTATCATGGACACATTTTTGTGCCTTGTTGTTGAATTTGGCAAGATCTGCAACAGTACAGGGTTCCTCTAGCGATGGGCATTGCAGGAGATGTTGCAGAGTTTGTGGCTCAGTTCCACATTCACAAATTGTTAGGCTGGTTGTATATCCCCATTTGCTTAGTGACACCTTTGAATGAGCTATACCAGTCCTAACTCTGCTAAGGCAGTGGTCCCCAACCACCAGGCCGCAAAGAGTGTGCTACCGGGCCACAAGGAAATGGTATGATTTGGCAATATGAAACAACGAGTCAGCTGCACCTTTCCTCATTCCCTGCCACACCCACTGTTGAACTTGAACGCACGCAAGGTCATTACCCACTCAAAGTCAGTCAGTCATTAACCTACAACTACTCGATGAGTAAAAAAAACAAACATCGCTTGAGAGTTTCTTTGGAAGAGGTGGTAGGGGACATAAAAGGACTAACGATGATAATGCAGAGATAACTGAGGCTGACCAAAGTCTCCTGTCTTCTAGTTATATTGTTGACTTACCACCTATATTCCGGTCGTGATTAACACCACACACCCACCCCCGGTCGGTCGGTCTGCAAGAATATTGTCAATATTAAACCGGTCCACAGTGCAAAAATAGTTGGGGACCCCTGACACCAGGCAGACAATCTCTAAAGAGAATTGATAATGACTGGGGTCACCCGTCTTATAAAGACACTGCCCAGAAGTTGGCAATGGCAAACCAGTTCTGTCGAAAAATTTGTCAGGTACATTGATGGTCCGTGATCTCCCTCGTCATATGACACGGCACATAATGATGACGGTGAGTTCTCACTGACCACTTAGAAATCTGATGGTGGAGGGGAAGCCATCCTAAGGCTCAGGCTGTGTCCTCAGGCTCCTGTAACTCTCCTTAATGGTAGTAATGCCCTGGTTGGCGAAGGTCCTTCATGAAGATCAGATTTTGAAGATGCCCTCGATGGGGGGAGGCTAGCGCCCATATGGAACCGAGTTTCCCCCTAGCTAAATCTGCAACTCCCAGAATGGATCTGTGCCAAAATCTATCCGTTTCACAAATCACAGGCAGTGAGTAAATCGTTCACGAGCACTAGCCTCCTCGCCACAGGCCATTGTTGAAACTGATGCCTCGTGAAGGACCCTCAGCACCTTTGTCCCAATTCTATCAACAGGGAGAGCAGCATTGGAACACATACACACTTTCATATTTCAGTTACTTTGAACTTTGACCCACATTGTGATTCAGAAACAGCTTTTCCCCCTCCGCCAAAATGACTCAACGGTCCATGAACACAGAAACATAGAAAACCTACAGCACAATACAGGCCCACTGGCCCACAAAGCTGTGCCAAACATGTCCTTACCTCAGAACTACCTAGGCTTACCCATAGCCCTCTATTTTCCTAAGCTCCATGTATCCATCCAGGAGTCTCTTAAAAGACCCTATCGTTTCCACCTCCACTGCCGCCGGCAGCCCATTCCATGCACTCACCACTCTCTGCATAAAAAACTTACCCCCGACATCTCCTCTGAACACTACCTCAACATTGCATCTTCCCTCGTGCTCCTCCACAGGAGAAGAGCTCACATGTGAACAACTCACCCGAGCACTGATCTGGTCCCGGTCTGCGATATCTATATGAACTACCTCCACGTTTTTCCATGTATTGGGTTCCAGGCAGTGTACCTTTCAGGGTGAAGGAGAGACTGATTATCAGGGAGAGTCCAAACAACTTCACAGACACAAGGTCAGTACAGAATGTGATAGTCGTCATTGTATAACACCGGGGTACGGTACCAGTGGAGACGGGTCTGTCACTGTATAACACCGGGGTACGGTACCAGTGGAGACGGGTCTGTCACTGTATAACACCGGGGTACGGTACCGGTGGGGACGGGTCTCACCGTATAACACCGGGGTACGGTACCGGTGGGGACGGGTCTGTCACTGTATAACACCGGGGTACGGTACCAGTGGGGACGGGTCTGTCACTGTGTAACACCGGAGTATGGTACAAGTGGAGACAGGTCTGTCAGTGTATAACACCGGGGTACGGTACCGGTGGGGACGGGTCTGTCACTGTGTAACACCGGGGTACGGTACTGGTGGAGACAGGTCTGTCAGTGTATAACACCGGGGTACGGTACCGGTGGGGACGGGTCTGTCACTGTATAACACTGGGGTACGGTACAAGTGGAGACAGGTCTGTCAGTGTATAACACCGGTGAGGACGGGTCTGTCTCTTTGTAACACTGGGATGAATTGTTAATTTTTTTTTATTGCAAGTACTGAGACAGAACAAAAAGGTTTGGACTGCATACCACCCTGACAGATCAGTCAAAATACAGAGGCACAGAAAACAACATTACAGGTTTGGTTGTAGAGAAACTGCAGTCCAGGTTGGTGTGGGTGTGGGTCTGACTCACATTTTCTGTATTGCCCAGGTCAGGTTTGTGCCAAGTTTCGATTTTGAGCAGGAAATCATCCTTCATGTATTCGTTCTGTAACAGAGTGCAGAAGGGTTGTGCTTGGGATGACATCACTAGTACAATTACAAACTCCCCACCCAACCAGAAAGCATTTTTGTGAGTACTGGTGGACTGGATGCAGTGGGGCTGAACTTCCCAGCTCCGGCCCTGGAACCCTAGCTCCCCCGACAGGAGTGTCGTTTCAGATCTGCCCACTACCTGCTGAGGTGGTAGGTCATGGGTGGGCTCAGTCCCTCCTTACCCAACAGTGGCTAGGCCTTGTGGAGGCAGGTGCGAAGAATGACCAAAAGGCCATTCGGCCCTTCAACCCCTTGCTTACTCAGCTAAACTGGGTGCAGTAAGCCCACTGTCCTGTGATAGGGCTAGGGGTAAACCGGGGGATTGCTGGGCAGCACGGCTCAAAGGGCCGGAAGGGCCTGTTCTGTGCTGTATCCTAATAAATAAATAAACAGAGCTTCCAATTCCAGGGCAGCTGCTGGAAAGCACGGAGATACAAGAAACTGCAGGGGTTTGACCCTACATGTGGACAATGTGGACCAGCCCAGATGTTGCATGACCCACTCAGCAGCTGGGAAGACTGGCTCTGTGTGGGGGTAAACCCAGATTGACATCCTGAGATGGCAGACTGGCTTCTTCTCTCTGCCATAATCAAATCTCTCTCCACCTCCTCAACTGAACCGTTGCCCATCACTGGGAAATGTCGTCATGGCAACCCATTAGTCAAACCAAATCTCGTCCCTTCCACCATTGAGCCACAGCCGACTGGCGGCCAAACACTCACCGTGATGACTGGAGTCAGCAGAACAACATAGGAGAGAAGAGAGAGAGAAGGGTTAGACATTGCCGACAACACCAGCAAGGATCACATAGAGCTGGGCTCCAGGAGAGGAACACTGCAGCTTGGACCACAGACACAGCAGCATTCAGACTCACACTGCCTGACCCGTCAACAGCAGTCTGGACCACAGACGTAGCAGCATTCAGACTCACACTGCCTGACCCGTCAACAGCAGTCTGGACCACAGACGGAGCAGCATTCAGACTCACACTGCCTGACCCGTCAACAGCAGTCTGGACCACAGACGTAGCAGCATTCAGACTCACACTGCCTGACCCGTCAACAGCAGTCTGGACCACAGACGTAGCAGCATTCAGACTCACACTGCCTGACCCGTCAACAGCAGTCTGGACCACAGACACAGCAGCATTCAGACTCACACTGCCTGACCCGTCAACAGCAGTCTGGACCACAGACGTAGCAGCATTCAGACTCACACTGCCTGACCCGTCAACAGCAGTCTGGACCACAGACACAGCAGCATTCAGACTCACACTGCCTGACCCGTCAACAGCAGTCTGGACCACAGACGTAGCAGCATTCAGACTCACACTGCCTGACCCGTCAACAGCAGTCTGGACCACAGACACAGCAGCATTCAGACTCACACTGCCTGACCCGTCAACAGCAGTCTGGACCACAGACGTAGCAGCATTCAGACTCACACTGCCTGACCCGTCAACAGCAGTCTGGACCACAGACACAGCAGCATTCAGACTCACACTGCCTGACCCGTCAACAGCAGTCTGGACCACAGACACAGCAGCATTCAGACTCACACTGCCTGACCCGTCAACAGCAGTCTGGACCACAGACACAGCAGCATTCAGACTCACACTGCTTGACCCGTCAACAGCAGTCTGGACCACAGACACAGCAGCATTTCACATGCACATCTTGCCCCTCATTTTAAATATCTCAGTACACGGATGTCCCTGGTATTATGCTGTCATTAGGGGCTACATTCTTCAGAAAGATGTAATTTGGACAGCAGTACAGTGCAATCCATCAACTGGTCACACGGGTTTAATTGGGCAGTGTGGCGTTGTGCTCGGTTATCTTGCTGTGTGTCCAAATAAATAATAAAACAAAATACTATTAAGTCACAGTAAGAAATAAAAAAATAAATTAGTGAAAGAGAGCACGAAGTTGTGAGTCAGAGTTCATGGGTTCATTGTCCACTCAGAAACGTGATAGTGGAGAAGCAGCTGTTACTAAAACGTTGAGTGTGTCTTCAGACTCCTCCTCCTCGATGCTAGCAATGGGAAAAGGGTGAGGGGGGTCCTTAATGATGGCACTGGGTGGACAAACACCAAAGGGCATTGAAGGGGAAGTTTTTAAGAATAATCTGTCACCTTTCAAGCTTATTTTTGGGTCATCTAAAGTTGTGATTCCATATACACATTTGTTAGGACTGAAACTCTGACCTACTATCAGTGGATAGTTAGCATAACTTTTGTAAAGTAAACAAGAGCACTGGCACTTTATTGAGGGCGTGGTGAACTCTCCGAGACTTTGCTCACAGCCAAACAATGCCGGAACATTGGCCGGCTGGAGTTCACATCCACACTCACGTCACTCTCTGGACGCATTGCAGAGAGCACCCTAACAAGCTGCTTCCGTGCTCGGGATGGAAATTGCACTGTGGTAGACACGAAGGCTCTACAACTTGTAGTCAAAATTGCTCAACGTATTACCACACCAGCCTACCTGCCATCAACGACAGATATACAGAACGGTGCTGGAAAAAGGGCCAGTAACATCATGAAGGATCCCATCCACCCTGTTCATGGACTGTTTGTCCCACTCCCATCAGGGAGGAGGCTACGTAGCATCCACACCAAGACCACCAGACTCAAAAACTTTCCCCAAGCAGTAAGACTGATCAACACGTTCACTAATTCACTGCTCTACACACCCCCACCACCACTTTTATCATTTCCTGTCAGAGTCGCTATGCTGTGCCTAGTGTTACTTTATGGAATACAATCAACATATATAAACTATCTTATATGCTGTATCAGATCTTGAGAAACAGTTTTTTCCATTCACTTACATACTGAAAATGACATTAAACAGTCTTAAATTCAGTAGCACATTGAAGGAATAATGCTGCAGGCAGGCTTGGCTCTGTTTGTACAGGCCAACACTCTCTTTGGGAATTGCTCCATTGGAACGGAGACCAGTGTTCCCAGGGGCAATGCCGTAAGGCTTTACAAATTCTCCACGTGACTGGCAGGTCACGAGGAGGTGGATCAGCGGTGGAAAGCGTGAGCAGCTTTAAGGTCGTCAGTGTCAACACCACTGACCCAATATATCTGGTCCCAATATATTGATGCAATTATGAAAAAGGCACAACAGTGGCTAGATTTCATGAGGAGTTTGAGGAGATTTTGTATGCCATCAAAGACCCTTGCAAACTTCTACGGATGTACTGTGGAGAGCATTTTGACTGGTTGCTTGACAGTCTGGTATGGAGGGGCCACTGCTCAAAGGTTGTAAATTCAGCCAGCTCAGTCATGGGCACAACCCTCCACACCATCAGGGGCAGCTTCAAAAGGCCATGCATCCATCATGAAGGACCCCCACCACCCAGGACAAGCCCTCTTTGTATTGCTACCATCAAGGAGAAAGTATAGGAGCCTGAAGATGCACATTCTAGGAACAGCTTCTTCCCCTCTGCCATCAACAGTCCATGAACTATTTTGGTCTCTTTCTGCATATATATTCTCAATGTAATTGGAAGTAGTTTTTATGGCTGGCACCGTACCGCAGCTGTGCTCCTGGTGCCACAGTAGCATAGTTAGTGAGACACTATTACTGCTCGGGGCATCAGCGTTCAATTCCCACGTCCCTGGTAAGAAACTTTGTACATCCTTCCCACAAGCACATGGATCTCCGCCCACAGTCCAAAGTGAACTGCTTTGTAGGTTAATTGGTCATTGTAAATTGTCCGGTGATTAGGTCAATTGTCCTGTGAATTAATTGGTCATTATAAATTCTCCTGTGATTAGGCTCAGGGTAAACAGATGGGCTGTTGGACCAGCAGGCCCTGTTTTGCACTCTCTAAAATAAAATTAAATAACAAATTTCGCGACGTGTCAGTGATAGTGAACCTGATTCTGCTGCAGTGAGAAAAACCTGGTTGCCATTTTAAGGGATGCCAGCACTAAGGGATTAGGTAACTGCTGCCTGTGGGATCCAGTATAGCTGCTCCCTCTCCATACACTACAGTGTGGAAGTCATTCTGACTGCACTGAAATGAGAGACGGCACCATCGTATTTTAAAGTCCCTTTCCCACATTTAAAATCTTGAGCATTTATCAGCAGGCTTAATGAAATATTTACATAGCTCTGAAGTAACGCAGTCTGTGGGTTTAACCATACTGCAGGGATCCAGTATCACCTCAGTGTCATAGCAATGTCACACACCACCAGCGCAGGAACAAGGCTGATAAATTAGAAAGGGATATCCAGCGTGCAATCTTTGTTACTGCTGCTCAGCTGCAGCATATTATACTTCTGAAAGTCGGCAAGGAGACATACACTTGTCTTTTAAACAAATACCTCATTTAATATGAGAAGCTGCAGCTCAGGTTATCGTGTGGAAGCTCCAGCCATGCGTTTTTTCAGTTGTGATATTCTGAAAGAGGCCACTTTCTGCAGGGAAAAGAGGAGCTCTGGGCCTGTACTTGCTGGAATGGGGGGGATGGGGGGGGGTGTATCTTATTGAAACCTATTGAATACTGAAAGGCCTAGATGAGGGAGGGGTAACCCAACCTGGGGTCCACAGCATAAAAAAGGATGGGAACTCCTGGCCATGGATAGGATGTTTCCAATAGTGGGGGAGTCTAGGATCAGAGGGCACAGCTTCAGGACAGAGGGATGTCCCTTTATAAAAGAGGGGAGGAACTTCTTTAGCCAGAGGGTGGTGAATCTGTGGAATTCATTATCACAGATGGCTGTGGAAACCAAATCATTGGATATATTTAAAGCGGAGGTTGATTGGTTCTTGATCAGTTAGGGTATCAAAGGTTACAGGGAGAAGGGAGGAGAGTGGGGTTGAGAGGAATAATAAATCAGCCATGATGGAATGGCAGAGCAGACTCGATGGGCTGAATGATCTTATTTTGCTCCGATCTGAACTTTGGTCAACTTGCACCTCAGCCATCAGGTGATCGACATGCCTGAAGCGGAAACCTGCGAAACCGTCTTACTTTGAGAAAAGTCAAAAATAACAGGGACAGCAGTCAGCACTCTGATTCCAGAACAGGGTCTGGCCGTCACCGGGGGGGGGGCAGTGGTTCTCTATCACCACACACAAAATACAGGAGAAACTCAGCAGGTGAGGCAGCACCTATGAAGAGCAATAAGCAATCGATGCTTTGGGGCGAGACCCTTCACCAGGACTGGAAAGGAAGGGGGACGAAGCCAGAATAAGGAGGCGGGGGAGAGGAAGGAGAACAGGCTGGCAGATGATAGGTGAGACCAGGTGAGGGAGCTGGGTGGGTTGGGGAGGGAGATGAGGAAAGAAGCTGAGCGGGGAGAGGTGGAAGAGGTAAGGGTTGAGGAAGGAATCGAATGGGAAGGAGAGCGAACCATGGAAGAAAGGGAAGTTGGAGGTGAACCAAAGGGAGGTGATGGGTAGGTGAGGAGAAGGAAAGGAGTGAGAGGGTTGCCAGTCTTCTCATTCTGGCTTCTGCCCCCTTCTTCTCCAATCATGACGAAGGGTTTCAGCCCAAGACATCCTCTCCATAGATACTATCTGGCCTACTGAGTTCCTCCCACATTCTGCGCATGTTGTTCTGGATTTCCAGCATCTGCAGAACCTCATCTTAATGCCTCACACATCCACTCTATCTGAATATATTCAGAAAACTTGAATCTGAGTGACACTGTAAATAAAACACTGGTCTTGGGGAAAGTGAGCAGGAAGGTGTTGGATTGGATCCAGACTGTGAGGAGCCTGAACTGTGTTAGGGATCATTCAGGGGTGAGGAAATCGTGGACAACATAATTAAAATGAGAAACGGTAACTAAATTAAGAATGGAGATTGTTTATTCTCCTCCATAGCTGCTACCTGACCTGCTGAGTTCCTCCAGTATTGTGTGTGTGCTTCTCTGGATTTCCAGCATCTGCAAAATCCCATGTCTATGATTTATGTCACTGACATTTTGCTTGGAGAATCAGGGTGTTTGGACATTCTTTTCCAAGCCAGCAGAATAACCTGATCTGACCAATCTGGTTCCTGTGCGTCAAGCGGAGGCAGGGATTCCTTGTACAGATGGATGGCTCAATAGGTTCCCGTTAAAACCAAAGTGCGTGACTGAATAACTGCTCCATTAATGACTTTCTAGATTTCTGTTTGTTTTGAACAGTATCCAACTGATTGCGAGAATGTGGTGGGTGTGCATACGGCCGATCGATTGGGCGGTAAATTGATTGGTCCTCCTGTGAGTGGAGGGTTGTGGGTTTTCGGGTGTGAACTTTCTTTTGTTTTGTTGGGCTATCACTCCCACACCGTGAGATGCCCAGCGTGTCCTGTTAGTAACATGACTCAGAAAAAAAACGCTCAATCGTAACACCCCGTTGTCATTCTCACAACACAGGTTTTACTTGCGATTTAGTGAAATTAAACCGCTTTTTTTTTTATAGCTGAGACACAAAACCCCCAGGGAATGGAGGATGGAGGCCCAATGTCTGAGAGTCTGGGCCAGGGACCGGAAGTCAGAGACCTGGAGGCAGCCTGTCCTGGGTTTGGAGGCCTGTCTGTCTGAGTGGGTCAGTCGGGGGGGAGGGGGTGAACACTTGTTTGCTGTCGTTTACCGAGCATTGTGCACATGCTGCTCCCAAGCAATTTAGCTCTGATCCCCATTCCAAAAATGGCTCCAACAACCAAGCTAATATTTGACCCTATCTGTAATCTGACTAACCTGGCTTGTATGGCTGATGAATGATAATAATGAAAATAATATTCTGGATAGTCACATAATTTAAGAACATGGGTAATTTTCAGAAGGTTTAATATCACTGGCATATGTTGTGAAATGTGTTGTTTTGCAGTAGCAGCACATTGCAATACATAATTTAAAAAAACTAAATTACAATACAAAATGCATATGAAAAAAAATTAGTAGTGCAGAAAGGGAGCAAAAAAAAAGGTAGCGTTCATGGGCTCATTGTCCGTTCAGAAATCTGATGGTGGAGAGAAGAAGCCATTCTTGATTCATTGAGTGTGTGTCTTTAAGCTCCTGAACCACCTCCTTGATGGTGGCAATGAAAAGAGGGCATGTCTTGGGTAGTGGGTGATTTTCTAATACACACACCTCTACTCCAGTGGTTTCACCTACACTGTGTCCCAAGCCCTCAACACACACTCACACAGACCACCCTGCTTCAGTTCTCTGGTTCACTCACCAGTTCTGCAGTACGGATATGCGTTCCAGGCCTTCTCGTGGACATTCAGGGCTCCCTCGGGGGCTAATATCTGCACAAACTTCGGTACTTTGCTGAAAGAATAACATGCTTTTAACTGCCTCGCAAGTCACATCAAGTCTGACATCAACAAGCTTCTCACACACAGCCCGAGTACAGAGACATGGTCATCAACGGTGGGAGTTAGAATCTGAACGAAACCTACCGAATATCGAAAGGCCTGGATAGAGTGGACGCTTCCTATAGTGGGGGGAGTCTAGGACCAGAGAGCACAGCTTAGAATACCAGGACGTTCCTTCACAACAGGGACGAGGAGAAATTTCTTTAGCCAGAGAGCTGTGAATCTATGGAATTCATTGCCACAGATGGTTGTGGAGGCCTAGACAATGGGTACATTTAAAGCAGAGGGTGAGGGTTCCTGATTAGTAAGGGCATCAGAGGTTACAGGGAGAAGGCAGGAGAATGGGGTTGAGAGAGATAATAAATCAGCCATGATGGAATGATAGAACAGACTCGATGGGTAGAACAGCCCAATTCTGATCCTATATTTAATGACACTTTAGATATGGTCGGACCATATCTTTTCCCTAGCTAATGACATAGCATAGTGACAGTTTACAGCATCAGCGACTCGGGTTCAATTCGCTGCTGTCTGTAATGAGTTTGTACGTTCACCCCGTGACTGCATGGGTTTCCTCCCACGTTTCAAACATGTACATAATAAGTTGTGGACATGCTGTGTTGACACTGGAATTAGTGACAGTCAGCACATCCTCTGATGATGTTGGTCATTGACACATCTGGACGATAGCCCTTCACATTCACCACTTCTGCTGACAGCTCGTTCCACACTCACACTTCCCTCTCGAGTGAACAAGCTTTCCTTCAGGTTCCCCTCAACAATCCCACCCTACGTACTTAACCCATCACCTCCAGTTCTAGTCTCACTCTGCCTCAGTGAAAAAAGCCTGCTTGCATTTACCCAATTTACCCTCAGTGGCCACTTTACAGTACATCAGCTTGTTAATGCAAATATCCAGCCAATCATGCTACAGCTAATCAATGCATAAAAGCATGTAGACATTGTCAAGAGGTTCAGTTGCTGTAAACATCAGAATGGGAAAGAAATGTGATCTAAGTGACTTTGACTGTGGAATGATTGTTGGTGCCAGATGGGGTGGTTTGAGTATCTCAGAAACTGATCTCCTGGGATTTTCACACACAGGTCTCTAGAGTTTGCAGACAGTGCTGCGAAAAACATATCAACACACAGTGAGCAGCAGTTCTGTGGGAAAAAATGCCTTGTTAATGAGAGGGCAGAGGAGAATGGCCAGACTGGTTTAAGCTGACAGGAAGGTGACAGTAACTCAAGTAACCACACGTTACAACAGTGATGTGCAGAAGAGCATCGCTGAATGCACAAACATTGAACCTTGAAGTGGATGGGCTACAACAGCAGAAGACCTCACTGGGTTCCATTCCTGTACTAATAAAATGGCCACTGTGTATACCCTGCAATTTAGTATACCCTATGCTTTTAAATAACACACGGAGGTTATGCATTCCATCTCATCCCTGATAGCTTCTTGTGGTAAACCTATTCCCTCTCTACACATTTCTCTGTATCCCTGCACTAACACATACCCAACCCATCCTTTTGCTTACACTGGGGGTATAGACAGCCAATTAATCAACACTTTGTTGGGATAACTCCATCATGGTTGCGAAAGGAGGAGGGTTGGGCATGGCACTAGCAACCCCATCCAAAGACCTCACCCCGAGGAGGAGGAGCTTCGAAGATGGGTTACACTTGGGGACAACCTGAAAGACTGGCCCAGGACAGGGGACACTGGTGAGCTACTATCCGCAGCCTGTGCCCCAGTAGGGGTGATGGACTGAGAAATCTGGTGAGCTACCGTTGGCAGGCTGTGCCCCAGTAGGGGTGACGGATAGAGGATTCTGGTGAGCTACCATCCACAGCCTGTGCCCCAGTAGGGGTGATGGACTTAACTAACCAACATTTTTGGTATGTGGGTGGAACACAGGGAATACTCACATGATAACAGGGAGAACATACAAACTCCATACAAATAACACGCAGGATCAGCCCCGGCTTCTTGGAGCAAGACAGCACTACAATGTCACTCATCTGGGTCACTTCAAAGGGAGCCAAGGTCTTTGAAGACAGGACAACCTGAACAAGCTGTCCATCTCACAACCATCCCAGGAATTCACCTTCACAATTTCACTGCCTACACTACAAAACAGATAATGATGGTGTATTCAGTGGAGATCCCTCTTCACCCAGAGGTGGGAATGTTGATCTCTCCCGCAGGTAGGACCAAAGGGCAAATAGTCCCTTCTCCCACAGGCAGAGTCCATGGGTAAATACACCCCTCCCACAGCCAGAATCTAGAAGTAAAAAACACCCTTCCACAGATGGAATCCAGGGTAAATAATCCCTCCCACAGGCAAAATCTAGGGGTAAATAACCCCCTTCTCCCACAAAATCTGGGGTAAACATTAGAGGAGCCCTGAAGGGGAACTTGGTCAAAAACACCTTTGCCAGGTTGATTCGCTTTACTCCGACATTTGGTTCTTCAACCAACCAAAACTCTAATTACTACTTTAGCACCAGTTACCACCTTGATCATTTTGCACTAAAATGGACTTTATTTACAACACTCATAACACGCTGGAGGAACTCAGCAGGTCAGGCAGCATCCGTGGAAAAGATTGGTCGACGTTTCGGGCCAGAACCCTTCGTCGACCGATCGTTTCCATGGATACTGCGCGACCTGCTGAGTTCCTCCAGTGTGTTGTGAGTGTTGCTTTGACCCCAACATCTGCAGATTATTTTGTGTTGTAATGGACTTTATTTATTGTTTCTTCCTATGTAATTTGTGTAATTTTATTTGTTATTCTTGTGAATGCTGATGATCTGATGCTCTGTGCCTGTGATGCTACCGCAGACAGTTTCTCATTATACCTGTGCACATGTGGACTTGGGCATCTGACAGTAAACTTGACTTTGTAAAAGCGCAACGAAAGAATAGACTTCAATGGGAAGAGATGGAATGGGATAGGATGCTGGTGTAGAGCAGAAAATTTAGGCCAAGTAGTTTTTCATTCTGTTCCTCAAGTTCAGTACATAAAAGGAATGAATCTGTGCTACTGAGATGGGCATGGGAGATTGGATACTTCAGCAACACAGCTGGCTCACCAGCAAGTAGCAAAGCAACTAAATATATTTACAAATCCCTAATATTTAGCTTGTATTCTTTAGAACAAAGAACACTACAGCACAGTACAGGCCATTTGTCCCACAACGTCGTGCCAACCATTTAACCTGCTCCAAGATCATTCTAATCCTTCCATCCCACATTACCCTCCATTTTTCTACCATCCATGTGCTTAGCTGAGTCTTTCAACTGTCCCTAACATATCTGCCTCTACTACCACTCCTGATTTTTTCTTTCTTCTTACCTCAGCTCTTGGGGAAAGGCATGTATTCTGGGGATCTGTTCTGTATAGATAGGAAAAGGCTGTTATCACACAGTTGCCTGCCTCTGCCTCATTGCCCAGTGTCCACATACAGTAACAGTGAGTTTCCCTCCATTAACTCATCATATGCCAATCAACACGGTGTAGCCTACCAAGCAAATTTTGGCAAAGAGGGGCACGGCTACATCGCAGTTAGCGCAACACTTTACGGCGCCAGCTGCAAGATTTAAGTTCGATACCTGCTGCTGTCTGTAATGAGTTTGTACGTTCTCCTCATGACCATGTGGGTCCCCCGGGTGCCCGTTTCCTCCCACATTCCGAAGACATACGGGTTATGGTTATTTAAGTTGTGCGCCTGCCATGATGGTGCCAGAAGCACGACAATACTTGCAAGCTGCCCAGCACAATCCTCACTGATTTGAGTTGATACAAAAGTGACACACTTCACTATGTCTCAATGAGCATGTGATAAATAAACTAACCTTTCAGATCTTTAATGCTTATTAATATCTAAACTGACAGGTGAACTTGGAACAATCCGAAGGCTACAGTGTGCGCAGGTAGAGCTGCTGTCTCAGTTCCACGGACACTGGGTCAATCAAGTGCTGTCTGCAAGTTGTCCCTGTGACCATGTGGGCTCCCCCACTCCCCCAGTGCTCCTGTTTCCAAAGCATTTGTTTGCTGGCTGCATTAAATTGCTCCCAGAGGGGAGGATATTGGGAGATTAGAGAAATGGGTGGGTGGGCTTGCTCTGACAGCAAGTACATACGGAATGGACAGAATATTCTGAGCTGTTGTAAGCATGCTTCTCCCTAGACACTTTACCTGCAGAAATATTTTCTGACAGATACTCATGGAACCAGCCAAAGGTACGTGCTTCAAGAAGATATTCCAAACCAAATTCTTCCCATCTTTGATAAACAGCTTGATCAAGTGTCACTTTTCCACTTTAACTAAAGAAGGGCACTGCGGTAGTGTAGTGATTAGCGCAACATTATAGCTCAGAGCGAAGTTCAGAGTTCAATTCCCACGTCCTCTGTAAGGAGTTTGTATGTTCTCCCTATGAGCGTGTGTGTTTCCTCCGGGTGCTCCAGTTTCCTCCCACAGTCCAAAGACATACCAGTCAGTAGGTTAATAGGTCATTGTAAATTGTCCAGTGATTAGGATAGGGTTAAATTTGTGGGTTGCTCCTTCTACCCATATCAATAACTAATTCCTGAAGTTATATATTAATCATTCTCTGATCTGCACAAGCACTCGGTATCTGAAAGTAAACTGCAGTTCCCTCTCTATACTATTCTGTTCGTGTTGGAAACCCATTCCAAATGCAAAGTTCACCCACTCACCTTCTGCTCCCCACAAGCTTCACAATAACACGAGTACGTGGTTCTTTGTATTCCAGTCCAATATCTCCCAACAACAGCACCCTGTCAGCTACTTCCAGACCCTCACTAACACTATCAGCCCACAGACACGCGCTATCGACTGGGGTGTGACCCCCGATTCGGTACACCACTGCAAGTGAAAGAATTTAAATGACAGGGAAAGTTACCAGAGCTGGCCTGTAAGCTCTCCATTTTAGTTGTAGGATAGGCAATTGTATTGAGGTTTTTCAAATGCTCGAAGGGTTTGTGTGGGTGGATGGAAAAGAAACAATTTCTTCAGTTCAGAAGGGTCCAGAGTGGGAGTATGAAATAGCGTGAAACTGGCTCAGGGATTCACAAAGACCAGTGGAACATGGAACTGTACACAATGTCGCACCAACCTTCTAACCCAAGATCAATCCGTGCCTTCTCCTAACCTTGCCACGCTACACCGAGCACCTCATCCTGTGACACTACTCTAGCAGCTAACTGGAGAGGCTGCCCAGAGAGATAGAGGGGCAGGTCTATTCCGATCCTGCCGCAGCTCTAGTCTGGCGGGTGGTAGAGATCGGTCCTTACCGCTGAAGGTGGTAGATCTTGTGTGTATACTGTCCCTTCTCGCCATCTTTCTCGTACGGTTCATTTTTTAACACCTCAACTCCTTCGCCGCCGCCAGTCTCATTCTTACTTGCCTCTGCCACAGAAAATAGCTGCCCCACCTGGTACTGCAACATCGAACAAAGAAAACAAACGTTAATTTTACAAGAAAACAGCTCTTTCAAAATCGGTATTCTACACGGAATGCACACACCACTATCTTGTACAAGTATAGGTGAGTGGTACTCCTCTCTGAATAGACCACTACCTCGTGCATGCGTCGGTGAGTTGGCACTGTAACATGGTGGTTAGTGTGACACTTCACAGCGCTAGTGACTCGGGTTCAATTCCCATTCACTGTGTGTCAGGAGTTTGTACGTTCTCCCCATGACCACACAGGGTTCATCTCACAATCCAAAGTCATACGAGTGAGGGTTAGTAAATTGTGGGCCATGCTATGTCAGCACTGAAAGCATGGTGAAACTTGTGTTGGTTGTTGATTGAAAAGTCACATTTCTCTGTATGCTTCAACGTGCGTACAACAAATAAAACTGATCTGATTGAGTCCACAGACTGCTCAACCAAACTTCAATATTTTGGTTTGTGTTACAAATGGAACTTCAGGTACCTCTCCAATATGATCTAAACCAGAAACACACAAAATGCAGAGGAACTCAGCAGGCCCAGCAGCATCAATGGAGAGGAATGAACAGTTGACATGTCGAGCCAAGACCCTTCATCAGGACTGCAAAGGAAAGACCAATGCACAGGATTGGGAAAAGGCTGCAGAGGGTTGTAAGCTCAGCCAGCTCATGGGCACTAGCCTCTCCACCAACAAGCACATCTTCAAAAGGCTGTGTCTCAGGAAGCGGGCACTCGTCATGAAGGATCTTCACCAGCCAGGGCATGCCCTCTTTTTATTACTACCAATAGGGAAGTTACAGGAGCCAAAAGACCATAAGACATAGGAGCAAAATCAGGCCATTCAGCCCATCAAGCCCACTCTGCCATTTCATCATTGCTGATCCCAGTTCCCATTCAACCCCATACACCTGCCCTCTCACCATATCCCTTGATGTCCTAACCAATCAGGAATCTATCAACTTCCACTTTAAATATACCCACGGACTTGGTTTTCACCGCAGTCTGTGGCAGAGCGTTCCACAGATTCACCACTCTTGAGCTAAAAAAAAACCTCCTCATCTCTGTTCTAAAAGGTTGCCCCCTCAATTTTGAGGCTGTGCCCTCTAGTTCTGGATACCTCCACCATAGGAAACATCCTCTCCACATCCACCCTATCTAGTTCTTTCAACATTTGGCAAGTTTCAATGAGATCCCCATTTTCATTCTTCTAAATTCCAGTGAGTACAGGCCCAAAGCTATCAAATGCTCCTCAAATGTTAACCCCTTCATTCCTGGAATCATCCTTGTGACCTCCTCTGGATTCTCTCCACCAAAAATACATCCCTTCTGAGATAAGGGGTCCAAACCTGTTGACAGTACTCCAAGTGCGGCCTGACTATTGTCTTACTCAGCATTATCTTCTTGTTTTTGTATTCTACTCCTCTTGAAATAAATGCCAACATTGCATTTGCTGCCTTTACCACATTCTCAACCTGTAAATTAATCTGCTGGGAGTCTTGCACGAGGACTCCCAAGTCCCTTTGCATCTCTGATGTTTGAATTTTCTCCCCATTTAGATAATAGTCTGCAGTTTTGCTCCTTTTACTAAAATGCATTATCATGCATTTCCCAACACTGTATTCCATCTACCACTATTTTTGCCCATTCATCCAATTTATTTTAAGTCCTGTTGTAATCGCATTGCTTCCTCAGTACTACCTACCCCTCCACCTATCTTCATATCATCCGCAAACTTTGCCATAAAACCATCAATTCCATTAACTAAATCATTGACAAACAATGTGAAAAGTAGCAGTCCCAAAACAGACCTCGACGAACACAACTAGTCACTGACAGCCAACCAGAAAATGCCCCCTTTATTCCTACACGCTGCCTCCTGCCTGTCAGCCATTCTATCCATGCCAGCATATTTCCTGTAACACCATAGGATTTTATTTTGTTAAGCAGCCTCATATGTGGCACCTTACCAAATGTCTTCTGAAAATCCAAGTGAATGACATCCACTGCCTCTCCTTTGTCCACTCTTCTTGTTACTTCCTCGAAGAATTCTAAGATTTGTCAGGCAAGTTTTCCCTTGACAAAAACCAGCTGACTTTGACTTATTTTATTATTAGTCTCCAAGTATTCCAAAACCTCATCCTTAATAATAGACTCCAACACTTTCCCAACCACTGAGGTTAGGCTAACTGGCGAATAATTTCCCTTCTTTTAATTTCCTCCCTTATTAAAAAGTGGACTGGCAATTTTGCAAATTTCCAGTCCTCCGGAATCTTGCCAGAATCAGGTGATTATTGAAAGATCATGACCAATGCATCTCATCTCTGCAGTAACCTCTTTCAGGACTCTGGGATGTAGCCCATCTGGTCCAATTTAAGACCTTCCAGTTTGCCTAGCACTTTTTCCTTTGTAACAGCAAAGGCACTCACTCCTGCTCCCCGATACTCAATCTATGGCATACAACTAGTGTCTTCCACAGTAAAGACTGAAGCAAAGTACCTATTAAGTTCAACTACCATTTCTTTGTCCCCCATTACTACCTCACCAGCATCGTTATTCAGCGGTCTAATATCAATTCTCACCTTCCTTTTATACTTTATATAACTGAAAAAAAAATCCTGCTTTATATTATTGGCCAGTTTGCCCTCATATTGCATCTTTTCCTATCTTATAGCCTTTTTTACTTGCCTTCTGTTGGATTTTAAAAGCTTCCCAATCATTCAACTTCCCACTCAATTTTGCGACTTTATATGCCCTTTCCTTGGAGTCCTTAACTTCGCTGGTCAACCACCATTGCCTATCCCTGCAACTCTGTGAGCTATTCCCAGAAACTTCAGCCGTCATCCCTGCCCGTATCCTCCTCCAATCTACCTGGGCAAGCTCCTCTCTCAATGTCTCTGTAATTCCCTTTATTCCATTGCGATACTCATACATGAGTTATGCTTCTCCTTCTCAAATTGCAGTACGAATTCAATCATATTATGATCACTGCTTCCTAAGGGTTCCTTTACGTTAAGCTACTAATAAAATCTGGGTTATTACACAAACTAAGACAACACCAACCTGATTTTCCCAATCTCCTTGCATATTGAAGTCCCCCATTACCCTTATTACATGCCTTTTCCAGCTCCCTTTGCAATCTCAACCCCACATCTTGGCTACTATTTGGAGGCTGATATATGATTCCTGTAATTTTTTTTCACCCTTGCAGTTTCTTAACTCCACCCATGAAGATTTGACATTCTCTGACCCCACGTCACCTCTTTCTAAAGATGTAATTCCATCTCTCACCAATAGAGCCACACTGAATATTTCAGGAACAGCTTGCTTCTCCTTTGCCATCAGGTTTCTGAATGGACAATGAACCCATGAACACTCCTTGGTTCTCTTTTGCACTATTTACCATAATTTATAGTAACTTTTAAGCATTATTGTACTGATGTCACAAAACAACAAAATTTTACAACATAAACACAGGAGATTCTGCAGATGTCGGAAATTCAGAACAACAAACACAAATGCTGGAATAAACAACTGTTTATTCCTCTGTTGATGCTGCCTGACCTGCTGATTCCTCCAACATTTTGTGTCTGTTGCTTTGGACTTACAGTATTTGCAGAAACTCTTGTTTATAGTCACTGAAACACCGCTAAAATGCAGCCAGTATCATGATGCAGAAAGCACTACAGCCAATGGGCAGATAGCAAAGCCCCACTTCCAACAAGGTGACCATTTCTGTGATAAATGGCTTTGAGGACAGATTGAGTGAGCTAGGGCTTTTCTCTTTGGAACGAAGGCTAAGAGGTGACTTGATAGAGATGTTCAAGATAAGAGGCATAGAGTGGACAGCCAGAGATTTTTTCCCAGGGTGGAAAGGGCTAGTACAATAGGGGATTGTAGGAAAGTGTAGAGGGAATGTCAGAGGTAGTTTTTTTTTAAAATACACATAGAGTATGAGCAACGTGACCAGGTCAGAGCCCACACTGGTGACGCTGTGACATGCCCAGCTGCAGTTCTCTGGAGGTCAGTTACTGACAGTAGATTAATTCAACACTAAGTTCTTGAAAGAATTTTGGTCTCTTTTGCAATGGAGTTGTACAATCAATTCTGACCTCTGACAATGGCTCTATTTAAGATTCGGATTAATGTTAGATCTAAAGCTCTACTTACATTAGCAACTGCGACTACACAAATATGTAAAATCAGATTTCAAGGTGACAAACGAACATTCTTTCCAACAAACACTGCCCAAACACAACAGAACACAAGACCCTCCATCCCAATATTCATGTCAGTATTCAGTAGTTGTAATTTTGGCAGTAATTACAGCCTCAAGTGTGTGGATAGGCCTTGGTCAGCTTTGCACATCTGGACACTGAAATTTTGCGTATTTTTCTTTACAAAATTGTTCAATCTGTCAGATTGCATGGGGATCGCGAGTGAACAGCCCTTTTCAAACCCAGCCACAAATTCTCAATTGGATTGAGGTCAGGACTCTGACTTGGCCACTCCAGGGCACTGACTTTGTTGTTTTTAAGCCATTCCTGTGTAGCTTTACCTTTACGCTTGGGGTCATTGTCTTGCTGGAAAACAAATCTTCTCCCAAGTCACAGTTTTCTTACAGACTGCATCAGGTTTTCCCCCAGGATTTCCCCATATTTTGCTGCATTCATTTTACCCTCTACCTTCACAAGCCTTCCAGGGCCTGCTGCAGTGAAGCATCTCCACAGCATGATGCAGCCACTACCATGTTTCATGGTAGGGATGGTGTGTTTTTGATAATGTGCCAAGTTTGACTTACACCAAACATAGCGTTTAGTCTGATGGCCAAGTAGTTCAATTTTGGTTTGATCAGACCAAAGAACCCTTTTCCAGCTGACTTCAGACTCTCCCACATGCCCTCTGGCAAACTTTAGTCGAGATTTCATTAGAGTTTTTTTTCCCCAATCGTGGCTTTCTCTTTGCCACTCTCCCACAAATCTGTGACTGGCGAAACACCTGGGCAACAGTTGCTGTACGTGCAGGCTCTCCCATCTCAGCCACTGAAACTTGTACCTCCTCCAGAGTTGTCACACGTCTCTTGGTGGCCTCTCTCACGAGTCCCCTTCTTGCGCGGTCACTCAATTTTTGAAGATGGCTGCTCTAGGCAGATTTACATCTGTGCCATATTCTTTCCATTTCTTGATAATTGACTTAACTGTACTCTAAGAGATATTCAGTGACTTGGACATTTTCTTGTATCCATCTCTTATGCTTTTCAATAACCTTTTCATGGAGTTGCTTGGAGTGTTCCTCGTCTTCATGGTGTGATTTTTGCCAGGAATCTGACTCACCAGCAGTTGGACCTTCCAGATACAGGTGTATTTCTACTACAATCAATTGAAACACCTTGACTACACACTGTGATCTCCATTTAACTTAATTATGTGACTTCTAAAACCAATTGGGTGCACCAGTGATGATCTGGTGTGTCATACTGAAGAGGGTGAATACTTATGCAATCAATTACTTTGTGTTTTAGATCATTTTGTAGAGATCTGTTTTCACTTTGACACAGAAGAGTCTTAAAACAAGCCAAATTAAATCCACTGTGATTCAATGTTGTAAAATACATAAAAACTTTCTGGGTGGGGGGGGGTGAATACTTTTTACAGGCATTGTATCTAAAAGTCTCTTAATGTCCCTAATGTATCTGCTTCCACCACCACCCCAGCAGCAAGTTCCACACACTCCCCACTCTGTAGAAAACCTACCCGACTCCCCCACCCCCACACTTCCGTCCAATCACCTTAAGTTTATGTCTCCTGATAGTAGTCATTTCCGCCCTGGGGAAAAGGTCTCTGACTGTCCATCTGATCTGTGCCTTATTTCTAGCGGTGACGAGACAGTCTACAGAGAGGGGTTGACCCACCCTGACACGGTTGCGCCACAATAACAACCTCTCCTTCAATGTCCAAAAAGAGCTGATTGTGGATTACAGGAGGAACGGAGACAGGCTTGGCCTGATCAACATCGATGTGTCTGTAGTTGGGAGGGTGAGTAGTTTCCAAGTTCCTCAGTATACACTTCACCGAAGATCTCACCTGGACTGTACATACCGGCTTTGTGGCAAAAAAAAAAGCACAACACCATCTCTTCCACCTCTGGCGACTGAAGTAGTTTGGCATGGGCCCCCAAATCATCAAGACCGTCCACAGGGGCACCATTGAGAGCATCCTGACTGGCTGCATCACCGCCTGGTACAGGAACTGAACCAACTTTGATCGCTGGGCACTGCACAGAGTGGTACAGGCAGCCCAGCTCATCTGTGGGTGTGAACTTCCCTCCACTGAGGACATTTACAGCAGCAGGGGTGGAAAAAAGGTCTGGAAGATCATCAGGGACACCAGTCACCCCAACCATAAACTTTCAGCTGTTTCTGTCTGGCAAATGCTACCGCAGCATTAAAGCCAAGATCAACAGCTGTGAGACTTATAAATTCACATCTGTATATTGCGACAGAGTCATAACACAAAGATTTTTACTCTCTCGTGGTGTGGGATGGATGTAAGATTTAAGTTCAATTTAATGTAAACAGTGGTTTCTACCCACGCTGGCCAATTGATTTGGTGATCAAAGACAGAGGGTAGACGATGACTGTAACTAACTGCATGGTACATGGTTCTGTACCGAGCCCGTGCTGTCTCTGCCTGGGGAACGAGAGATAGGATCCAACATTCAGTGTGTGGAATGGGCTGCTGGCAACAGTGGTGGAGGCGGGTACGATAGGGTCTTTTAAAGCGACTCTTGGATAGGTACATGGAACTTAGAAAAATAGAGAGCTATAGGTAAGCCTAGTAATTTCTAAGGTAGGGACATGTTCGGCACAACTTCGTGGGCTGAAGGGCCTGTATTGTGCTGTAGGTTTTCTATGTTTCTATTCCCTGAAAATATCTGATTTAACAACTAGGAACAGCTTCTCCTCTGCCAACAGATTTTCATGAGCATAACCTCTCCGATCTGCGCTGTTTTATTTTATTTAGTGATACAGTTCAGAACAGGCCCTTCCGACCCAGAGACCCACACCACCCAGCAAACCACCGATTTAACCCTAAGCTTGAGGAAGAATTTCTTCAGCCAGAGTGTGGTGAATCTGCGGAATTTGGTACCACAGGCAGGTGTGCAGGCCAAGTCAATGGCAGTTTAATAGGTACTTGATTGGTCAGGGCATGAATGGCTTTGGGGAGAAGGCAGGTGACTGGGGTTGAGAGGGAATTGGATCAGCCATGATGAAATGGTGGAGCAGACTCAATGGGCCAAATGGCCTAATTCTGCTCCAATATCTTATGGGTCTTGTTCCAATGACATTAACTTACTAACGGTACATCTTCAGACTGTGGGAGAAAGCTAGCGCACACAGGAAGAACGCACAAAGGACACTGGAATTAAACTCTGATGCAGTGAGCTGCAATAACGTAGCGCTAACCGAAACATGACTGTGGCACTCAATCAGTTATTGTAGTTTATATGCACCGCACTGCTGCCACAAAACAACTAATTTCACGACATACTGTAGGCACGTCCGTAATAGATCTGATTCTGAGAGTGTTGGCCCAGGATGGGTTTGGGGTACAAAAAACAATACTGCAGAGCACTGGAGCCCTTTATGATGGAGGCTGGAGCTGTTGAGGTCAGGCAGCCTTCAGCAACAGCTCGATTTCAACAATCAGCAGATCTCACACTGTGATGTGACGTGACTGGGAGGGAGAGAACAGAGACTGCCTGGATGATTATAAATCAGAGAGCCTTCAGTGAATACAGAGAACAGAACCGCTTCCCTCCTCCTAATCCTTTCGATGACTGATTTAATGACATCTCCATCCTAAAGGAACAGTTACCAGAGGATCGACAGGACATTGCACTCTGGATTAGCAACCTTCAGAGGAAATACTGTAACACTGCTCCCCGTAAAAATGAACAGCACACTGTTGCCAGATTCACCATTCATTTATCACGTGTACATTGAGACAAACAGTGAAGTACGTCATTTGTGTTAATAACCAACACAACCCAAGGGGGTACTGTACTGGGGGCAGCACACAGGTATCTGACCTTCTGATGCCAATATAGCATGCCACAATGTTCAGCTGAACAACACAGAACGTGCCAAGCAGAAGAGCAACAGCAAAACAAGCCCCCATTTCTCCCTCTTTCCCACCTACACACATACACACTCCTTCCAACCCAGAGCAGGCTCTCCTCAGCATCAGTGCACTCAGGTTCACAGACACTGGGCCATTGACTTCCACATGCAGCATCCATCATTAAGGACCCCCATCACCCAGGACATGCCCTCTCGGCCATCAGGGAAGAGGAACAGGAGCCTCAACCTTTCAGGAACAACCTCCTCTCTGCCGGATTTCTGAATGGACAAATAACCCATGAACACTACCTCACTATTTTCTCCTCTCCTTTGGCACTACTTACTTAACTTATCTTGGCAAGATACATTTTGTAACTTACAGTTTTTATTATTTTGTACTGCATTGTACTATTGCCACAAAACAACAAATTTCACAACATGTGCCGGTGATATTAAACCTGATTCTGAAGTTGATGAGGATTACCCCAGGAATGAAAGGGTTAACATGTGAGCTGTGGCTCTGTGCCTGTACTTGCTGGAGCTTAGAAGAATGAAGGGGGATTGTATTGAAACTTACAAATATTGAAAGGCCTCGAGAGCGTGGGTGTAGAGAGGATGCTTCCTACAGTGGGGGAGTCTAGAACCAGAGGGCACAGCCTCAGAATAAAGGATGTCCCTTTAAAAGAGGGGTCAGGAATTTCTTTAGCCACAGAGTGGAGTATCTGTGGAATTCATTGCCAAAGACGGCTGTGGCGGCCAAGTTATTGGGTATATTTAAAGTGGAGGTGGATAAGTTCTTAATTAGTTAGGGCATCAAAAGTTACAGCATGAGAATGGGGTCAGAAGGATATTAAGTCAGCCTTGGTTGAACAGTGAAGCACAATCCTGGGACATCCACACCGAAGGTGACCTGGTGTTCTCTTACCTAGAGGATCAAAACCAAGCCTTCGTTTCTTGAACACACACTTCTCAATCTGTGGCACAGCCACTCCATTTAAAGCAGATACAAATCTGTCAGACACAATGTGAAGCCTGTACATTTGTGACTGTGGTATCAAGGGCAGGAAGTGTGCGACCTAAACACTCCGTCTACAGGATGTGCCTCAATACTAAGGCGAGGCCAGTCTGATTTGTTGACACACACACAAACAACCAGGCTCCATCTTTACCATTGCTAGGTCCAAAGAAGTTCATCCACACTATCCCTAAATAAATAAACATTAACGTATTATAGAGCTCTTTTCATGCAGATGATGTAGTTCAAAGTGCTTTACAATGGGATAAAGTGTGAACGTAACAATAAAACAAAAATAAAAAATAAATGGATATTAGTTAAAGGCAATGTTAAATAAATAGTCTTGAGCTGGAGTTTAAAAGCATCAAGGGTCTGCATCCCTTACAGTTTTAGGTAGTGAGTTCCAAAGTTTAGGAGCATAGATCTGTGGTAAGCCATGTACATATGTTGTAACTGGGTTAACTGTCTGGACACGCCCCTCTGCTGACTGTGGCTCCTCCCACAGATCCTGAATAAAAGTTTTTGCCTTGCCCCTCCCCCTCAGTCTGGGGGCAGACACTCACCATGGAGGTCGTATTGTACAGCGAATAAAAGCCTTTCAGTATTTTACCCAACCTCAGTATTTTGGAGTTATTGAAGGTGCTTCAAGATCAAAACATAGAAACATAGAAAACCTACAGCACAATACAGGCCCTTTGGCCCACAAAGCTGTGCCAAGCACGTCCTTACCTTTGAAATAACCTAGGGTTACCCATAGCCTTCTATTTTTCTAAGCTCCATGTACCTGTCCAAGAGCCTTTTAAAAGACCCTATTGTATCCACCTCCACCACCGTCGCTGGTAGCCCATTCCACGCATTCACCACTCTCTGTGTAAAAATTTACCCCTGACATCTCCTCTGTACCTACTTCCAAGCACCTTAAAACTGTACCCTCATGTTAGCCATTTCGGCCCTGGGAAAAAACCTCTGACTCTGCACAGAATCAATACCTCTCCTCATCTTATACAGCTATGACCTACCAATTATCTTTTGATAGATAGTTTTCCACAGGTCTCTTAAATGTAAACAATGAGAGCTCGAACAGGATTATAGAACAAAAACAATTCTGTGATGTACTCCACTCCCAGACTACTAAGAACTTTAAAAACAAGTAAGCAAACTTCAAAATCAATTCTAAATGACACAGGAAGCCATTGCAGAGTAGTTAGGAAGGGAATATGTTCCTCATCCTGGTTTCGGTTAAAAGTCTAGCAGCAGTGTTCTGAATGAGGTTGAAGTTTGTCAGTAGATTGCTTTGGAAGGCCAGTGATCTAGTCTATCTGAATAAAGCAGTGAATTAGTTTTCAGCATTGTTACCTGACAGTAACAGACGTACCGTTGCAATATTTGTTAAGTGCTCTAGTCACTTTCTTTATGTGGAATTTAAAATTCAAATCTGAATCAAGGGTAACACCCAGGCTTGTTACTTCCGATTTTACAAGGGGAGCCAAGTTCCCCAGTTTATCAAGGTGGAACTAATGTCATGATGCATGAAGAAATTGTTAATTAGCACCAATCCAATGGCAGAAAAAACACGACTCAACGTAGAAGCTCTTAACTAAATCTGATGCAACATGCATAGACCCTCAGATCATGAAGGGCCCTCACCAGTGACCAGCCTTCTTCTCATTATCCAGCTAGAGGGGACCTTACTGAAACATACCAAATACAGTACCTTGTAAAAGTATTCAAGTATTATAACCAGGGATTGTCCCTGCTCTTTCTGGCCCGACTGTGAAAAAAGGAGCATATTGTTCACAAATAAAACTTCAGCTGGTTGGGGGCTGAATACTTTTACAAGGCACTGTTTTTAGAAGCCAAGAGTGGACATTGAGAGGATGTTTCCTACAGTGGGGGAGTCTAGGACCAGAGGGCACAGATAGAGTGGTTGTTGACAGGATGTTTCCTACAGTGGGGGAGTCTAGGACCAGAGGACACAGATAGAGTGGGTGTAGAGAGGATGTTTCCTATAGTGGGAGAGTCTAGGACCAGAGGACACAGATAGAATGGATGTGGAGAGAATGTTTCCTATAGTGGGGGAGGCTAGGACCAGAGGACACAATACAAGGACTTCCCTTTAGAACAGAGATGAGGAGGAATTTCTTTAGCCAGAGTTTCGAGAATCTGTGCAATTCATTGCCATGGACGGATGTGGAGGCCAAGTCATTTAAAATAGGGAATAATAGGTTCTTGATTAGCCAGGGTATCAAAGGCTACAGGGAGGAGGTAAGATGATAAATTAATATATCAGCCATGATGGAACAGGGAAAAACTCAATGGGCCAAATGGCCAAATTCTGCTATGTTTTATGGTCTAAACAGCTTGTGAAGGTTGCCAGCACTGTACAGAATATCTAAACAGCTGGCATAATGAAAGGAAATGACTGCTCTCAGGATGAACAATGCTAATGACAAGATAAAAAACACTGACCGAGCCGAGGTGCCGACAGGCAGACCCAAAATACAGGAGTGTACTCACACCTACAGCTTCACCTTGCACTGACTATGCAGTGGACTGTGGATATTACAGACATTACTCAGGGAAAGGGAAGGATAATCAGAGCTTTAATCATAAATTCCTCTCAAAGCATGATTATGCTAAGGCCTTAATACTGTGATACAGCTCAGAGCCGGCAGTACGTCACTCCTGTTATACACAATCAGGAGGAGTGGCCCAGTAGCATAGTGGTTAGTGCAATCATATTACACAGCGACTCTCGTTCAATTCTCCCACTGTCTGTACGGAGTTTGCATGTCCTCAGTCAGAGCACTCCAGCACAGAAACAGGTCCTTCGGCCCACCTACTCCATACTGAAGCATTAATCTGCCTAGTCCCATCAACCCACAGCTGGAACACTGCCCTCCATACCCGTCCCATCCATGTCATTATGTGCCCTGTGGTATGACCGCCACTCGGTGTCCTGACCATGACAGATGCTCTGCTTTCCTCCCACATTCCAAGGACAAGCGTGCTAACAGAGCGTGATGGGCCATGCTACACTGGTGACCATACGTGGCACCACCTGTGGGCTGCCCACAGCACATGCTTTGCGTTGGTCCTAACAAACACATTTCACTGGATGTTTCGATGTACCTGTGACAAACAAAACTCATCTTTGAAAAAACAGAAAAAGTTGGTAAAATTCAGCTCAGATAGCTGTCAGTTCTGATGAAGCATCTGGAACCTGAAACGTTACCCGTTTCTCCTTCCACAGCCTGACCTGCTGTGTTTTTTTCCAGCACTTCTATTTTGGATTTCCAGTGCCTGCAGTTATTTTCACTTGCAAATGACTTCAAAGTTCAAAGTATGTAGACTGTATACAACCTCAAGATTCATCTTCTTGCAGGCAGTCACAAAACAAAGACCCAATGGAACCCATTAAAAACCCAAAGACTGTCAAACACCCAGTGTGGAGAAACAAACAAATTGTGCAAACAAAAAACAACATAACACACAGAACATGAACTGTAGAGTCCACAGTCACAGAGCCAGTTCAGTGCTGAGGGGAGTGAAACCGGTCCAGGGCCCGATGGCTACAGGCCACAGTCATAACCAGTCCAGTGCTGAGGTGAGTGAAGCTGGTCCAGGAGCCTGAAGGCTTCAGGGCAAAAACTGCTCTCAAAAATGCCGATGTGGACCCAAGACTCCTGCATCAATGGTAGCAGCCAGAAGAAACGCAGGCAGTAGTGAGCTGAAAACTGGTTCGTCCTCTGCCCTCGGCCTCAACACCTTAATCATTTAAATCTAGCTTGGCGCTTAAATCGGCTAAGCATCTGTTCATTTTCACTTTTGAGCTCAACTTGATAAGGTAGATGGGAAGAGCCAGTGAAAATGAAGGTGATGGAAGCACCTTCCTACACACAAGGAAATGGAAGCCTTGAGTGTTTCCTCAAAAAGCTGGGAGCCCGATGGACTTTCATCAGGAAGGTCTTGTTGGATAATCGAGAATATACAAAAGTTGGGTAAAGGAGACAAGAAGCTGAACAGACAAGACAAAGACTGGGAGTGTCTTGCTCTCAGAACATACAATAGAACAGTACACACCCCTCAGCCCACAATGCTGTGCCAACCTTTTAACCTACTCCAAGATCAATCTAACCCTCTCCTCCCACAGTCCTCCATTTTTAGTTCATCCATGTACCTGTTTCTTCAATGTCCCTGAAGTATCTTCTAATGTATCTGTATTCCAACATGGAATGCAGTATTTCATGTATCCACCACTAAGAAGCCTAGCTTTGACATCTCCCACCAACCCTCCCCCCCCCCCTGTACTTGCCTCCAATCACTTTAAAGTTATCAGCCCCGTGGTAGCTATTTCCATCCTGGAAAAAAGTCTCCGACTGTCCACTCTGTCTATGCCTTTCATCATCTTATACACCTCCATCAAGTCTCATCTTTCTCCGCTCTAGAGAGAAAAGCCCTAGCTTGCTCACCTATTCTCATAAGGCACGTTGTCTGGATTAGAGAGCATCCTGGTAAATCTCTTCTGCACTCTCTAAAGTTTCCACAACCTTCCTATGAGGCGACCAGAACTGAGCACAATATTCCAGTGTGGTCTAACCAGGGCTGCAACATTACCTCACGGCTCTTCAACCTAACCCTTCAACTAATGAGGGTCAACACACCATACGCTGCCTTAAATACCCTATCAACCATGTTCCTTGCTGAGAAAATGAAGGGACAGATTGCAGCTCTGAGTGGGATGGGACCTCGTACACAAGCTGACAGCGTGAGAGCATTCTGAAACAAAATTCAATCAGTCTGTGCTGCTAAAAATAGACAAGTTGCTTTAACAGACATCATCTGGTCAGAGGTTGGTGGGCAGGTCTGAAGGAGAAATCAGAGAGAAGCATTTCTATTTATAAATTGGTTATTTATTTATTTATTGACATGCAATTCAGAACAGGCCCTTCCAGTTCTTCGAGCCACACTGCCCAGCAACCCCAAATTTAGCCATTAATCACAGGACAATTTACAAAGGACAATTTACAATGACCAATTGACCTACTAACACACATTCCTAGCTGCAAGGCAATGCTGCAGCTCGATAAAACCCTGGTTCGACCACCAGGGTTGCTGTGGTAGATTGGCAGATCTACCAGGGTAGATTGTTGTGTTCGGTCCTGGTCGCCTCATTATAGGAAGGATGTGGAGCTTTAGGGAGGATGCAGAGGAGATTTACCAGGATTCTGCCTGGGTTAGAGAGAGTGTCTTATGAGGAAAGGTGGAGCAAGGTAGGACTTTCCTCTTTGGAGCAAAGGAGGATGAAAGGTGACTTGATAGAGGTGTACAAGATGATAAGCAAACAGTGGGTAGCTGAATGACAAGCTCTGAGGAACGAGAGGGACACCAGAAAGTAAAACAAAGTTTAAATGCAGTGCAGAAGCAGGCAGAACATGACAGTGCAGTTCAGGACCTTTGGCCCACAACGTTTAAAATTGTGAAGAGTTGAGACAGTAAATAAGAATCAATTCCAATAGCGGTAAGATGGACCCTGGGCGGGGTGGGGGGGGGGGGGGTGATGGCAGGGACAATGGACCTGACTAGCCCTTGACAACAAAGATTAAAGATTAGGTTTATTTGAAACAGTGAAATATGCCATTTGTGTCAATGACCACAGTCTGAGGATGTGCTCTTTACCTGTCTATCAGCTCCCACTTGGTGGTGCTCCTCCTTCCCTTTCTCCCAGTCTACCGATCACACTCGCCGGTTTCTCACTTCATCCCCATCCCCGACCCATCAACATCCTCACCTCGCACCTACCGGCCTGTACTTCTCCCCATCCCCCACCTCCCCCCTTCCTTCCTGTCCTGCTGAAGGGTCTCAGCCAGAAACTTCCACCGTTTATTCTCTCCACAGATGCTGCCTGACCTGCTGAGTTCCTTCAGCATTGTGTGAGAGTTGCTCTGGATTTCCAGCACCTTCGGAA
Source organism: Mobula birostris (assembly GCF_030028105.1). NCBI lineage: Eukaryota > Metazoa > Chordata > Chondrichthyes > Myliobatiformes > Myliobatidae > Mobula > Mobula birostris. The sequence continues at coordinate 4,088,769 of NC_092394.1, forward strand.
TCTCCTGCGTCTACATTCCCGCCGCTTTCCCCTCCACCCGCTCGCACAACGAGAGCGTGGGATTTAAAGATTACAGCACAAAGGGTCAGAGCAAGCAAATCAGCTTTGAGCTGGTGGTCAGTGCAATCAGCTCAGCAAGCACAGTGGCGATTCAGATTCTAGTACACCGAGGATCATGGATGCCTAGGAACGAATTAGCAGGCGGTAATCTAATCAAATAAACCAGGATTACAGCACAGCCACTAACTCCCTTTCAGGTACTTAGCCTTTGCAACCCTCCAGTTACATGACATGCAGTCACGGCTGAGATCGGGACCCACTTCTTAAAGCTGTTCAGTAATTATTTATACAAATAATTTTTAAAGAGCCTTTCAATACAGAAGTCAGTTGGTTGAACTCCCAGCACGGAACGTGCTCTTGATACCCTTCCCAAAACAGTTCCACAGCAGTCATGGGACAAGCCTGGGAGACAGAATTGGAAGAAGGCTCGTTACCAGACATATATCGTGAATTTTTTTGCGGCAGAATTAGGCCATTTGGCCCATTGAATCTGCTCGCCATTTGATCATGGCTGATCGTTTTCTCCGCTCCTCAGTTGGAACACTACAGCACGGTACCGGCCCTACCTACCTCTGCCATCCTCCTCATACTGTCCTGCAATCACCGTACAATTACGCCCCTCCTATTAGCCATTTCCACCCTGGGAAAGTCTCTGACTGTCCACTCCACCTATGCCAAGCCACCTCTCATCCTACAACACAACAGTGCAATACAAAAAAAAGTTATTGCAAGTTACACTAGCAAATATATAAAAAATAAACAGGGCAAAGTGACAGCAAATAGTGAGGTAGTGCTCAAAGGCTCATGGACTGTTCAAAAATCTAATGGCGGAGAAGAAGAAACGGTTCCTGAAACATAGTGCGTGTCCCCTCGGCTCCTGTACCTTCTCCCTGATGGTAGCAATGAGAAGAGGGCGCATCCTGGGTGGTGACGGTGCCCAATGACAAATGCCGCCTTCTCGAGGCTCCGCCTTTCGAAGTACATTTTTAACAATAAACTTACTTTCAACTTTGAATACTGCTCAGAGTTCATGTCGAGTGCACAACACAGCAAAGCCCACTCTACTCTGTGGCATGGTTTAACTTCAGAATCTTCCTGTTCAGAACAGGACCTGATGAAAGGTTTCGACACAATGTTGACAATTCCCTTCCTCCTGCTGATCTTGCTCAACTACTTGAGTTCCTGTGATAGCCTGGTCACTTTGAGTGGGTTACAGATACTAGGAGACAGTATCCTGGACACCCCAAGAAAATCAAAAGCTGTCAGCGGAACCGCCGGATGAGGGATCGATAACACAGTTAAGAGAAATTTGGATAGGTGCATGGATGGGAGGGTATGGGGGGGCTATGGCCCAGGTACAGGCTGATGGGACTAGTTCAGCATGAAATAGTTGGGCCGAAGGGCCTGCTTCTGTACTGTAGTGTTCTATGTACTGTATCAGTGTCTACAGCTTGCTCTCCACATTGTACTGTCCTGGCTTGCGTATCGTGTAGACAGCCAGGACACAACATCCATGGACGACCCTAACCAACGGAGGCCTCTGGGTTCTGTGACTCTAAAACTGAATCTATGACAAGTATTTAGCAAAATGATCACAAACTACCATGAGGAAGAATATGGTGACAAAATGGCAGTGCCCGTAATGCCTACTGTGCCAAAATCTTTCACCTTTAAAATCAATTCAAGACTTCTGCAGCAGTGAATTCCATCGGCTTCCTCAGCTGACATCAGCCTTACGACTGTGGTGGCAGCTCTCAGCTTCTCACTGTACCTGTCAAGCCGTGTCAGAGTTGTGTACAAGTTCACTTCACCGGTTCATTGGCGAGATGACGGCAGTAGTGCGGACAAGGGCCTCATGCCAAGGCTGCAGCTACCCAGGAGATGGTGTGGCATGGTAGGTGTCCACGCTGGGCTGCGAACCATCCCCTCCCATCAGTACTGCCCTCCAGCACTCGCTTGGTGGAAGAGGAGGTGGATTGTATGTCTACAGCCAATCTTTATCTTAGTGCATGATAATCAGACTGCTGTGGGCTTGTTCTTGCCAGCAATACACCAATCTACAGAACATGGCACTCAGATTTGGGTTATATTATTTTCTTCTGTGACTATGTTTCTGCTATTGTACATATGCCTTGTGCTATGTATGACCGTTGGGACTGTTTTGCCCTACGATGAACACAGTTTCATTTGGCTGTATTCACGGGCATTCAGGTATGGTTGAATGACAATTAAAGTTGAACTCAAAGTCTCAATCCTCTAGGCACAGCAACAACCTTGCACTCAATGTTAATTAAATTTAAAGGCATCCGTTAGTCTTGCTAGACCATGGATCTGCACCTGGAAAGTCTTCACTCTCCAGGGCGCAGGCCTGGGCAAGGTTGTATGGAAGACCAGCAGTTGCCCATGCTGCAAGTCTCCCCTCTCCACGACACTGATGTTGTCCAAGGGAAGGTCATTAGGACCCATACAGCTTGGCACCAGTGTCGTTGCAGAGCAATGTGTGATTAAGTGTCTTGCTCAAGGACACAACACGTTGCCTTGACTGGGGCTCGAACTCACAACCTTCAGGTCGCTAGTCCAATGCCTTAACCACTTGGCCACGTGCCCACACAACGTCAATAAGACCAAAGAATTGATTGTGGACTACAGGAAGAGTAAGACAAGGGAACACACATCAGTTCTCAGCGAGGGATCAGCAGTGGAAAGCGTGAGCAGTTTCAAGACACAGGGCATCCACATCTCTGAGGATCTATCCTGGGCCCAACATATCGATCCAATTACAAAGGCAAGACAGTGTCTATTTCAGAAGACAACTGGTACGTCACCAAACACACTCGCAAATTTCTACAGATGTATTGTGGAGAGCATTTGAACTGGTTGCATCACTGTCTGGTATGGAGGGACAATCGCATAGGACCGGAAAAAGCTGCAGAAAGTTGTCAACTCAGCCAACTCCATCACGAGGACTAGCCTCCCCAACACTGAGGAAATTTTCAAAAGGTGATGCCTCAAAATGGCAGCATCCAGCATTAGAGATCCCCATTACCCAGGACGTGCGCTCTTCTCATAGCTACCATTGAGGTGGTGGTACAGGAGCCTGAAGACCAGTGATTGAGAAACAGCTTCTTCCCCTCCAGCATCAGATTTCTGAATAGACAATGAACCCATCAACACTAATCCATAATTTTGCACCATATTTTATATTATATATATATAGTAATTTATAGTTTTTATTATTATGCATTGCAACATACTGCTGCTGCAAACCAACAAATTTTGCAATGTATGCAGGTGATATTAAACCTGATTCTGATACAACCCCAGTCAATCTGATACACAACAGCCATGCCATCCCAAGAAATTAGTGTGGTGAATCTCTGCTGAACACTCTCTTACGGTGAATCTATCCTTCATTTAAAAAGGTTAGCTTTATTTGTCACGTGTATACCAAAACAGAGTGAAATTCATTGTTTGAGTCAACAACCACAATCTGAGGATGTGCTGGGGTCAGCCCCAAGTGTCATCACATTTCTGTCACTAACACAACTCACTTACCCTGACCCCATGTCTTTGGACAGTGGGCGGAAACGCACACAGTCACAGGAAGAACACACAAACCGGTGAAATTCGACTCTACACTCCTGTTATGGCAAGTCTATCCATAAGGAGACTAAATCTGCACTAAACCATGATGTCCCTCATTAGATATCAAATTCTGAAGTGGAGGACCAAGGAACTGAAAGCAAATTGGAGACCTAGCTGACAGGCAGAGACAGATTCCATTCGGCAAGAATCAAGTTTAACATTCCAGTTGTGAACTGGAAATATGCGGCTCTGCTGCCGTTGTATTAAACTAGGGTGGTAGTGTAGCATAAAAAGCCAGCACGATCGCTTTACAGCGCCAATCACAATTCCGCCATTGTCTGTACAGAGTTTGGACATTCTCCCTGGGACCACATGGGTTTCCTCTGCGTGCTCTGGTTTCCTCCCACATTCCAAAGATGTACAGGTTAGGATAGTACGTTGTGGTTATGCTATGCTGGCACTGGAAGCGTGGTGACACCCCCCCCCCCCCCCCAGCACATCTTCAGATACAAACGATGCATTTCACGCTGTTTCAAAGTACATGTGATAAATAAAGCTAATTGCTTAATCAATCGTCTCTATAACAGGGCAACCGAAAGTGTCCACAGCTCCGAGTACAATCACACCGTACTGTAAAGGTGCATCAGCGCGGCATGGTACGCAGCTTCCAATCAAGTCTCATCAGAAAGTGCAAATGAGCAGTTCCGCATGCCGTAGCTCCTCCTCTGTTAAGCTAGGAACCCTGTCAGTGCCTCTCGTGAGCACCATGTAACACCAAGTGAAAGCTTCTAAAGGCTGACACTGAGACTTCAGTGATGACCAGCTACAGTCTGAGCACAGAGAGGACTCCCAGGACAGTCAAAGCCCAGCATCAAAATGCATCTTCCACAGCACCAGTACACTGGAAAATATCCTAAAGGATTGTGAACGAGACAAACATTAACCATCAGCCACACGGAAGACTTTCAAGGATGTTACGTCTGATATTCCTGCATATTTTCCTCCAATCATTTTAACATCATGCCCCATCATATTGGCCATTTCTGTCCTGGAAAAATATCTCCACCGTCCACTCTATCTTTGCCTCTTATCATCTTGTACACCTATCAAATCACCTCTCATCCTCCTTCGCTCCAAAGAGTGAGAGCAGTTAAAGAAAGTGTTATAGGTTTTGCAGACCTGGGTGATTTACCCCCAGTTCGCCCATGAACCAGCTCACTCTTTTCTTCTTGTGTCACTTTTTTCTTCAGGTGGCTGGGGTCCTGTCAGAGTGCATGATCTACAGTTCAGACCTCAGTTGTTCATGGGTGCTGGGCTCTCGCCTCGGACTCACTGAGCAGCCTGACATTTTGATATCTCCAGATGTGGCCTTCGGGTGCGGGCCTGTGGGCGGCTCGATTCCTCATCAATGTTGCCGACTGGAGAGTCGTGGGAGATGGAAACAGCGAGACAGCAGGTGGTGTACGATGCTGTTGGAAGTGTTCTCCAACACTGTGAGTGACAGTCTGTTGGTCCTTGAGTCAGGGGACTCAAAGCAACACGGCAGATTTTAACATCGAAACAGCAAGCTGTCGGTCTCCCCTCTTGCTGTTGCAGGAGCAAAACCCCCTCTCCCCTCACTAGAGAGCGCCTGTCTGAGATGTCGAGGTGCTGGGATGGACAGTAGATTTGGGTAGACTCTAGATCATGGTCTCAGTGGGCTTTGCTGTCCCTGCTGCCTGTGTGTGGGAAGGGGAGGGGGGCTTCGGGGTTCTAACATTTTGCCATTCATTCGTTTCAGTTGTTTCTTTTCCTGTTTTGTGGATGTCTGTGAAGAGCAAGAATTTCAGGTTCTATACTGTATACATTCTGATGATTAAATGGTTTCACTTACTATCAATGTAGCAGTATACAACCTGAAATACTTAGTCTTTGCAAACATTCACGAAAAACAGAAGAACCTCAAAAGAATGGATGACAGAAAAATGTTCGGTTCCCTCTTCCCTGAGCAAAGCATCAACTGCCCCCTCCCAGTCCAGCAAAAAGTGTCAGCACCCACCATGCAAAACCAAAGCGAGACCATAATCTGCAGTCAACAGTTCGACATGCCACAGGCTCTCTCCCACTATTTTCACGGTGAAAGCGGAGACTGACAGTTGCTTTTACGATATTACAGTTTGCCGCGTTGCTTTTTATTCCGAGATTCATCGACTCGAGAATCGGCAGCAAACTCTCCCACCATTGAGAGAAAGAGAGACCACTGTCGCTCAGCTACAGAGACCTCCACCCGCAGCATCTGCCACCGCAAAATCCTGGCGTTCCTTCTCCACGACACCTCAGTCGGCAGTACCATCCTGGAATCGGTTGTCCATAGGGCCACGCAGGGCTGCACCCGGTGTCTTCCATGCCGTGGCTGGAGAACTGAAAACGGCCAGTCAGTGAGCTCCCAGTACGGGAAGTCACCATGAAGAAAATGCAGCTTTGAGTGCCGTTGCAGATCAGGGACCTCGATAGAACCCCAGCCACCTTGAAAAGGAGAAAAGAGACATTAAAGACAGGAATTTAAGTTGTTTCCACAAATGAGCTCAAAGAGGCAGCCATTTTGTATCTTGAAATTTGCCTGCTTACAGGCAGCCACAAAGAAACCCGAATAAACCAATTAAAAAAAACCATTGCGCAGAGAAAGAGGAAAAACAACAAATCGTGCAAACAATAGAAGCCAGCCAACAGTATTCCAACCAGAATGTCCCTAGATCCACTCCTGGAGCAGGCAGAGTAGGCCCAAGCCTCAGTCCCAATTCATCACATCAAAAACACAGCAGCCTCAGCGCCACAATATGCTTGGTGCTTGGAGTATTCCAACCATTGAAGAGAAAAGCCTTAGTTTGTTCAAATTTCCTCATAAGACATGCTTTCCAATCCAGGCAGCATACTGTACCCTCTAAAATATCCTTCCTACAATGAGCCAACCAGAAATGAACCTGATAGTCCAAACATAGATTAACTAAGGTTTTGTTGAGCTGCAACATTACCTTGTGGCTTTTGAACTCATCCCTCTAATGAGGGCTAACACACCACGCGCCTTCATTACTGCCCTATCAACTTGTGCGGAAACTTTGAGTGATCTATGGACATAGACTGCAAGATCCTCCATTCACCCACCTGCAAAGAATCCTGCCATTAATCCTGTACTCTGTCTTCAAGTCTGACCTTCCAAAGCACAAAGCAGCAGAGAGATTTAAAGGACAAAGATTTTAAAAGGGAGGCTACACCAGGCTGTGAGCCGGCTTGTCAGCTGAGAACAGGAACACTGGGTGAAGGGGACCTGCTGTAAATTAGACACACGATGACAGGATTTGACATCAATACCACGTCAGGAAGTAAATTCTACTGAACAAACAGGACCAGGAGATCACTCACCTCTTCCACAGAGATTGGAAGGACTACTCGACTGAAAGAGAAGAAAAAAAAAACACATAAGCATCTGGAGCTGAAAACAGAACATATATTAATCACACAAAAAAAAAAATCACAAAATCCTGGAAGCGTTCAAGTCAAACAACAGCCGTGGACAGAGAAAGTTAACGTCAAGGCAATGACCTTTCATCAGAACAAGGAAAAGTTTGAACCTTGAGAGTTATTTGCAGAGGCAGGGAAGAGCATGGAGAAATCAGAGAAAACATCCGTGATTGAATGGTGTCCAAAAGAAAATGACTTCAGTTATCTGTGAGGTGAAGGCTTGTTAATGACAGCTAACGTACAAAATACTGGAGGAACTCAGCAGGTCAGACAGCATCTATGAAGGGGAAATGAACAGTCAACGTTTCGAGCCGAGACCCTTCATCAGGACACTTCTGTGGAAAAAAAAATAGCCAAAGGATCTTAGACCAAAACATCAACTGTTTATTCCTATCCATAGATGCTGCCTGACCTGCTGAGTTCCTCCAATATTGTTCTGATTTGCAGCATCCGCAGAATCCCATGTTATGACAGCTAATCCGTCTGGAGATGTAAACAGGGAGATGGATGCAGGGGGTGAGGAAAGGAAGGAAAGGGCCCAATCTGTGAGACAAACTAGTAGTTGCTGCAAATCCAAAAAAAGCAGTGCTGGCAAAGCCCAACAGGTTAGGCACCGTCTGAGAACAAACTGAGCTCAGGCTGATATAGAAAGGCCAGTCATCTCTAACACTGTCTCACAGCAGCTTGACAGCTTCACCTGATGGAAGATGAGATGATGCTCCTGAATTTATGTTGGGCTTCACTGGAGAGGCATCACTCAGTGCTTCGGGCAGGAGGTACAGAAGCCATCCCACACCACCAGGTTCAGGAACAGCTATTATTCCTCATTCGTCAGGCTCCTGAACCAGTGAGAGTAACTTCACTCACCACAGCTGAACTCTATCTAGGACTGAGACTCGCTTTCACAGACATTTTGCCAGTGGTGTTCCAGTATTTTTTTTTTGCATTGTTTGTCAATCTGTAGATTCTATTGCATTTCTTTATTTTTCCTGTAAATGCCTGCAAGAAAATAAATCTCAGGCAACAATACAGCAACATATGTACTTCGATGACAAATTTACTTTGAACTAATTCCAATGCACACTCAGGTGGACTGAAAAGACTGCAATTACAATCTAAAGCATGGGTATTTTCCCCAGAACACAAGCTAACATTTAACTCAGGCAATACTTAAAGCAGATTCTGTTTGTGGACCAATAGGTACTTGTGGTTGTATAATCTGTGAATACACTTAAAAGTCTCTTCATTATAAATCAGTCTCTTTCGTCCAGAGGCTTTTTGCTTTCATGTCTGAGGTGCAACATCTCATGTAGCCTCCAACCTGATGACATGGTCCACTCTCCTCTCCTATCAGATCTTCTTCAGCCCTTTACCTTTTCCACCCATCATATTTACTCCATCTCCCTCCCCCACCTGGTCTCACCCGTCAGCTGTCAGCTTGGTACCGCTTCCCCTACCCCGACCTTCCTATTCTGTCTTCTTCCCCCTTCTCTTCCAGTCCTTGAGGATCTCACCCGAAACGCCCCCTCCATACATGCTGCCTGACCCAAGTTCCTCCAGCACTTTGGGTCTTACTTTTCCTTTGCTTCCTTGGTTACCGATAAAGGTTTAGACAATCCTATGAAGTATACTTAACTTCTACTTCGAGAGAGTCAGGTGCCTTCAGATAAACCTATTGAACAAAGTCCAAGACTTATCTACTATTGGACAACTGTCGGCCCTGAAATTCAATACCTCTGCAGCCCGCCAGGAAATGTCACCTTTCTGTGTGCAGGCTCCTCGGAGAACACATCAATTTCCTCGATGTACAGATCATGAAAGAGTGCAGGTTTCTTTTCCAAAAGCGGTTCCCACTACTGCCGATGTAAAAATTAAAAATGTACAGTTTGAACAGAAAGTCTGAAAGCAAGGACACCAGTATCTGACCCTTCAAGAGTCTATCACCAGAGCAACACTGCTTGTGTAGTTTGCCTGCAGCATCATGCATGAAGGTGCAGAGCTGGATTACCGGGATGCTGCCTGGATTGGAACAAATGTCTAGAGATTAACATCAACCTGTGCCTCACAGTCCTTCTTCAACCATTACTATGTTCAGATCTGGTTGCTTCATGAGGCAATCTACCAGGATGCTGTCTGGATTAGAGAGCAGACACACCCAGCCCTGAAGCACCAGGCAAGGTTATTTGATTCCAAACAATTGGTTTATTGATCATTACAGAAAGTCTCTCTGGTGCTCCCTGCTCCCTCCCCTCTCCCTTCCCCTTTTCCCCAACCATGATACCTTTCCCTTTGCCCCCTTCACACTCTCAGTCCACAATGAAGACCCATATGAGAATCAGGTTTATCACTCATGTCATGAAATATGTTTTTTTTTGCTGCAGCAGCAGTACAGCGCGATATATAAAACTACTATAGTACTATATATACCCAAAGCTGTTGCACAGTACTGTACGTCACCATTCACTACCATGAGATTCATTTTCCTGCAGGCATTCAGAGGAAAATAATAAAATAGGGATAGACTTTATGAAAAACTACACACTGACAAACAACTAACGTGCAAAAGAGACAAATTGTGCAAATAAAAAACTGGAGGGCCATACAGGAGGGAAGGGTTAGATTGATCTTGGAGTAAGTTGAGAGGTGGGCACAATATTGTGGACCGAAGGGCCTGTACTGAGCTGTAATGTTCCATAACCACTCCTGGTAAAGGTGCTCGTGAGCAAGCCCAGCAGCTGACAGAAAGCAGAAAATTGCTGGAAGTGTTCAGAAGATCAGGCAGCAGAAACAGGTAATGTTTCAAATGGAGGCACAAAGGAACAGCAGACGCCAGAATCCGGAGGAACAAGTTACCTGAAGGGACCTGGCACGTCAGGCTGTACCTATGGGAGGAAAGGAACTGTCGATGTTTTGGGTCAAAACCTGCTCAGCTAATATTCTCAAAAAATGCTGGTGAACGCAGCAGGCCAGGCAGCATCTCTAGGAAGAGGTACAGTCGACGTTTCAGGCCGAGACCCTTCGTCAGGACTAACTGAAAGAAGAGCTAGTAAGAGGTTTGAAAGTGGGAGGGGGAGGGGGAGATCCGAAATGATAGAAGACAGGAGGGGGAGGGATGGAGCCAAGAGCTGGACACGTGATTGGCAAAAGGGATACAAGGCTGGAGAAGGGAGAGGATCATGGGACGGGAGGCCTAGGGAGAAAGAAAGGGGAGGGGAGCCCAGCAGGTAGAGAGCAGGCAAGGAGTTATAGTGAGAGGGACAGAGGGAGAAAAAAGGGGGGGGGGGGAATATATTAAATAAATAAGGGATGGAGTGTGAAGGGGAGGAGGGGCATTAGCGGAAGTTTGAGAAGTCAATGTTCATGCCATCAGATTGGAGGCTACCCAGATGGAATATAAGGTGTTGTTCCTCCAATCTGAGTGTGGCTTCATCTTTACAGTAGAGGAGGCCGTGGATAGACATGTCAGAATGGGAATGGGATGTGGAATTAAAATGTGTGGCCCTTGACAGTCCTTCCAGGCGAGGCGACACTTCACCTGTGAGTCAGATGGGGTGATATACTACGTCCGGTACTCCCGATGCAGCCTTCTATATATCGGTGAGACCCAATGCAGGCTGGGAGACTGTTTTGCTGAACACCTACGCTCTGTCTGCCGGAGAAAGCAGGATCTCCCAGTGGCCACACATTTTAATTCCACGGCCTCCTCTGGTTGGAGGAACAACACCTTATATTCCGTCTGGGTAGCCTCCAACCTGATGGCATGAACATTGACTTCTCTAACTTCCGTTAATGCTCCTCCTCCCCTTCACACCCTATCCCTTATTTATTTTTTTTAATCCCCCCTCCCTTTTTTCCCTCTTTTTTTTCTCCCTCTGTCCCTCTCACTATAACTCCTTGCCTGCTGTCTACCCTCCAGGCTCCCCTCCCCCCTTCTCCCCAGGCTTCCCGTCTCATGATCCTCTCCCTTCTCCAGCCTCATACCCCTTTTGCCAATCAACTTTCCAGCTCTTGGCTCCATCCCTCCCCCCTCTGTCTTCTCCTATCATTTCAGAACTCCCCCTCCCACTTTCAAATTTCTTACTAACTCTTCCTTCAGTTAGTCCTGACGAAGGGTCTTGGCCTGAAACGTCGACTGTACCTCTTCCTAGAGATGCTGCCTGGCCTGCTGCGTTCACCAGCATTTTGTGTGTGTTGCCTGAATTTGCAGCATCTGCAGATTTCGTGTCAGGTAATATTCTAGGATATTTGTAACCCTCATCACCCAGTACATGCCACTTTCACATCGCTACCATCAGGGAGGAGGTACAGGAGCCTTAAAACTCACACACACTTTAGGAACAGCTTCTTCCCCTCCGCCATCTGATTTCTGAATGATCCATGAACACTAGCTCACTTCCTGCAAGCATTCCTTTTTTTAATATTTTCTATTGTAACATTAATGTCTTGCTCTGTACTGCTGCCACAAAACATGTCAGTAATATTGAACCTGATTTGGCTATGCTAGGGAACAATCTCTCAAGGTCGTCTGTTTGGTCCCACAAATGCTGCCTATCCCGCTATTTCCAGGATCTATTTTCACTTCACAATTCCAGCATCTGCATTATTTATCCTTTGTATTTAAAGGATGAGACGTTGCTTTCCAAAAACTGGTGGCCTGAGGGTTAAAGGAATTAAGGACTCCGGCCAATGTTTGGCTTACAGCCATCCCTTATTAAAGAGCTGGGGGATTCAGAACTCTGTGTCTGAACCAGTTTGAGCAGAGGGAATCTCTGATCTGATACAGAGGAGCCCTTCCACTGTAAGACATTTTGGTGGAGGGACTTGCTATTGACAGCACAATATCCCTCAGCTGCCAAGACCACATGCAGGATATCGCACTACTGCTGATTTCAGCAAGTTTGGGCGTTCTACCACTTGGCCAGCAACCAGCTGAGCAAAACACAGGCTGGAAAATCAAGTATATACTGAGGGATTGTGCAATGTATTTGTTTTAAATAGCAACAAATAACCATGATTTTAATTCAAAAAGATAAAATCTCTGCTTCGGTAATAGTGCTCCCTACAAACCTCGAAGACTTGGACCTCAGAAGGGAATTACTCAAGGGCTGTCCCACCACACCACCAACTCCACCCTCCCAACACATACTTGCACTGAGAAAAACAAACACCATGGGCAAAGCACACCCAGGATCACGGCTCCTGATCCTGATCTACGTTCAAAGTATCCTGACTGGCTGCATCATGGTCTGGGACAGCTATTCAAGTGCGCTGGAGAGAGTAGTGGACTCGGCCCAATCCGTCATGGACATGTCCCTCACCATCGGGAGTATCTACAGGATGTGCTGCCTCAAGGCGGTAATATCCACCATCCGGGCCAGGCCATCTTCTCACAGCTCTCTTCGGGCAGGTAACACCCCAGGCCATCTTCTCACAGCTCCCTTCGGGCAGGTAACACCCCAGGCCATCTTCTCACAGCTCCCTTCGGGCAGGTAACACCCCAGGCCATCTTCTCACAGCTCCTTCAGGCAGGAGGGACAGAAGACTGAGGTCCCACACCACCAGGTTCTAGGTTCAGGAACAGACACTCTCCTTCAACCTTTGGTTCTTGCACCAACCGGCAAAACCCTCATCACTGCAATTTAGCAAAACCACGACTAGTCTGCACTTAAATGAACTTTTCTTCTGTTCCACTTGTCTTTCTTATAGACATTGTACATAATTTAAATTTAATTTATGCTTTTGTCAATGCTGCTTATACATGCTTACAATCAAGGATCACCTGCATTCACCTTTGACATTTACATCTGACTGTGTGGGTCAGGGCACAACACACAACAAATTTAACAAATTTCATGACATGTGCGGATGATATTGAACCCGATTTCGAAGCACAGGCTGCATACCACTGTGTCAAATTCTGCTCGCACTTTCAGAAAGTTACAGTGATCCCTCACGTACTGCAGGACAGATTCACTCCACAACGCCAGGGAAGAGGGGAGCTCAGCTGCAATACTGAAGTGGAGAAGACAATCCCCTGCCTTGGAGCAAAGACGGCTGAAGGAAGATGCGACAGAAACATGCAAGCTTAACCACAGTTAACTGAGGGCACAGGGAACGTAAAGACAAGAGATTCTGCAGATGCTGGAAAGCCAGAGTAAAACACACACAAAGACTAGTTCATGAACCGGGAGCCTGTGCAGGCTAAGTCATTAGCAATATCTAGAGTATAGGTTGATAGCTTTTTGAATAGCAAGGGCGTCAAAGGTTGTGCAGAGAAGGCAGCAGAATGGGAGGGAGAGGGAAAATAAATTGAATAATAGAACAGATTCGATGGGCTGAATGGCCTATTTCTGCACCCAAGTCTAATGGACAAAGTTCTGGTCAAATGGAATTAGCAAAAAGCTTCTCACCCATCAGTAGAGGTTATGACTGGTTAGTTAGGCCTTTCAAAGATTCAAACACCAAACAATAACTTGCAGAGTTACAAAGGATATGGGATTGGTAATGATAAGATTTTATTTAGAGATTCAGCAAGTCAAATTACACCTGTGACCAATTAACCTAATCTGGAGGTCTTTGGAATGTGGGAGGAAACCAGAGCACCTGTAGGAAATCCACAAGGTCACAGGGAGAGTGGGTACTATGGTAGTGTAGCAGTTAGTCTAACACTATTTCACCTCCAGAGTTCACTTCCGGTGCCATCTGTAAGCAGTGTCTGTATGTCCTCCCCATGCAATGAGTGGGCTTCCTCCCACAGTTTAAAGACTGGTTCACTGGTCATCGTAAATTGTCATGTGATTAGCTTAGGGCTAATTGGGTTTAATGGGGGTTGCTGGGGCAGTGTGGCTCAAAGGGCTGTAAGAGCCTATTCCGCGAGGAATTTCTAGATAATTAAACGTACAAACACCTTACAGACAGCAGCGGGAATTGAACCTGGGCCCCTACAGCTGTAATAGCGTTATGCCAACCGCTACACTAGAATGCCGCGTTTAATGGGACTGGTACGTATTGAAGGTCCATGCTGCAACAAGACTGCGTGTGCCGTCTTGCTCGTCACGTACACCAGGAGTGGGGGTTCTGACACAAGTGCAACTGGTATGCCTTGACAGCAAAATCCTCCACTTAATTCTAACCATTGTTTGCTTCCAGGCCCTTTATTCCCAGTGAAAATAAAGTCTGCTCAGCAGATTAAAATGATTTATTCAGCTAGCTTTACGGAACACTTATATAACAAGAAATAGGATCAGGACTAGGCCCCTAAAGCCTTCTCCATTCAACGAGATCAAGACTGATCTACCTTGATACTACTTCTCTGCCCCATTCATTCTGCAACCCATTTACATCTGTATTACTGAGTTTCAATGGCCTGCTGAAACAGAATTCTCCACATACACTTTATGAAAAACACAGTGCAGTCCTACGAGAGTACCAGCATTTCAGAGACCCTGACCACCAGGTCTGGACAAGACAATAAAGGGAAATCCAATTCTAATCTCTCAGTCCAGTCCGTTGAAAATTTCACTCATGCTACCCCTCACTTTTCGAAAGTCTAAAAAAAATCCTAGTATTTCACTCAAGCTCTCAAGTACCTGTCAAATCAGGAATCACCGATGCATCTTGGCAGCATGCCCTCAAAAACAAGCATATTCCTTATTTTAAGGTAAGATAAAAATTATATTCAATACATTGGGTAATATTGTTTTCATAAATTTTTAATGTTAAAAAAGAATGCATAAAATGTGGGCCTGAAAATAAGGATTAAAAAAAAAGGGTCAGACACAGGGCGAAACTTCCTTCACACCATTCCATCACACACTCCTGAGGTCAGGCACAGGGTGAACCTCCCTCTACACTGTCACATTAATAATAGGCATCTGTTAGTCTTGTGAGAAGGTTTCCAGGGCACAAGCCTGCAAGGTTGTATGGAAGACCGGCAGTTGCCCATGCTGCAAGTCTCCCCTCTCCACGCCACCGATGTTGTCCAAGGGAAGGGTACTAGGGCCAATACAGCTTGGCACCAGTGTCGTCACAGAGCAATGTGTGGTTAAGTGCCTTGCTCAAGGACACAACACGCTGCCTTGGCTGGGGCTCGAACTCACGACCTTCAGATCGCTAGTTGGATGCTTTAACCACTTGGCCACATTTTTATTTTTTTTATATATATATATATAAAAAAGTAAAGCAAGAAAAACATTATGAGGTAGTGTACATGGGTTCATGGTCCTTTCAGAAATCTGATGGCAGAGGGGAAGAAGCTGTTCCTTTAACATTGAGTGGATGCATGAGGGCATGCCCTGGGTGACAGGGGTCCTTAATTACAGATGCAGCCTTATCGAGGCATCACCTTTTGAAGATATCAAACCCTTCCCTACATCCCACTCTCCTAATGAGGCAGGTGAGAACCAAGCTCCAGTCACTTGCTTTAATGTCTCATGTTGGTCAGTGTTGGAGACTTCATTTGAGAAATTAACTTTAAGAACGTGTAGTGATTGTTATTGGCTCAAGGCACTTTAAGTTATTTATTTGTGACATTTCCATATGCCTGCTGCCCAACGGCCTCTGAGAAGTGGGTGCCATGTAGGAACTTGTGAAACGAGATATAAATTGTTCCTGACAAACACTGAGAATCTTTCCTAGGTGGTTCCTCAGGGCAAGTATGACGCGTTTGCACTTGATGTCTGAGGAGACAGAGTCAGTGAGCCCTGACGGTCAAAGCCCTGGGTCAGGGTGTGTAGGTATCTGTGAATCTGAGTGCGGGTCAGGGACAAACCCCGGGTCAGTAAGTCCAGGGGTCAGAAGCCCGTGGAAGTCTGGAGTTCAAGCTTGTAGATCAAGTCCTGCAGACAAGGGTCTGGAAGCCGGAGGACAGGTGTCTGCAAATCCAGGCCAGGGGCTAGAGGCTGATTGTAGACATAGATAGATTGTATTCCATAAAGTGACACCAGAGACAGGAGTGTCCGTACGTAAGGTGACTGACAGGAAATGATAAAGTAGCGGTGGTTGGGGGTGTGGAGCGGAGGTTTAGTGGGTGGAGGTGAACTGTTTGAGTCTGGTGGTCCTGGTGTGGATGCTATGTAGTGGGAGTGGGACAAACAGTCCGTAAGCAGGGTGAGTGGTATCCTTTATGTTACTGGCCTTTTCCCTATATATACAGTGTATCCTCAATGACAGGTAGGCTGGTGCCAGTGATACGCTGGGTAGTTTTGGCTACCCGCTCCAAAGAAAAAGTCTTGTATAAACAGTAACATTATCAATTTGCTAACATGTTTAATGTATATAGCGAATAAAGTTGATCCTTGCAGAACACCTCCAGCACTTTCAGCTTCTATTGTCGTTACAGTGATACAGCCCGATGACCACTCAGCCCAAGGCACAACCAGTAATTCTGTGATCTGCTCGGCACAAGCCTTACAACTTTTCCTTTTGTCAGTCCTCTCCCTGATGACTTCTCTGCCACGTGATAAGTGGGCCGTCTCCCAGCCCCTCGCTAAGGAAATGTGCAGACATCGGAAATAAATAGGCCAAAGCAAACACGACAGACATATTCCCAGTGTGATGACCATCAATGGCCTGGAGAAGAAACATTTTGGCAGCCATCTGGCCACTTTTAAAAACGCACGCAGATTTTACAAGATTTCTAAATCTTAAATACTGAATGTTGGAAGCTGGGGCTGGCCGGTTCCACCTCTATCTAGTCAGTAGCCACCCTCAAGATACCAGGGTGCCCCTGGAGAGTGCCACCAGCTCTCTGGAGATCTTTAGTGAGTGGTGGGTACTCCAGCCCTGTGGTTCATGGGGGCTACCGGCCTTCATGTGTGGCTTAGCCACTAAGCCCAGCAGAATCATTTCTACTGACAGGAGAAGGATAAAGGCTGGTTACCAGCATCTTAATCCAGTCACTTTCTAGATGGAAAACTGATCTCAAACATCCACTGCCTTGCAGCTATACCCGTTCACGGGGAAGGCTTCACGAATAAATCCCAAGGAAAAATACGGAGCTGGAGTTCCGAAGGCAGTCCTACGTTAAGTTTAATGCTGACTGGTAACTCTTGTGACACCTCTGGTGCCAAACTGTGTTGGTCTCTGCCGTACCTTTGGATTCATTGACTGCATGGAGAAGGGGAGCCTGCTGCACAGACAACAGCTTGCTCTCCATATTGTACTGCCCCATCTTGCGTAGACAGCTAGGAGACAACATCCATTGACCCCAATCAATGAAGGGCCTACTTCTAGTTTAAATGTTGTACTTTCCTCAACTACTTTGCCCGGCAGCTCATTCTATATCCTCACCACCCTCCGGGTGAAGTTTCACATCACTCATCTCTCACAAACTGATGCCCTGTAGTTTTTAGCTCCCCTCCCTGGGAAAAAGGCTGTGTGTTTATACCCCTCATGATTTTATACTTCCTTAAAATCACTGCCAGATCTCCTATGTTCCAAGGAATAAAGTCCTAGTCTGTCCAACCACTCCTTATAAATTGGTCTGTAAGCACTCACATCTTTTGAAATCGTACTCATTTAATGACATCTTTAAACTATTTACAATTGAACACTACAGTAGTGTAGCAGTTAGCACAATCACTTTACAGCACCAGTGATCAGGCTTCAGAAGTTTGTATGCTGGAAATTGCCCCAAGGATTTCTTCCCCAATTCCAAAGACATACAGGCTAGAGTTGGTGAGTTGTGGACAACTCAGAATGTTGGTGAGTAAGACACTCGTGCGCTGCCCCAGCACAATCCTCGCTGATTTGATTTGACACAAATCCACACCTATGATGGGGTGGCTAGGCACACCCTGAAATGCCACCTATAAACTTGCTGACAATACTATTGCTGGCAGAATTTCAGATGATAACAAGAGGGTGTACAGGAGTGAGATACTTCAGCTAGTTGAATAGTGTCGCAACAACTTTGCACTCAACGTCAGTAACAGCAAAGAACTGACTGTGGACTTTGGAAAGGGTAAGACGAGGGAACATACCAGTCCTCAGATGGATCAGAAGTGGAAAGAGTGTGCAACTTCTAGTTCCTGGACCCAACCTATCGATGCAGCTATAAAGAAGCCACAATAGCAGCTATATTTCATTAGGAGTTTGAGGAGATTTTGTATGTCAAAGACACTTGAAAATGTCTACAAATGTACTGCGGAGAGCATTCGAACTGTCTGCAATACTGTCTGGTATAAAGGGCAGGGTAGTGGGGGGGGGGGGTGCTACTGCACAGGATCGAAGTACGCTGCAGAGAGTTGTAAACTTAGTCAGCTCCATCATGGGCACCGGCAGCCTCCAAAGTATCCAGGACATCTTCAAGAAATGATGCCTCAGAAAGGTGGCATCCATTATTAAGAACTCCAACTAGCCAGGACATGCCCTGTTCTCACTGCTAACATTGGGAAGGAGGTACAGAAGTGTGAAGGCACACACTCAGTGATACAGAGACAGCTTTTTCTCCTCTGCCATCCAATTTCTGAGTGGACAATGAACCCACGAACACTACCCCACTACTTTATTTTTAGTTTTGCAATACTTAATTAAACTATTTAACATATACTTACAGCAATTCAGTTTTTATTATGCATTGCATTGTACTGCTGCCCAAAGACAACAAGTTCCACGATATATGACGGTAATATTAAATCAGTATTTCCCACAAGATGGCAACCAAAGCTGCACACAAGTGCAATCAAACCAACGTTGTGTACAACTCCAACGTAAGCACAGGACGGCACAGTGGCATAGCGGTTAGCACGCTTTACTGCGCCAGTGACCCGGGTTCAATTCCCACCGCTGTCTGTAATGAGTTTGCACGATCTCCCCGTGACTGTGCAGGTTTTCTCCCACAGTCCAAAGACACGTGTTAGCATGAGTGAGTTGTGAGCACACCATGTTGGTGCTGGAATAATGATGACACTTGCAGACGTCCCCAGCACATCCTTGGACTGCGATGACCGCTGATGCAGATGACGCATTTCACTGTTTTCATGTAGATGTGACAAATATCTTTACATAACACCTCAGCTCCTATTCTCAAAGTCTCTCAACCGATAAAGGTCAGCATGCCAAATACTTTCTCCACCCCATCTACCCCGAGGTCGACTTCAGCAAACTCTGCACGAACTCCTGGATCCCTGTGTTCCACAACACTCCCCATCTTGAGCAGGGATGAAAAGGTACGACTTACAAATATTCTGATTAATATAAATAAATTTCAAATTAAAATCAAGGAATTGTCAGAACAGTGTGAATTCTTGCTCACTGTCTTTCCCATTTTCCACTCTTAACAATTTTTAATCCAAAGAAAATGCAAGCCTTGGCCTGCTGACTTCTCGTGGAGAAGTTGATTTCTTCTCCACAAGCAATTGAGTTGTGCAGGAGACTTGATGGACTGAATGGCCTACTTCTGCATCTTATGGTTTCAGCCAATGTAGATGACCAACTGTCTTGATAACAAGGCCATTTGGGAATGGGTGGTTTTAATGCTGGCGTGGTGGATGACAGAGTTGGGGGAAGAGAGACGGGCCCTGGAAGAGTGGGAGCACCTTCTGATCCACCTAGTTTTCTCACACTAACCCTACCCTAAGCCTTCTGCAGCCACTTGACTCTAACCCACCCACTGAAGCTACTGGGGTCTACATCTTCCCCAAATCGGTTCCATCTGCTCATCAGCCCTGGTTCCAATTGCCACCAGCAACTAGACTCCAGTATCTGTAGGCTCTTGCACCTCTTGTCCACTTTCATCTCATCTCCACCTTGCCCTCTGCCCCCTCCCCCATCTACCTCCATGTACTCCCCTGGTCTCCCATCATTCACCAGCCACCATCTGCCAACTCCACTCCTCCCAGCTCCATCTTCCCAACATTTCACTCCTTACCCATCATCTACCAACCCCTTACCCCTCACCTCCAACTCCACCTAAAGCAGCAGTTCTCAACCTTTATGCCATGGACCAACACCATTAAGCAAGGGGTCCATGGATCAAGAGTAACAGACAAAATACTAAAGGAACTCAGTGGGTCAGGCAGCATCCACGGGGAGGAATAAGTAGTCGATGTTTTGGACCAGTTTCCCTAATCAGGCCTGAAATCTAGGGGTCAATGAGAATAACCTTGGGAATGAAAGGGTTAACATAGGAGAGCTTTTGATGGCTCTGGGCCTGTACTCACTGGACTTTCAAAGAATGGGGTGGGGGGGGGGGAAGAGAGGAAATCTCATTGAAATCTATTGAATATTGAAAGGCCTGGATAGGGTGGGTGTGGAGAGGGTGTTTCCTATAGTGGGGGAGTCTAGGACCAGAGGACCCAGATAGAGTGGATGTGGAGAGGATGTTTCCTATAGTGGAGGAGTCTAGGACCAGAGGATGCAGGTAGAGTGGATGTGGAGAGGATGTTTCCTATAGTGGGAGGGGGGGGTCTACGACCAGAGGACAGAGCCTCAAAATAGAGGGACTTCCATTCAGAACAGAGATGAGAAGAAATCTCTTTAGCCAGAGGGTGGTGAATCTGTGGGATTCATTGCCACAGGCAGCTGTGGAGGACACCATTGGGTGTGTTTAAAGCTAAGGGTGATGACTGGTCAGGACGTGAAAGGTTACGGGGAGAAGGCAGGAGAACGGGTTTGAGAGGGATAATAAATAAGACAGTGTGGAGCAGAATTAGACCATTCGGCTCAATATCTCACGGTCTCTACATTCTCATTCCTGTGTCAACCACCCCTCTCGCTTCACAGATGCTGCCTGATTCCTGAATTCCGACAGCAGTGGGCTGTTTGCCCAGGATTGAGAATAAGGCTCAGGATGGTGCACTCAACAGTTACAATGCCTGCCAGCATTCACTTTTACAGGAATAATATCCTCTTAGACGGTGATCAATTCCAACTGGACTTCATCATAACAATATCCACAGCGCAACAATAAGCAAACCAGATATTGAGAGCACTTTTGTGTCGCGAAGCTATCAACTTCCCCTCCACTACAAAACTGCCTGAACCACAGGAAAACTGTAGCAGGCCGAGCAGCATCTGCAGAGGCAGAGGCATGAGCAGAGTTTCCAGGTGGAGGCCCTGCATCAGGACTGAAATGGATCAGAAAAGGCCACTGGAGAGTGTAAAGGGACAGTCTGTGACAGGGACTCTGGCTGGTGACAGCAGGTGCCAAAACGGGAGGGTGGATGGACAGATGGAATAAGGTGGGAGAGAGGATGGAGGGAGGAACAGGGTGAAGAAAACGAGGTAGACTGATGTTGGTTGGGCAGGGAGTGTCCGGGGTGTAGGTTAGGTGAAACTGGGGCATTGAATTAACAAGGCACCACGGTAGCACAATGGTCAGTGCAACGCTATCCCAGCTCGGGTACTTCTGAAGTTCGGAGACCAATTCCGCTGTCTGTAAGGAGTTTGCTCACTCTCCCTGTGACTGCATGGGTTTCCTCCAAGGGCTCCAGTTTCCTCCCGCATTCCAAAGACGGGCTAGTAGGTTAATTGGTCATTGTAAATGCCCTGCGATTAAGCTAGGGTTAAATTAAGGGTTGCTGGCCAGCAAGGCTTGTTGGGCCAGTAGAGCTTGTTCCACACTTTATTGCTGAATAAAATTAGAGCTCACACCTTTTTGCTGTCAGCTACCCGGTGGAATAAGATGTTTTTCCAAGTTATGTTTGGCCTCTTGTTAGCAATGGAGAAGGTCATGGACCAACAGGCCTGTATGGGAGTGAGGAGGAGAGACTGCTGCTGTGGATGGACAGGTCCCTGGTCTACCCCTCGGTTTCACGGTTTTAGAGGAAGACAGGAAAGAATTCCCTCAGGGAAATGACTTCCACCTGCCCTCGCCAAGGAAGTGGAGGCCGAAACACAATTGTTAGTGGAGAGAGAATCACACCGCTGAGACTCACGATAGGCAAATGGCAGGGCACTGCTTAAATGCCACAGCAAGTGGCAGTGACTCAGTGGCTTTGATTTAAACAGGAAGGTGGTGCTCATCTGAAACAGCACTTCCCTCCCAGCTCTAGCTTAAGAGTGGCTGCTTCCAGGACAACCTGAAGTTGTGTTCGGGTTGTAGTCGGCATAGGGTACAGGTCCTTGGACAACCTCTTGCAAACTACTCTCTTGGAATTTAGCACTCAGTAAAGGAAAAAGCTAAGAACACGCCAAGAGATTCACACCACAGATACTGTGCATGACTCAACCTGAAACTCTGGCAGAGACTCGATTTCCTCTTTAGTTCTTAAAGCAAGAATTACAGAACAAACAATCGCTCAGATCTCATGTTATGACATAGGAAACCATTTGGCCCACTGTGCACTAGCCCACAGAAATCCGAATCACATTCGCTCCCTCCCCCCTTTACTTGCCTGCTGAGTCAGAGTAGTACAATACAGATACAGGCCATTCAGCCTAATCAGTCCGTGCTGACCAGTGTTCACCCAGCTAGTCCCAATTTGCTGCGTTCAGTCCATTTCTCTCCAAACCCCACCCCTCCATTCGTAAATAAGACAAGACATAGAAGCAGAATTAGGCCATTTGGCTCATTGAATCTCCCCGTCATTTCTTCATGGCTGACCCCTTTCCCTCACAGCCCCAGTCTCCTGCCATCTCCCCGTATCCCTTCCTGCCCTGACTAAGCAAGAATCTATCAAACTCTGCCTTTCTAAACCCAATGACTTAGCCTCCACAGCTGCCTGTGACAATGACTTCCACAGATTCACCACTCTCTGGCTCAATAAATTCCTCTTCATCTCCATTCTAAAGGACACCACCATTCTGAGGCTGTGTCCTCTGATCATAGACTCCCTCACCATAGGAAACATCCACTCCACATCCACTCTATCAAGGCCTTTCACATTCAATAGGTTTCGATGAGGTCACCCCTTATTCTTCCGAAATCCAGTGAGTAGAGACCAAGAGCCATCAAACACTCCTCATATGACAAGTCCTTCATTGGTACTATTGTACCTGCCTCAACTTTCTACCTGGCACTTTGTTCCATAAACTCACCTTCTGTGCGACCCCTCAGATCCCTTTTAAATCTTTTTCCTCTCATCCTAAACCAATTTTATACTAAAAAGTGTAAAAGTAAGGTGAGGGTGGATGTTGGACCGCTAGAAAATGATGCTAGGGAGGTAGTAATAGGGACAAGGAAATGGCAGACAAACCAAAATATTTTACTCAGGTCTTCACTGTAGAGGACACGAGCTGTATGGTGGAAGTTCCAGGTGTCAGGGGTCATGGAGTCACCATAACTAAAGAGAAGGTTCTTAGGAAACTGAGAGGTCTGAAGGTAGATAAGTCACCTGGACCAGATGGTGAACCCAAGCGTTCTGAAAGAGATCATGGATGCATTAATAATCATCAAGTATCACTATATTCTGGAATGGTTCCAGAAGACTGGAAAATTGCAAATATCACTCCATTCTTCAAGAAGGGATGTAGGCAGATGACGTACTGGATGTAGACCGCTGTTTGTCACCAGCAAAAAGGAAGGTGGAGAGGCACACAGTAGATACAATGACTGGAAGTAGGCATTGCTTTAACATGGGGGTCCCAACCTGGGGTCCACAGGCCCCTCGGTTAACGGCATAAAAGAGTTGAGGAACCCCCTCTTTAATGGGGTTCACCATCACTGGGTGTCTCAAGACACCTGCAACTCCCGACATGCAGACACGCTTGTGATGCCGGAATTCCCATAAACAGCAACACAGTAATGACCAGTGACTCCATTTTCGTGATAAATACTCCCGGACACTTAGCTGGCTTCTCTTGGAAACAGTACCGTGGAATCGTTGACATCTTCCAGAGAGGGCAGGAGGGTTTCAGTGTAATGGAGGACGGGGAAAATGGAATGCGAGAAGCTCAGGCTCAATTTTACTGATGGCAGTTTTATTTTTAGAACAAACTCAAAGTCCCCTCGTCCTCTGGACTAGGAGTACTGAGTTTAAACATTTTCTATAAATTCACTCATAGCATCAGTGCTGGCAGAATCGCAGATGGTAACGAGGAGGTGTACAGGAGCAAGACAGATCAGCTGCTTAAGTGGTGTCACAGCAACCTCACACGCAGTGTCACTGAAACCAAGGAATCCATTGTGGTCTCAAGCGATTCTGCAGATTTGAAAGAAGGCAGGAGAATGGGGTTGAGAGGGATCATAAATCAACCATGATGGAATGGTGGACCACAGTCAATGGGTTCAGTGGCCTAATTCTGATATTATCTCTTATGACGTCGGAAATCCAGAGCAATGCACACAACATGCTGGAGGAACTCTGCAGTCAGGCAGTATCGATGAAGAGAAATAAATAGTCAACATTTTGGGTCAAGACCCTTCATCAGCACTCCGACAGTATTCCCCTCCCTATTTGCTGCTGGGTTCCTCCAGCACTGAGTGCTTTACTGAGGACGTGACCACCAACCCACCTTACATTATGGACCCCTGCTTCTCTCTCCACAGTGAGATTACATGGTCACCATCCATGTGATGGGGAAAAAATTCAGGGACTTAACCTCCTTGCTTAATAACCAAACCCTCTGCCATCCTTCAAGATTTTCATACTCTTGCACAACTTTAGTCCTGTCCCTGGCAACTGCAGCTCACAGCTACCAAGAACTTATTCACCGGCTTTCTGTCAGAAATAAAATTTATGATCAGAGAATGCAGAGCAACACAGAAACAGGCCCTTCAGCCCACAATGTTGTGCCCAACCGATTCGTAACCAAATGGTTATTAAACTCTGCTGCCTACACAGAATTGCTGTGCTTATCCAAATGTCTCTAACAGTCTCTAATGTCTACAACCTCTCCAGGCAGCGCATTCCAGGCATCCAGCACTCTGTGTAAAAAGAGAGTTCCCCTTGCATCACCTTTGAACCAATCCCCTTCTCACCTTAAATGCACGCCCTCTGGCATTAGAAATTCCAAGCCTGGGAAAAAGATATTGTCTGCTCCACCTGTGCCTCTCAATCTTATAAACCTCTCTCAGATCGCCCCCAGTGTCTGCTGCTCTGCTTTAGCCACAGGTACCAGAGTCCCTTTGTGCAGTTGGGAGACAGGTTTCTTGACAACCCCACTATTTCATGTGCGATCTTCATGAATCTAAAGCATCACTGATGCATTGTAAATTCTCACCAAGGTGAGACTCCCTTTAAGGACTGAAAAGGATTCAGCAGCCTTCTGCAGTATTGGCATTAACAAATAAAATCTGAAGCTGAGTGTGTGAACAACTTCACTCAGCCAGCAACGAAGTTCTGTACATTCACATTCCGAACGTAGGCACGTCCACAGAAAATAATCACAAACGGGTCCCCAGTTCAGCACTGGTGGGGCCGGATCTTCACTGTATTAGGACAGCACGGCAGTGATTAGTGTAATACTGCTAATGTCGACAATTACACTGTTGGATATTTTACTGTGTTGTATATGCGCTTTATACATAGAGAGATTGCAGTTATAGAAAACTACAGTACAGAAACAGGCCCTTCTGTCCCAAACCACTTAGACTGCCGAGTCTCATCAACATGCAGCTGGACCACTCCCCTACATTCTACATATCTATCCAGACCTCTGAAACCAGATAAAATCAAACCCACACCCACCCCTACCGCCCATGTATCTATCCAGACCTCTGGAAAAAAAAACACAAACCCACACCCACCACTTGCACTCCAGCTCATTCCACGTGGGCACCACCCTCTGATCCTTAACCCATGACCTTGAGTTCTAGTCTCATCCCTCAGTGGAAAATACCAGCTTGCATTTACCATATCTACACCCCTTAATTTTATATACCTCTTATCAAATCTCAACTCAATCTTCTATGTTTTGAGAAATAAAGTTCTAACCTATTCAATATTTCCTTATAACTCAGGTCCTCCAGTCCTGGCAATCGTTGTACTCTTCCAATCTTGTTTACAGGTTTCCTGTAGCAAGCAAACCAAAACTGCACACAATTCTCCAATTTTTTTTAATCTGTTAATATTATTTTTTTAATATACTGTGCTTTCCACATTGGTCACCGAGGAACAATGTTTTTTAAAAGAGGTAGACATGCATACGGCTGACTGACTATAAACTAGAATTTGACCAGGGTTCAATTCTCACTGCTGCCTGACAGGAGTTTGTACATTCTTCCCGTGACCGCATACAGACCCTCCCACAACCAAGAGACATGCAGGTGCAGGTTACTTGCTAACAAGGCTGTAACTGGGCAGCACAGGCTTATTGGGCCAGAAGGAGCTGCAACCATGCCACATCTCGTCAGAAGTAAATATAGCGTACAGCGGTGGGCCAGCTGGTACAGCACACAGCGGCGAGCCAGGGCAGAGGTCCCCGACATTTGCGCACCGCGGACCAGTTTAATATTGACGATATTCTTGTGGACTGGCCGACTGGAGGGGTGTTCAAGTTCAACAGAGCATGACAGGGAATGAGGAAAGGTGCAGCTGACGCATATCGGTTCATATCGCCAAAGTCAAATCATATGGTTTCCTCGCAGCCCGGCGGTTAGGGACCACTGAGTTAGCGTATCAGAGTCACACAGGAAAGGTTCTTCAGCTCCCACTGCCCAACCTCCACTAAGTAAATGCCATATTTCTCCCACACAACACAATCAGACCACTCAACCACTCCACACAAAGGACAACTCATGTGGGCAAGTGGTCAAGAAACAAGCACGGAAATATGGCAGAAATCAGAGCACCCAGAAACAGCATACTCGGCGAAGGAGCTCGGCAGCAGTTCCATCACACCACATCCCTGGGACACGGCACCGGTGGGGATGGGTCTGTCACTGTGTAACACCGGGGTACGGTACCGGTGGGGATGGGTTGTAGGTGTATAACCGGGGTGCGGTACCGGTGGGGATGGGTCTGTCACTGTGTAACACCGGGGTACAGTACCGGTGGGGACAGGTCTGTCACTGTGTAACACCGGGGTGCGGTACCAGTGGGGACGGGTCTGTCACTGCATAACACCGGGGTACGGTACCGGTGGGGACGGGTCTGTCACTGCGTAACACCGGGGTACGGTACCGGTGGGGACGGGTCTGTCACTGAGTAACACCGGGGTGCGGTACCAGTGGGGACGGGTCTGTCACTGTGTAACACCGGGGTACGGTACCGGTGGGGACGGGTCTGTCACTGTGTAACACCGGGGTACGGTACCGGTGGGGACGGGTCTGTCACTGCGTAACACCGGGGTACTGTACCGGTGGGGACGGGTCTGTCACTGAGTAACACCGGGGTGCGGTACCAGTGGGGACGGGTCTGTCACTGTGTAACATCGGGGTGCGGTACCGGTGGGGACACGTCTATCACCGTATCACACTGGAGTACGGCACCGGTGGGGACGGGTCTGTCACCGTATAACCCTGGGGAACGGCACCGGTGGGGACGGGTCTGTCACCGTAGAACACCAGGGCACGGCACCGGTGGGGACGGGTCTGTCACCGTAGAACACCAGGGTATGGCACCGGTGGGGACGGGTCTGTCACCGTATAACACCGGGGTACGGTACCGGTGGGGATGGGTCAGTCAGTGTATAACACCGGGGTACGGTACCGGTGGGGACGGGTCTGTCACTGTGTAACACCGGGGTACGGTACCGGTGGGGACGGGTCTGTCACTGTGTAACACCAGGGTACGGTACCGGTGGGGACGGGTCTGTCACTGTGTAACATCGGGGTACGGTACTGGTGGGGACGGGTCTGTCACTGTATCACACCAGGGTACGGTACCGGTGGGGACAGGTCTGTCACTGTATAACACCGGGGTACGGTACCAGTGGGGACGGGTCTGTCACTGTATCACACCGGGGTACGGTACTGGTGGGGATGGGTTGTAGGTGTATAACCGGGGTGCGGTACCGGTGGGGATGGGTCTGTCACTGTGTAACACTGGGGTACGGAACCGGTGGGGACGGGTCTGTCACTGCGTAACACCGGGGTGCGGTACCGGTGGGGACGGGTCTGTCACTGCGTAACACCGGGGTGCGGTACCGGTGGGGACGGGTCTGTCACTGTGTAACATCGGGGTGCGGTACCAGTGGGGACATGTCTATCACTGTATCACACCGGGGTACGGTACCGGTGGGGATGGGTTGTCAGTGTACAACACCAGGGTACGGTACCGGTGGGGACGGGTCTGTCAGTGTATAACACCGGGGTACGGTACCGGTGGGGACGGGTCTGTCACTGTGTAACACCAGGGTACGGTACCGGTGGGGACGGGTCTGTCACTGTGTAACACCGGGGTACGGTACCGGTGGGGACGGGTCTGTCACTGTGTAACACCGGGGTACGGTACCAGTGGGGACAGGTTTGTCACTGTATCACACCAGGGTACGGTACCGGTGGGGACAGGTCTGTCACTGTATAACACCGGGGTACGGTACCAGTGGGGACGGGTCTGTCACTGTATCACACTGGGGTACGGTACTGGTGGGGATGGGTTGTAGGTGTATAACCGGGGTGCGGTACCGGTGGGGATGGGTCTGTCACTGTGTAACATCGGGGTGCGGTACCAGTGGGGACATGTCTATCACTGTACAACACCAGGGTACGGTACCGGTGGGGACGGGTCTGTCAGTGTATAACACCGGGGTACGGTACCGGTGGGGACGGGTCTGTCAGTGTGTAACACCGGGGTACGGTACCGGTGGGGACGGGTCTTTCACTGTATAACACCGGGGCATGGTACCGGTGGGGATGGGTTGTCACTGTATCACACTGGGGTACGGTACCGGTGGGGATGGGTAGTAGGTGTATAACCGGGGTGCGGTACCGGTGGGGATGGGTCTGTCACTGTATAACACCAGGGTACGGTACTGGTGTGGGGGACGGGTCTGTCTCTGAGTAACACCGGGGCACGGTACCGGTGGGGACGGGTCTGTCAGTGCATAACACCAGGGTACGGTACTGGTGTAGGGGATGGGTCTGTCTCTGTGTAACACCGGGGCACGGTACTTTTGGGGATAGGCTGGTATAATGCATAGTGAAACACTGTCACTGTAGACTGGAACAAGGTGTGTACTGTTAGTATTGTGATGTTGTACAGTTGAGTACCTATCAACTTGTCCTGCAGAGATGTCAGGCAGGGTATGGTGCGATCAAGGATTCAAATTTTTGAACATTTTCTCTCATAGGAATTCAAGTGAGGTAATCCAGCACCAAAAAGCCCGCAATAATATCTGTATTTTGAAAAATGAAACAATTTAGTGTAAAGGGTTTGGGCAGGCAGTTCCAGAGTTTAAAGGCACAGCAGTGATCTAAGTGGGAATGTGCTGAATTGTAGAGCACAGATACGACATTGTAAGGCCTGACAAAATCATAGCTATGGATGAGAAAAGGCTCAAAGGGTCTTTATCCGAACTCGGTGAATCAGAGGCCAATGCTCAGCAGAAAGCTGGTTTCCAAGTACAACAGGCCATCAACGTTCACAGCCAGAAACCTGAGTGATCCCTGTGTCTTTGTGACAGTCCCACAAAGGCACCGTCTCACCCCTCTCACTGTGGTTGCTCTGTGAACGATGAGGAGATATTGCGGAGAAGAGTGTTAACAACTGATTTCAGCATGGTCAACAAGTTTACACGCTAACTAGATCCGATCTCAGGGCTCGTATTTGATTCAAGTTCACATTTACTGTTCTGCATTATAATGAGACAAGTCTCTCAGTTAGAGGGTAGACAAAGTTACATAAATGCTGGTGCAGTCCATTTTTCAATCCTGCCCCTTGTTACTAAGACAACACGACTAATAAATATACAAATCCAAGTCCCAAATATCTGGTGTTATAGGAAGACGTCTCAGTGCATCATTAATCCTTTTGTACAAACATTGTAAGGTGTGACTCAATACCGGCAGAATAATGTGAGCAGGTGATTCAAAGAATTACTGAATCCTTGAGCAGAATTCAAGGGGAAACCAAGGACCTTGCCGTGAGCAGCTTGAAGCAAATTCGGATGCTATCATTGTCAGAAGCCATTTTCTTCTCTAATCCTCCCCCGATCAGGGCATCACAGCAATGAATCGGACAGGATAGAGGGGAATGTCAGAGGTAGGTTTTCCACACAAGAGTAGTGGGTGTGTGGATCACACTGATGGGGTGGTGGGAGAGGCAAATACATCAGGAACATCTCAAAGTTTTATATAGGCACATAAATGATGGAAAATGGAGGGTCGTGGGAGGGAAAAGTTAGGTTGATCTGAGGTTAAAGGGTGGGGCTAGCATTACACTGCGGGCCAAAGGGCCTGGGCTGCCCCATTCTATGTTGACAGTGTAGAGGAAAATCTGGCCATAACCGCTCTGCAGTAAGAGAAGTTCATCACGGGCAGTGGCGACCCACTAGTGCACATTTTCAAAGAGCAATGCCTCCAGATTTCAACATCCATGGTTCGGGACCCTCCCCACCCAGGTCATGCCCTCTTCTCATTGTTACTGTCACGGAGGAGGTACAGGAGCCTGAAGATGCACTCTCAACCGTTTAGGAACAGCCCGGTTTCTTAACAGCCCATGAACACTACCTCATTATTTTGCTCTTTTTTCCACATATTTATATTTCCTTTTGTAACTTCTATTGATATTTATATTAAATATTATATTAATATTTTATGCCTGGCACAAAACATGTCAGATAATAAAACCTGGTTCTGACTCTGAGAACTCAGCTGTGTTTCAGCAGCCCAGGGTCGCAGTCTCCTTCCTGAACATCTGATGCAAAGCTTGCGTGAGGTTGGTGAAAATTGCTCACCAGGAAGGAAATCCTTACTCGCTCAGCCTGCCCTTAAATAGACCACAAAAAAAAGTTGGCCTCATGACCTAATACGGAAAGCAAAGTCAAACCAATTCAGCCATCTTGAGAAAGCAGAGGACAATTAACCTCACAGAGGCCAATCCCAACTCAAGGCAACAGGCTCACCACAATTCACACACCAACACATTTCTACAATGGACGAGACCTTTCGGCCCACTGAGGCAATCCTACCTCACTGAATGAGACCTTTACCTAACCACTGCCTGCTGCTCTCACCAAATACCTAGCAATTTTTTGCAATACATTCATCCTAGTCCATTCCAAAATGTATTCAAAGCTCAATAAATGGGATATTCAACATGGGAAATGGAGATTATTTGCAATAAAACTGTGAACCACGTTAGGAAGAACAGTCTGGGAGAGAATGGACCAACAGTGACACAGTCACAAACAGAACCACCCCTAGTTACAGAAAACAACCCTCAAATGACACTGGTAGCTAGGGAAATCACACGTTGATGCAGATTCTTGAATTTATAATGAAAGTAAAGGCATGTACAAGGCTTACAGTGAAATGGGGAGTTAAAGTGAATAAAAAGACAACCTAAAGTGCCAAAAAGAATGGCCATAAAGCACTTTTTTAAAAAAATGGATCAGTATAGCAACGAGAGACAAGACTGGACAGCATGGGGGAAACCCAGAGTGAGATGAGGGGATGCCAGAACACAGGGCAATGGGAGAGCCAGGGAGGGAAAGCAGGAAGCCAGAACATGAGGTGAGGTGCAGGTGGAAGAGGGTGTAACCAAATTATGGGGGAAAAAAAAAGGGAACCACAGAGGGGCCAAAGGGAGTTCGAAAATACAAGGCCATCACAGATAGACACCCACCCACCCTGAGCCCAGCAGCAACCCTCTGCCATCTCCCCAGCATCAACCTCCCCCGAGCTTCATATAAAAACCCCTCACCTCGCTCAAATTGCCCTCACCCCCAATCCTCCTCCTTCCCCCAACCCAATGGCCCTCCTGTACCCCATCCATCCCTCCTAACATTACTCCTCCTTCCTCCAGCCTCCCCTCTCCCTACCTACCCTTCTCCTCAACAGCTCTCTGCAGCAACCACCCCCAAGAGCACTGATCCCACACCCTCCTGTCCAGACCCTCCGCTTACTCCACCTCACTCTCTCCTCCACATACCCCCTCCCGCCCCCGCCCCCCACTCCGGGGCGGGGCCGCCGTCTCCCTCCCACTAACTCCGGGGCCCAGCCGCCCCTCTCCCTCTCCCCGGGCCCCGGCCGCCCCACTCCGTCCATCCCCCCGACTCTGGCCGCCCCTCTCCCTCTGTCACCCGGGGGGCCGGACGCCCCTCTCCCTCTCCGTCCCCCGGGGGCCGGCCGGCCGGCCGTCCCTCTCCCTCCGTCCCCCAGGGGCCTGGCCACCCCTTTCCCTCTCCTTCCGTCCCCCAGGGGCCCGGCCACCCCTTTCCCTCTCCTTCCGTCCCCCAGGGGCCCGGCCACCCCTTTCCCTCTCCTTCCGTCCCCCAGGGGCCCGGCCACCCCTTTCCCTCTCCTTCCGTCCCCCAGGGGCCCAGCCACCCCTTTCCCTCTCCCTCCGTCCCCCAGGGGCCCGGCCACCCCTTTCTCTCTCCTTCCGTCCCCCAGGGGCCCGGCCACCCCTTTCCCTCTCCCTCCGTCCCCCAGGGGCCCGGCCACCCCTTTCTCTCTCCTTCCGTCCCCCAGGGGCCCGGCCACCCCTTTCCCTCTCCCTCCGTCCCCCAGGGGCCCGGCCGCCCCTCTCCCTCTCCGTCCCCCGGGGCGCAGCCGCCCCTCTCCCTCTCCGTCCCCCGGGGCGCAGCCGCCCCTCTCCCACTCTATCCCCCCGGCTCCGGCCGCCCCTCTCCCACTCCGGCCCCCGGCTCCGGCCGCCCCTCTCCCACTCTATCCCCCGGCTCCGGCCGCCCCTCTCCCACTCCGGCCCCCGGCTCCGGCCGCCCCTCTCCCACTCTATCCCCCGGCTCCGGCCGCCCCTCTCCCTCTCCGTCCCCCGGGGCGCAGCCGCCCCTCTCCCACTCTATCCCCCGGCTCCGGCCGCCCCTCTCCCACTCCGGCCCCCGGCTCCGGCCGCCCCTCTCCCACTCTATCCCCCGGCTCCGGCCGCCCCTCTCCCACTCCGTCCCCCCGGCTCCGGCCGCCCCTCTCCCACTCTATCCCCCGGCTCCGGCCGCCCCTCTCCCTCTCCGTCCCCCGGGGGGCAGCCGCCTCTCTCCCACTCTATCCCCCCGGCTCCGGCCGCCCCTCTCCCTCTCCGTCCCCCGGGGGGCAGCCGCCTCTCTCCCACTCTATCCCCCCGGCTCCGGCCGCCCCTCTCCCTCTCCGTCCCCCGGGGCGCAGCCGCCCCTCTCCCACTCTATCCCCCGGGGCGCAGCCGCCCCTCTCCCACTCTATCCCCCGGCTCCGGCCGCCCCTCTCCCACTCCGGCCCCCGGCTCCGGCCGCCCCTCTCCCACTCTATCCCCCGGCTCCGGCCGCCCCTCTCCCACTCCGGCCCCCGGCTCCGGCCGCCCCTCTCCCACTCTATCCCCCGGCTCCGGCCCCACTCACAATTCCTTGATGAGAACCATCCCGCCGAACGCCCGCTCTGGCCGCCGCTACTATGGGAAAGGGGAGGGTGGGCCATTCGTCATCACCTGGCCAACCTGCGTCGTGACGCCGACGCCTCGCCACATCGCGTCGACCACGCCTGATTGATTATTAATGACCGCTTGACGTCATGCGGTTCGACCTTAAAGCGGGCCCACCAGCGACTGTCCTGGGTCCGCAGCGCCTAATGTAGCAGAGTAGTGCCTCCGGGTCCGGGTCATCCAGGGCAATTGGGGGTGTAAGCATCCAGTGTAGCAGGGCATCCTCGACGGTCCGAGCTTCCAGTGTGACATGG
The DNA here is from genome assembly GCF_030028105.1 of Mobula birostris. Classification (NCBI taxonomy): domain Eukaryota; kingdom Metazoa; phylum Chordata; class Chondrichthyes; order Myliobatiformes; family Myliobatidae; genus Mobula; species Mobula birostris. Next base: position 4,122,565 of record NC_092394.1, read on the forward strand.
TGGTCCCAGGGGTCTGGATACCCAGTGTAACAGGGTGGCCCCGGGGGTCTGTGTATCCAGTGCAGCAGAGTGGTCCCAGGGCTCTGTGTATCCAGTGTAGCAGGGTGGCCCCGGGGGTCTGTGTATCCAGTGCAGCAGAGTGGTCCCAGGGCTCTGTGTATCCAGTGTAGCAGGGTGGCCCCGGGGGTCTGTGTATCCAGTGTAGCAGGGCGGCCCCAGGGGTCTGTGTATCCAGTGTAGCAGGGTGGTCCCGGGGGTCTGTGTATCCAGTGTAGCAGGGCGGCCCCAGGGGTCTGTGTATCCAGTGTAGCAGGGCGGCCCCAGGGGTCTGTGTATCCAGTGTAGCAGGGCGGCGCCAGGGGTCTGTGTATCCAGTGCAGCAGGGTGGTCCTGGGGATCTGTGTATCCAGTGTAGCAGGGTGGTCCCGGGGGTCTGTGTATCCAGTGCAGCAGGGTGGTCCTGGGGATCTGTGTATCCAGTGTAACAGGGTGGTCCCAGGGGTCTGGCTATCCAGTGTAGCAGGGTAGTCACAGGGTCCCCAGTTCCTGTTGGAGACCTGCCTCAGGTCCCATCACCAGGGTATTGACCTCAAAGGTTATCATTACCATTCCCTCCACAGATGCTGTTCGAAGCAGTGAGTTCCTCCAGCAGTTTGTTTCCTGGCATTCCCTATCTCACAGCCTTGATGGAGTTTGTTGAGGAAGTGACGAGGGTGATTGATAAGGTTGCGGCAATGGAAATTGCCTACAGGGACCAGTGAAACATCTGACAAGATCTTCAAGGTAGGCTAGTTCAGAGATGGGGGCACATAGATAGATAGATAGACATACTTTATTGATCCCGAGGGAAATTGTGTACATGATATCCACAATGAGGTAGAATATTGGCAGCAAGGAGGTGTACAGGAGTAAAGTAGATCACCTTGACCTACCGTCAAATTTCTGTCATTTTTGATCCCTGGGTTCTTTAAGGAGTTCAGGAATGAGCGAGGATCTTTGATTCTTCATGATTGTTTATTTTAAAGTTAAACAAAGATACAGAGCATTTGAAACTAACCGAGGAGCTGAGAAGCAAAGCAGAGGTTCAACAGATTCAATAACAAAAAGAAGATGGCGTCTTTGAAAAATCTATCACCTTCATCCTTGAGATAACAGAAATTCCTTTGATAACCGAATACAATCAAAAAATTATATAATTAAAACAAATATAACACGTGTATAATGTGCTAATACTTAGCCAATTAAAAATGAAAAGATATATCACCTTCTGCTAGTAAGGTGGGGATAAACCACCATACTGTGAAAAATAGATGAGTTTGTTAAAAATACAAATTATGTCAATTAAAACTATGATTTGAGTCATACTTTAATTTAACTAATATGTTATATACAGTATAAAAGCGTATAAAAACGGGGTCAGCGGTGGAAGGAGTAAGCACCCAGTCCCTGGGTGTCAATGTCTCTGAAGATCTATCCTGAGCCCAACACATTGATGAATTGCAGAGAAGGCACATTGGTGACTATGCTTCATTAGGAGTCTGAGGAGATTTGGCATGTCACCAAAGATTCTAGCAAGTTTCTACAGATTTGCCACGGGGACCGTTCTGACGGCTGTCTCACTGCCTGGTACAGAGGGGCCAGTGCACAGGACCAGAGAAAGCTGCAGAGGGTTGTAAACTCAGCCAGTCCCAACATCGGCTCTATTCCTCACTCCATCTAGGACATCTTCAAGTGGTGGTTTGATCACTCAGGACTCTCACTATCTGGGAAGTGCCCCCTTGTGGCCATCGAACTTTGCAGCTCCTCCCGTGGAGGGTCACACACCCTGAGCCAATAGGCTGATCCTGGACTTATTTCCATCTGGCATAGTTTGCATTTTGTTGTTTGATTGTTTGTGGTTTTTGTATTGCTATATTTATGCTCTATTCTTGGTTGGTGCGGCTGTAATGAAACCCAATTTCCCTCGGGATCAATAAAGTATATCTATCTATCTATTCTCATTACTACCATCAGGGAGGAGGTACAGTAGCCTGAAAGCACACTCACTAAAAGCACATGAAAATTTCTACAGATGTAACTTGGCGAGCATTCTACTGGCCGCGTCACCGTCTGGTATGGGAGGTGGGGGCTACTGTACAGGATCGAAGTAAGCAGTAGAGAATTGTAAACTTAGCCCCATCATGGGCACCAGCCTCTGTAGTATCCAGGACAACTTCAAGGAGCGATGCCTCAAAAAGATGGCGTCCATCATTAAGGACCCCCACCACCCTGGTCATGTCTCGTTCTCACTGTTACCATCAGGTAGGAGGTACAGAAGCCTGAAGGCACACACTCAGTGATTCAGGAACAGCTTCTTCCCCTCTGCCATCAGATTCCTAAATGGACATTGAACCCTTGGACACTACCTCACTACTTCCTAATTTCTATTTTTGCACTATTTAATGTATATACTTACTGTACCTCACTGATTTTTCTCTATTATTATGTATCGCATTGTACTGCTGCCGCAAAGACAGCAAATTTCACGACATACGCCGGTGTTATTTAACCCGATTCTGATTCAGCGAGTTTCTTCCCCTCGGCCATCAGATTGCCGTCTGGGCAATGAAGCCACGCACACCATCGTGAATGTGGAGGGTGAACACCAGCTGCCTGCCTTCTGATCGCTGGTGGGATCGCTTCACTGCCAAAGAGAGGAGCGCGTGTGGCCTGTTGCTGTGCCCGCAGGATGTTATCGAGGTTTCCTGTGTTTATGGATTTGGACAATGGGCTATGCACTTTTTTTTAGTCACAGTTTTTTTTGTAGTCTGTGTTTTCGCATGTTCTTTCTCATTTTTTTTGTGCAGGAGAGGAGGATTTGGGGGCTGATGTTCTTGTTGTGTTTCAAGCGGGGTGGTGGGGGGTTTTGGAGTTGATGATCGTGCTGATGTTTTTTTTTGTGGGGGGTTTGTTTGCTGTTTCTCTCTGATGGACTTTCATGGTTTTTCTCTGTTTCGTGGCTATCTGGAGAAGTGGAATCTCAGAGTTGTATACTGCATACATACTTTGAACCTTTTTGAACCATCTCATTATCCCTGCTTCTTTGCACAAATTATTTATTTCTGACACTTATGTGTTTCTATGTATTGCACTATACTGCTGCCGCAATACAACAAATTTCATGTCTTACGTCAGTGATAAAAAACCTGATTCTGAATCAATCGAGTACTAAGTTGGCTGAGGGCAGTGGTGGAGGGGCGTTATTCTGACTGGAGGTCCATGACCAGTGGGGTTCCACAGGGATCAGCCGGGGAACCTCTGCTGTTTGTAAGATATGTGAGCCAGATGAAAATGGAGGTTAGTAAGTTTGCAGGCAAGATGAAAATTGACGGAGTTATGGATAATGAGGAAGGTTGTGCCTTGATTCAGTGGGATCCACCGCACAGGGTCGGAAAAAGCTGCAGAAAGTTGTAAACTCAGACAGCGCCAGCCTCCCCAGCATCCAGGACATCTTCAAAAGGCGATGCCACAAGAAGATGGCATCCATTATTGGGAACCCTCACCATCTTCTCATGGCTACCATTGGGGAGAAGGTACAGGAGCCTGAAGACACACACTCAATGTTTTGGGAACAGCTTCTGCCTCACCACCACCAGATTTCTGAACGGTGCATGAACCCATGAACACTACCTCACTGGAAATAATTCAGAAGCTGGGTAGCTCCGGTGGTCCAACCACTGCTTGAGTTTCACGTCTTCGCAATTATTTCCAACACCTTTGGGCATCAAACGCTCAAATGTGCTTGCTGTTGGGAGAACTGCCAGCAGGCAGGCCTCCACATGCGCGTGACTCGTCTTCCCCATCAACACCATTTTAATCTCTTTATGCATTACCTACATTCTCTATTATAACTTATGGTAAATTTTTATATCTTGCAGTGTACTGCTGTCACAAAACAACAAATATCACGATATACAACAGTGATATTAACCCTGATTCTGCGGATGCATTTGGAAATTTGGGCGATGGAATTTAATCGGGACGAGTGTGAGGTGTTGCATTTTGGAACGTCAGAGTTTGGATGTTTGCTCGGCTCTGCGCCGAACTGGGGGTCTTGGACCCTCCCTGTGACCTTCAGTTCAGAATGCTATTTGCTTGCGGTCATTATGTGCATGTTTTGTTTTTTTTTCCTCTGCACATCGGGGTGTTTGGTGGTCGTTTTCTGGAGGGTTCTTTCGTGTTTCTTTGTTTTGTGGCTGCCTGTTAGGAGATGAATCTCCGGGTTGTATAATGCATACAGACTTTGATCTTGATCACGCAGGTAGAAGGGATTAGTTTTGTTAGGTATTTAATTACTAAGCCAATTAGTTTGACGCAGGATGATCCAGAAGGCATTTCCTGCACTGGACGGTCCTGTGTTCCATGTACAGTAAATGACAGAAGCCTTCGGAGCCGTAATGTACAGAGGGATCTTGGGGTGGAGGTTGACATCTTAAGAGTGGCCACAGAGGTGGTGAAGGAGGCAAAACCCACACTAACCTTTACCAGGCAGGACAAAAGGAGTATGATTGTTAGGTAGTCTTGTTGCAGCTCTATAAAACATTTGGAGTTTTGTACACAGTTCTGGTCATGTCATTACAGGGAGAATGCAAGAGTTCAATTCCCAACGCCGTATGTAAGGAGTTTCTACATTCTCCCCCAGACCATGTGGGTTTCCTCCTTCATTTCAAAGACATATAACCATATAACAATTACAGCACGGAAACAGACCATCTTGGCCCTCCTAGTCTGTGCCGAACTCTTACTCTCACCTAGTCCCACCGACCTGCACTCAGCCCATAACCCTCCATTCCTTTCCTGTCCATATAGAGGTCTAATTTAATTTTAAACGACAACATCGAACCTGCCTCAACCACTTCTGCTGGAAGCTCGTTCCACACAGCTACCACTCTCTGAGTAAAGAAGTTCCCCCTCATGTTACCCCTAAACTTTTGCCCTTTAACTCTCAACTCACGTTCTCTTGTTCGAATCTCCCCCAGTCTCAATGGGAAAAGCCTATCCTGGGTTAAAGTTAGTAAGTTGTGGGCATGCCATGTTGGTGTTGGGAGCGTAGTCCCCAGCACATCTCGGACTAAGTAGGTCGCTGACACAAACGACACATTTCCCTGTACGTTTCGATGTTTCAATGCCCACGTGAGAAGTAAAAGTAATCTTTAAGGTTGCTGTTGTAACGCCACTCAACCAGCTAGTCTGTCTCGCTGCTTTACACCTCCTCGTTGCCATCCGAGATCCTGCCAACAGGAGTGTCACTGGTGAATTTATAGATGGCATTTGAGCTGTGCCGAGCCACACAGTGGTGGGTGTAGGGAGAGTAGAGCAGTGTGCCAAGCACACAACCCCGAGGTGTGCCTTCTGCCCCAACTTCCCAAATATTCCTTGTGTTCAGCTACAGTGGGGATGAACCCCCCCCTCCCCCCACAGGTGACTGTTACTGCAGGTGACAGTGGCTGATTATGGCTACAAACCATTGCAGAGTTGTCATTTTAATAGCTTTCATGTTAAAACCGGCTTTAAGGCGCCTTAAAGCCAGCCACTTCGGGCAGATAAGGCTCGTCAGACGTGGTTGGCAGCTTATCTAGGAAAAGGAAAACTCTGATCTGAAACCTCCGCTGCCTTGAGGCTATACCCACTCATGAGGAAGGCTTCGAGAATAAACCCCGACGGAAAAATCCGGAGCTGGAGCCCCTAAGGCAGTCCTACGTTGAGTTCAGTGCTGACTGGCAACTCCTGCGATGCTCTGGTGCCAAACTGTGTTGATCTCTGCCGTTCCTTTGGGTTCATCAGATGCCTGGGGAGGGGGAATTAGCTACATGAGCAACAGTTTGCTCTCCAAATTGTACTGCCCAGGTTTGTGCGTCTTGGAGAGAGCTAGAACACAACATCCCTGGTCAATCCAGACCAACAGAGAGCCTGGGACGTTATTGAAGTGAAGTAAGGAGAGTGGATTGTGTTCATGTGGTTAGAACATCGAGAATCCACAGCACATTACAGGCCCTTCGGCCCACAACGTAACCTGCTCTAGAAGCTGCCTAGGATTACCCTACCGCCTAGTCCTCTATTTTTCCAAGATCCATTAAGAGTCTCTCAAAAGACCCTACTGTATCCAACCCTATGGTTCCTGCTCCGATTACAGGAAAACAGTTCACCAGCGGAAATGGTACCTGCAGGTTCGATTGCAACATTGAAGAGGAGTTTGGATAAGTACATGAATGGAGAGGTATGGAGCGCAATGGTCCTGATGCCTTTCAATGGGACTTAGGCAGACGACCAGGTCGGCATAGACTAGATGGGCCAAAAGGCCTCTTTCTGTGCTATGGTACTCCATGATTATTTTGGTGAGGCCAAATTTGAGTGTTGTGTACGGTTCCTGTCACTTACCGACGGGAAGGATATCAATCAGATTGAAAGAGTACAGAGAAAATTGGCAAGGATGTTACCGGGACTTGAGGACCTGAGTTACAGGGAAAGGCTGAATAGGTACCTGTGTCATTATTCCCTGGAGTATCGGAGAACAAGGGGAGACCTGACAGAGGTATACAAAATCCTGAGGGGTATAGATATGGACAAAGCCTGCTGGCATTTACCCTGAGATTGGGGGAGATTAGGTCATGAGTTAAGGGTGAAAGGTGAAATGCTTAAGGTGAACATGAGGGGAACTTCTTCGCTCAGAGGTTGGTGAGAGGGTGGAACGAGCTGCCAGTGCAGGTGGTGCATGCAGGTTTGATTTCAACATTAAAGAGAAATTTGGACAGGTATACGTGTGTGGGGGGGTGGGGGGGCAATGGTCCAGGTATAGGTCGATGGGAATAGCACCTCGGCATGGACAAGGTGAGTGTTTCTGTGCTTAGTGATCTACGACATTATGTATTCTGGCTGAATTACTTTAAAGAACAATGTGAATAAAGAGCGGTTCAGTATCCCTCAGAACTGCAGCACTTCACAATTCCCAATCCCGACCGCCAGTGCTCTCTGTGTGCAGCTTCCAGGTTTGCCCTGTGACCACCAGGGTTTCCCTTGGGTATCACAGAGTCTTCACAATTCCCAATCCCGACCGCCAGTGCTCTCTGTGTGCAGCTTCCAGGTTTGCCCTGTGACCACCAGGGTTTCCCTTGGGTATCACAGAGTCATCAAACACCACAGCACGCAAGCAGGCCCTTCAGCCCATCTAGTCCATGCTGACCTGTTACTCTACTCAGTCCCATCGACCTGCACCCGGACATTAGCCCAACATACCCCTCCCTTCCATGTACCTATCCAAACATCTCTTAAATATTGCAATCAAACCCACATCCACTGGCAGCTCGTTCCTCACTCCCACCAGCAACTCAGTGAAAACCTTCCCCCTCCCTGGTTCCCCTTTCACTCTTAACCCATGACCTTTAGTTCTAGTCCCACCCAACCTCAGTGGAAAAAGCCTGCTTGCATTTACCCTACCTATACCCCCATAATTTTGGATGAAATCTCCCCTCTTTGATTTTCTATCAAATCTCCCCTCATTCTCCTACACTCCAGGAATAAAACCCTGACCTATCCAACCTTTCCCTATAACTCAGCTCAATTCCCGGCAGCACCCCTGTAACTTTTCTCTGCACTCTTTCAAGCTTATTGATATCTTTCCTATTCAGGTGACAGAACGACACACAATGCTCCAAATTAGGCCTCACCAACACCTTGTACGAGATAGCTGTTAAGCACCAGAGTGCAAGTCCCCAGAATTCTCCTGCGTGTCAGTAGCTCCACAATAGTTGATTACTTGGGGTCAGATGTGGACCAGGTGAGTCAAATGACCAAGTCCCTGAGCTCAGCCCTCGCCAAGCTGCTGGGGAAGGGGCGACCTCTCCCACAATCTTATCAACCTGACACACAGAGGGCTGAGTGGCCTCTCTTTGACTGTAAGACATGGGAGCAGAATTAGAACTCGGGCCATCCCGTCCACTCTACCATTCCATCATGGCTGATTTATTGTCCCTCGCAACCCCATTCCCTAGCCTTCTCCCTGTAACCTTCGATGCCTTGGCTAATCATGAACCTATCAACATCTGCCTTAAATATATACAATGACTTGGCCTCCACAGGTGTCTGTGGCAATGAATTTCACAGATTCACCACCCTTCGGATAAAGACATTCCTCCTCATCTCTGCCCTAAAGGGACATCCTTCTGTCTGAGGCTGTGTCCTCTGGTCCTAGACTCCCCCACTATAGGAAACATCCTCTCCACATCCAGTCTGTGTCCTCTGGCCCTGGACTCTACCACTATAGGAAACATCCTCTCTATCCAGGCCTTTCACCATTCAATGGATCTCAAGGATCCCAATCCTCTAAACTCCAGTGAGTACAGGCCCCAAGCCATTAAATGGTCCTCACACATTAACCCTTTCATTCCTGGGATAATTTATTCCACTGTCATATGCGGTGGGGGTGGTGACAGGGATAACAAGGGAGGGGACAAACGCCAAGTGTAAATCACAATCACTCTGCCTGGAAACAGTCCATTCAGCCGAACTGGTCCACACTGACCAGGATTCCTGTTCAAGCTGGTCCCTTTTGCCTGTGTTTGACCCATATCTCTCATCTGATCTATCCAACTCTCCATCCAAGTGCCTTTTAAATGTCGTAAATGTACCTGTCTCTGGCAGCTCAATCCACCTACAAACCACATTCTAGGTGAAAAAGTTGTTCCTCATATTCTTTCCTCTCTCACTTTTAACCAGTGCCCTCTGGTTCTTGATTAATCAGCCCTGGGGAAAAGACTGAGTGCACTCATCTGATCTGTGCCCCTCATGGTTTTATACGCCTCGTCATTCCAATCAATAAAGTCCCAGGCTGTTCAACCTCTCCCTAACTCAATCCCTCGAATCCTCATAAATCTCCTCTGCACTCTTTCCAGCTTAACGGCATCTTTCCTATAGTGGCAGGATGGCAGGGCTGGAGGTTTGTCTCCACCAAAGGAGGTGTAAGGTGCTCCTTCCCTCCGCTAGCCTGCAGGTCACCCTTGGGCAAGGTGTAGCACCTGCTTAGCCCCCCAATCAGGGTCACGTGGACCCAAGGGAGCAGGTGGTGGATGGTCAGATGAGCAGCTGATGCAGATCACAATTCCTGGTTATGCGACCACTTACGCCAGGCAGACAATCTCTGAAGAGTATTGATAATGGCTGGGGTCACCCGTCTTGTAAAGACACTGCCCAGAAGAAGGCAATGGCAAACCACTTCTGTAGAAAAATTTGCCGAGAACAATCATGGTCATTGAAAGACTGTGATCACCCACGTCATATAACACAGTGCATCAGGAACAAATCCATGGGGGGGGGGGTGCGGTTGGCCAAAAATGAACACCAGATTCCAAAAGTGGTCTCACCAACATCCTAAACAGCTGAAAAGAAAGGTCCTCCATCAGCTTTCGAGCCGGGCTGTCCCTCGTGTCCCCAGAGCCTGCGTCCACTCCCGCTGCAAAGTCACAGGGAGGGTGTGGGCTGAGACTGGGTGCTGTGTGAATGCAGAGTTGTTGTTGGTCAGCCACAGTGAGGGTCAGGTCCCAGCTCAGCTTGTGTGTGTTTTAAATTTATTAATACATATGTATATCCTGATAAAAGCTAACTGTGAAATATAGAGTTCATAGGGTAATCCATACATACACATTTATAGAACAGGCAAATGACCGAGATCAGGAGAAATCAATCTCCTGTGAGTGAGATATTGATGTCATTCACAGCATCCCTGGATAAAGTGACATCAGTTACAAAAAAAACTGAATGTTTTGCAATACTGGGCTATTTGGCCCCTCGACCTCCCTGCTGTCCAATGAGATCATGGGGGAGCCTTGCCCCCAAAGGCAGGTGGTTGAAGTGGCCATTTCCCTTTGGGCAGTGGGGTTGCATGTAGAGTGGGCAGGAACGGGGGCTCACCCTACCCACTGCTGTCTGTAAGGTCGAGGGGTAAACGGCTCTCTGTGGAGGCTTTTATTGCTAACAGTCCCATGCAGTGGGTGGAGGCCTGGGGAGTTCGTGCTCTCTGCTTTTCGTGGTCCCATCATCCAGCCCCTCGAGGTCACGCTGAATCCCGAGACAGCCACACAGCAAGGAATATATCTGTTCTCCTTGGCAATGTGGAACTTCCCCTTTAACATAGCATACTGTGGGTGGGGGAGGTACACCAATTACCATTTAACACAGAACACTGCCCCTTTAATGAAGAACCTCCCCTTTAAAGCAGAGTGCTGCACCTTTAAGAGGGGAACCTTCTCCTCGAGAGAGGAAACTCCCCTTTAATACGGAATACTGTCTCTTTAATGATGGACAACTTCCCCTTTTACACGGAACCCTTCAACTGAAGACTTACCTCCTTGAACACAGAACACTGCCCCTTTAAGAGGGGAACCTCCCCTTTAACTCAGTACACTGCACCTTCTCTGGCTCTCATTGCAAGGGTTAAAGGGAAGGTTGCCCCTCGTTAAAGGGCAGATCTTTGTGTTAGAGGGGAGGCTACGCCCATGCTCCAGCTGTGTGTCACCAGAGGGGTCAGTGTGTCCTCCCTGCCCAACCCCACCACTGGGACAATTGACTCCAGGGAGGGGTCATCAGGGTTCCTGGGTGAGAGGGGTGTGAGGCAGGAGGCAAGTTTGGGGTTTCAGTGCTCAAGAGAGAGGGTGAAAGGGAGGACATCCTCCCTGGAGTCAGGGGGTGCTTTCTACCCTACTCTCCCCATGTTCCTGAGGAAGGGAGGGGGCACTGGTTTACCCCGGGGTAGAAACTTTAACCTTTTGGGGGAAGGTACTGTCCAATCTGTTCCTGCCACCACCCTGGGGGTACGAGTGATCGCCCGGTGGCTGGAGCCTGTGGGACAGCCAGGAGGGCTGGTCTCACCCCAGACACTGATTCCGGGCTCAGCTGTCATCTCACAGGGGACATCTGGGGGGGGGGGGTGACCCTCACAGACCACAGCCATCTCGTGCTCAGCTCCACCCCACCTCCTCCCCTGACTACAGACTTGGAGGTAGGGAGGCAGGAGAAATTCCCAGAAAGGCCAGAGGGGATGAACTTTCTCGCACCAGGTTGCAAGTTCTGGACGGATGATCCAACAGAATTGGGGTCTCTCCCTGGGGTCAGAGAGACCACAAACACTGCGACTTTGGCCCATAAATGAGAGGGAGGAACCCGGGGAGGGGCATTCCCCCCCCCTCCATAAATAAGGTGATTAACAAGTGATATTGAGATATACGTTCCAGCACCATCCAGAATGGAGTGAGAGGGATCCAGTGCCGACAGTCCTGTCCCAGGTGGGGGCTGGCCGCCTACACAAAGGCCTCATGTTTAGAGCTGCCGTTGATCTTCATGAAGAGCTGGGCGTCCTCGGCTTGCCGTGCCTTCTGCTTGAGTAGCTGGTGCCGGTAGAAGAGGAGGTAACCGGGCAGGCAAAAACCCAACATGCTGACACCCAGCAGGCCGATGTTCACCTGCACACAGAGAAGGGGTACACCAGTTACACACGGAGTCTGCAGGCACTGCAGATCCAGAGCCACATACACAAACTGCTGGAGGAACCCAGCAGGCCAGGCAGCATCTATGGAGAGGAATAAACAGTCGACGTTTTGGGCCGAGACTGGAAAGGAAGGGGGAAGATGGTGGGAGGAGGAAGGGAAGGAGTACAAGCTGGCAGGTGATAGGAGAGAGCGGGAAAGGGAGAAGGGGAGAGGAAAGAATGAAGTAAGAAGCTGGGAGGTGATAGGTGGTCAAGGTAAAGAAGGAGGAATCTGATAGGAGAGGAGAGTGGACCATGGGAGATAGGGAGGGAGGATGGCGCCAAGGGAGGTGATGGGCAGGCAAGGAGAAGAGAGGGGAACCGGGATGGGGAATGGAAAAAGAAGGAAAGGGGAGGAGGAGAGAGAGATTACCAGAAGCTAGAAAAATCTATGTTTATGAAATCAGGTTGGAGGCTACCCAGGTGGATAGGAGATGTCACTCCTCCAACAGCAGAGTGGCCTCAAGGTGGCAGTAGAGGAGGCCGCCACGAGAGCCCAGACGCAACACAGCCCATGGAGTTCAGCTCCCTGGGGCAGGCACCAGCAGCATTTCACACTAAGGACCTCCGACCCGTGGGTCAGGGAGACAAAGCAGTTGGACAGACATGAGGCCAGGACTGGGGCATGCTGTGCTCTCCAAGGGATGGAGGAAGGGGCAGGGTGAGAGAGAGAAGGGATGGGCCTGAACAGAAGGATGGAAGACATTAGTGGGTCAGAAGGTAATGCAGATCAGTAGAGGGAGCTTCATTCTGTGTCTGACCCCGGGAGTGTGTGATGGGACGGTGTGGAGGGAGGTTCACTCTGTGTCTTACCCCGGGAGTGTGTGATGGGACGGTGAAGGAGGGAGTTTCACTCTGTGTCTGACCCCAGGAGTGTGTGATGGGACAGTGTGGAGGGAGTTTCACTCTGTGTCTGACCCCGGGAGTGTGTGATGGGACGGTGTGGAGGGAGCTTCACTCTGTATCTGACCCCGGGAGTGTGTGATGGGACACGAGAGAGAGTTTCACTCTGTGTCTGACCCCGGGAGTGTGTGACGGGACGGTGGGGAGGGAGTTTCACCCTGTGTCAGACCCTGGGAGTGTGTGATGGGACAGTGTGGAGGAGATTCACTCTGTGTCTGACCCCGGGAGTGTGTGATGGGACAGTGTGGAGGGAGTTTCACTCTGTGTCTGACCCCGGGAGTGTGTGATGGGACGGTGAGGAGGGATGGTGTCGGAGAGGACCACTCTGTTGCTCACCCAGAGGGGATCTCCCTGCAGAGGGCCCATCATTGCCAGGAAGAGTGGCTGCTGCAGCAGAGCGAAGAGAGCGCTGATGAGCGACTGCATTCCCGTCAGGCTACCAAACTGCGTTGAGGGGTATCTGTGGTGGGGAGAAAAGATCGGCCACACATCACAATCGGCTGTCACCGGAACGACAGGCCATTCAGCCCCCCTAGATCATTCTGCCATTCAATAGAACTTTGTCTGAACCAACTTTGTTGGGGTCCTTTACCTGCATCCCTCTATATCCCTTTGCCCTCCAATCTATTAACTTCGGCCTTTAATATACATCAGCTGCTCTACTTCGTTAGGAGTTTGAGGAGATTTGGTTTGTCACCAGAGACTCACAAATTTCTGCAGATGTACATGGAGAGTGTGGAGGGAAAAAGCTGCAGGAAGTTGTAACCTTGGCCAGATCCATCATGGGCACTAGCCTCCCCAGCATCGAGGACATCTTCAAAAGGCGATGCCTCAAGAAGGTGGCGTGCACCATGGAGCACCCTCGTCTTTCGGGATTTACTCTCTTCTCATTTTACCATGAGGGAGGGGGTACAGGAGCCTGAAGACACACACTCAATGATTCAGGAACAGCTTCTTCCCCTCTGCCACCAGATTTCTGAACAGACATTGTACCTGTGAACACTACTGCACTATATAGCTCTCTCTTTATTTAATACACCGTATATTCTCATTATAATATAGAGTATAGTTTATGAATTGCAATGTACTGCTGCTGCAAAAGAACAGATTTCAGCACATAGGTCAGTGATAATGAACCTGACCCTGACCTTGATCCTGACGCAGACCCAATCCCTGACCCTGACCCTGGCCCTGGCCCTGGCCCTGACCCTGGCTCACAGCACTCTCTGGAAGGAGTTTCAGACATGCATCCTCAGAGGAGAAATTTCTCACACCAGGATTCTGAAGCTAAGTTGTTTCTTCTGGGTTCTGCCATCTCAGTGTTTACCCTGGAAAGCCCCTGGAAGATCATGCATGTTTGAAGCTGAAAGTTTTAAGGAGGCGCAGTAGCGTAGTGGTCAGCTTAACACTTTACAGCACTGGCAATCAGTGTTCGATTCCCAGCACGGCTTACTAACCCTCACCTATACGTCTTTGAACTGTGCGAGGAAACCAGAGCCTCAGGAGGGCACCTTACAGTCACATGGAGAATGTACAAACTCCTTACGGACAACGGTGGGAATTAAAACCCGATCGCTGGCGCTGTAAAGCTAAAGAGCTATATATATATTAACCCTTTCAGTCCCGGGGTCATTCTCGTGAATGTGCTCTGGACCCAGGCAGATTGATTTCTTTGGCATGCTGAGCTGTGTCCACAACTTCTGGCAGTTTCTTATGGCCGCGTGCAGAGCCGTTGCTGTGCCAAGCTGTGATCCACCCAGAAAAGATGCTTTGTGAAGGGCATCGAATGAGTCAATAGGGGCATGCTGACTCTCCTCAGGCTCCTGCTGAACAAATTTGATACGTTCCCATCGCTGGCGTGCTTCCTCAGACACAGCATCTACGTAGCTGGACGAGGAATTTGAAGTTCTCAACCATCTCCACCGTTGATACATACGGGGGCACATGGTCCATCTCGCTTCCAAAGTCAATGACACGCTGTTTGGTTTTACTGACCTTTAGGGAGGGGTTTCTGGTCTCACTAGTGTCCACATAGTTACACCAAGACTTCATAACTTTTAAACCGTAGAACCATTGAAGTAAGGCCCAACCTTCTGGACATCGTTACCACTCAAAGTACCAATGTGCTAGCTGGTTGTCTTGGGCACAAATCTCCAAATCTCTGTGTCACACAGCATGCTGGAGGAACTCAGCAAGTTGGGCAATATCTGTGGAGGGTTATTTTATAGGCACCATCTGGCCTGCTGAGTTCCTCCAGTATTAAGTGTGTGTTGCTCAAGATCTCCAGCTTCTGCAGAATGTTTAGTTTAAAACCTCTTTTGCATTGCAGCTTTCTGGAGTTTTTCATTAAAATTTGTTCTTCCAATATGAACAGTTTCACATGTTCCCACCTTTCTCAAACTTTCTGTTGTTCCTGTTGTTCTGCTGAGCGGTGTGGACTAGTTATTTTGGTGCCAGAGGGTGTGGTGACACCTGTGGGCTGCCCCCAGCACATCCTCCGGTGTGTTGGTTGTTGACGTTAACATTTCTCTATATTTTAAGTACTTGTGATAAATATTGCACCTATTGAAATGAAAGAATCTGAATTGTTTGCTGCTAATTTGAGCAATCACTATTTCTCTGCAAGTTACTTATATTCTAGAACATAGCGCAGTACAATAGAGAGGACAGTGGAGGCCCCTCTTGTGCCAACCTTCTAACCTACTCTAAGATCTATCTAACCTTTCCCTCCACACAGCCCTCCATTTCTCTATCATCCATGTGCCTAAGAGTCTTTTAAAGGCCCCTAACGTATCTGCCTCTCCCACCACTCCTGGCAGAGCATTCCACGCATCCCAACTCACTGTGTACCAAACTTACCTCTGACATGCCCCTGAGACGTTCCCCTGGTAGCAGCCATTTCCACCCTGGGGTAAAGCCTCAGGCTTTCCACTCGATCTATGCCTTTTATCATCTCCATCAAGTCACCTCTCATCCTCCTTTGCTCCAAAGAGAAAAGCCCGAGCTCACTCAACCTTTCTTTGTAAGACACACTCTCTAATCCAGGCAGCATCCTGGTTACTCTCCTCTGCATCCTCTCTAAAGCTTCCACATCCTTCCTGTAATGAGGCGACCACAACTGAGTACAATATTCCCAGTGTGATCTAACCAGGGTTTTATACAGCTGTTAACCAATTTTAATGATTGACCAGCTTACCTTCATATTTCATCTCTTCTCCCCAATTGTTTTTTATTTGCTTTCGGTTGGTTCTTAGAAGCTTCCCTATGCAATGTCGTACATCTCACCACAACACCACGCCTGCCAGCAACACCCTGCCCGTGCCCCGGCCCACTGGCAACATCCCATAAGCACAAGGAACACATTCACCTTGCCAAAAGGCAGAGGCATTCACTGCGTGCACAGCAACCCAGCCTCCAGCTTCGTGCCCTACCCAGCGCCGCCTGAACCCTTTCCACACCACTTACACTGCAGCGTAGAGTCCACCCACTGCCGAGTGTATGAAGCCTCGAACGACCGTGTGCAGGATGAAGGAGAAAATCTGTGAGATGGAGAGAGAACTCAGCGAGGAGTTAATGGGCAATACCCATTCCTACAGAGATCACAGCACAGCGACCAGGCTCTCCCCATCCTTCCCCACTCCCAGCCTCTACCGTGGGAGCTGGGAGCAACACACCAACCAGGTTCCCTCCACAACTGCCACAGCGACAGGGAGGGGAGGGGAGGGGAGGGCAACTCAGTACACAATGCAAAAATACAGGCCTCCCTGAGCACTGGAGTGTGACCCTCCCTCAGTACTACCCCTCCCACAGAGTGACCCTCCCTCGGTACCACCCCTCCCACAGTGCGATGCTCCCTCAGTACCACCCCCCCCACAGTGTGACCCTCCCTTGGTACCACCTCTCCCACAGTGTGACCCTCCCCCGGTACCACCCCTCCCACAGTGTGACGCTCCCTCGGTGCTACCCCTCCCACAGTGTGACCCTCCCTCAGTACCACCCCTCACAGTGTGACCCTCCCTCGGTACCACCCCTCCCCACAGTGTGACACTCCCTCGGTACCACCCCTCCCACAGTGTGACCCTCCCTCAGCACTACCCCTCCCACAGTGTGACCCTCCCTCAGTATCACCCCTCCCACAGTGTGACCCTCCCTCGGTACCACCCTTCCCACAGTGTGACCCTCCATTGGTACCACCCCTCCCAGTGTGACCCTCCCTCGGTACCACCCCTCATAGTGTGACCCTCCCCTGGTACCACCCCTTCCATGGTATGACCCTCCCTCGGTACCACCCCCCCACAGTGTGACACTCCCTCAGTACCACCCCCCCACAGTGTGACCCTCCCTCAGTACCACCCCTCCCACAGTGTGACCCTCCCTCGTCACCACCCCTCCCACAGTGTGACCCTCCCTCAGTATCACCCCTCCCACAGTGACCCTCCCTCAGTACCACCCCTCCCACAGTGTGACCCACCCTCAGTACGCCCCCCTCCCACAGTGTGATCCTCCCTCAGAACCACCCCTCCCACAGTGTGACCCTCTCTCAGTACCACCCCTCCCCACAGTGTGACCCACCCTCAGTACGCCCCCCTCCCACAGTGTGATCCTCCCTCAGAACCACCCCTCCCACAGTGTGACCCTCCCTCAGTATCACCCCTCCCCACAGTGTGATACTCCCTCAGTACCACTCCCCACAATGTGACCCTCCCTCAGTACCACCCCCCACGTGCTGGTTACCTGCAGAGGGAGGTTGGGGATGAGGCAGGTGACTCCGAAGCCCACCAGCAGGATGTTGGTGAAGACGAAGGCCCGAGTGGCGTTGGTGATCTTCTGAATCTTTCGGTCCCGTTTCTTCCCGGCCGGCCTGGCGGAGGGGAGGGGTGCAGGGGTCAGAAGGATTGTCCTGAGGGATCCTGTGGACATTCCCAGATTACTGCACCACCCGCCCCTCCACTCTCCCCATGCCAGCTGCACTGCCTCATCCCTCCCTCTCCGTCCGCTCCACGTCCCTCACCCTCTGCCCACCTCACATCCCTCACCCTCCGCCCACCTCACATCCCTCACCATCCGTCTGCTCCACTTCCCTCACCCTCCGTCCACACCACATCCCTCACCCTCCGTCCGCCCCACATCCCTCACCTTCCGTCCGCCCCACATCCCTCATCCTCCGTCCACACCACATCCCTCACCCTCCGTCCGCCTCACATCCTTCACCCTCCATCCACCTGACTTCCCTCACCCTCCGTCCACACCTCATCCCTCACATCCCTCACCCTCCGTCCACACCACATCCCTCACCCTCCGCCCACCTCACATCCCTCACCCTCCGTCCACTTCACATCCCTCACCCTCCGTCTGCTCCACTTCCCTCACCCTCCGTCCACACCACATCCCTCACCCTCTGCCCGCCCCAGACCCCTCACCCTCCGTCCGCCCCACATCCCTCACCTTCTGTCCGCCCCACATACCTCACCTTCCGTCCGCTCCACATCTCTCACCCTCCATCCACACCACATCCCTCACCCTCCGTCCGCCTCACTTCCCTCACCCTCCGTCCACCTGACTTCCCTCACCCTCCGTCCACACATCCCTCACCCTCCGTCCACCTCACATCCCTCACCCTCCATCTGCTCCACTTCTCTCACCCTCCGTCCACCTGACTTCCCTCACCCTCCATCCACACCACATCCCTCACCCTCCGTCCACACCACATCCCTCACCCTCCATCCACACCACATCCCTCACCCTCCGCCCGCCCCAGATCCCTCACCCTCCGTCCGCCCCACATCCCTCCCCCTCTGTCCGCCTCTCTTTCCTCACCCTCCGTCTGCCTCACTTCCCTCACCCTCCATCTGCCTCACATCCCTCACCCTCCACCCAGTCGCCTTACACTCCCCTTCCCTTGTCTAACCCTCCCCTCCCTCTTACGCTCCCTACAACCAGCCTCTCCTTGCCCTCACCAGCCCCTCGCTGACGGGTTGTGGTTGTGGCGGGTTGGCACTGTACCCGGGTGGGGGAAGTGCCCAAAGGGTGCGGATGGGGTTGTGCCCAGCCTGACTTGCTACGGAGGATCTCTTGCTGCCACCTCGCCCCACCCAACCACCTACTTGGCGCCAGCCGACGGCTCCTTCTCGGCGGAGTCAGTGTCCTCGCAGTCCTTTAGCCGCCAGTCCATGATGTAGCCGATCACCGGCGCCGTCATCAGGCACAGGAGCTGCAGCACGCCGAAAATGGACGAGTACAGGCTGACTGTGGGGGAGCACGAACCCAGTTAGTCACCGACACCAACCCCACTCACAGGCATGCACCCTCACCCTGAGCAAACACACGATTCCAGCCAGCCCCGGAACAGCAGTGATCCTCCCTCAGTACCACCCCCACCCCCACAGTGTGACCCTCCCTCAGTACCACCCCTCCCACAGTGTGACCCTCTCTCAGTACCACCCCCACCCTCACAGTGTGACCCTCCCTCAGTAGCACTCCTCCCACAGTCTGACCCTCCCTCAGTACCACCCCTCCCACAGTGTGACCCTCCCTCTGTACCACCCCCACCCACAGTGTGACCCTCCCTCGGTACCCCCCCCCAAACAGTGTGACCTTCCCTCGGTACCACCCCTCCCTCAGTGTGACCCTCCCTCGGGGTAGGGTACCTTTGCCCTGGCCCATTTCCATCAGGAAGGTGTGCAGGGACACAGTCTCTGGGAACAAGCAGCACTCCACCCCTCCGTCAATGGGGTACATACCCCACCCCTCCCATCCAACAGCTGACCCCAGATCAGAGCGTGGCAAATCCCACCAACCCAACCCACTCCACCCCACCCCATCCTGGTCCCTTACCCGTCTCCATCACTGCCACCGCCAGTCAGAGAGCAGCAGATCATGGGTGGGGGGGGGAGGAGGGAGGGGACAAGGAGGGGAAGGGATGCAGAAAGAGGCAGGGTGAGCAGCCGACAGGGAAGTTGGGGACAGAGCAGGAGAGAGAGAGAGAGAGAGAGAGAGAAGATGCATTAACAGAGCAGCGAGCAGAGACATTCCTCCACCGATGCAGGGAAAAGCCCGAAGAGAACACCGCACAAATGGAGATCCGCAGGAATACCAGCAAACAAGAGTTATCAGCAGCCAAGGAGGAGGTGGATGATGCAGTGAAGACCCAGCAGGCTTCCCCCTCCTGGCCGTGTCTGAACACTCGACTGGGCTGTGTCCCCTCTGAGAACAGTGTCCGGTGTCACAGAACACAGATCCACCTGCTCACCCCCTCCCGAGAGGCTGTCTCTGACCCCAGGGCGAGGGGGTGTAGATGATGCTCTGTCTCCATATACAGGGTGTTTGATCTCCCTTTCCCAGCCCCTGCACTGTAACAGGCCCTACGGTTGAACTCGTCCATGCTAGACAAGCTGCCGACCTGGCCTTCTCCCATTTCCCTCTAAACCGTTCCTATCTGATCAAAAGCATTGTGATTGTGCCTGCCTCTACCACTTCCTCTGACAGCTTGTCCCACACACCCACCACCACCTGTGAAACGTTGCTCTGAAGGTCCCCTCTAAAACCAGAGGCTTAAGTTGAGACAGGAAAGATTTAAACTCCCTGGGGGATGAAAAAAAACAGCACTCATGATTTTATAAACCTCCGGCGCATTACCCTGAGCCTCATTCACCTCAGGGATACAAACCCCAGCCTGCCTAGACTCTCCTTGTAACTCACACCCTCTGTCTCAGTAACCCTCTCGTCTGCTCCGTTTCCAGTTTAATTACACTGTTCCTTTAGCCAGCGGACCAGAACTGAGCACGAGAGTTTAATTATTCTAGTAAGGAATGGGACGTGGTCCCTCACGGTAGCTTCATAAAGAAGATTAAAGATTAGCTGTATTTGTCACGTGCATGTGGAAATGCAGAGGCAAATACTATCCAGGCATTTGCTGGGGGCAACTCACAAGTGTCAACAATGTTTCCAGCATCAACATAGCACGTCCACAACTTGCTAACCCCAACCCGTCATGTGGGAGGAAACTGGAGCACCCGGAGGAAACCCACACGATCAGACAGCAGATTCATTTAAAGTTCAAAGTAAATTTATTATCAGAGCACATATACGTCACCATATACAACCCTGAGATTCAGTTTTTGTGGGCATACTCAATAAATCCATAGAATAATATAACCACAACAGTAACAATGAAAGACCGCACGAATGGGGTGTTCAACCCAAATGCAGAAGACAACAAACTGTGCAAATACAAAAAGAAAGAAATAATAATAAATAAATAGCAATAAATATTGAGAGCAGGGGATGAAGAGTGCTTGAAAGTGAGTCCATAGGTTGTGGGAACAGTTCAGTGATGGGGCAAGTGAAGTTCAGCGAAGTTATCCTCTTTGGTTCAGGAGTCTGATGGTTGAGGGGTAATAATTGTTCCTGAACCTGATGGTGTGAGTCCTGAGGCTCCTGTACCTTCTACCTGATGGCAGCAGTGAGAAGAGAGCGTAGTCTGGACTGTGGGGTTCCTGTTGGTTGAGGGGTAATAACTGCTCCTGAACCTATTTACCACGTGTACATTGAAACAGTGAAATGTGTCATGGGAGGCACGCGCGAACTCCCCACACACAGTGGCAGGAATGGAACCCCAATCAGTGGTGCAGAATGCAACGGTGAGTTGATAGTGTGCATTCTGAGCTGGTTTGCCCTCAGGAGACCAAGTTGAGAATAAGGGGTGGGCCATTTAGAACGGAGTCGAGGAAAAGCTTTTTCACCCAGAGAGCTGTGGATCTGTGGAATGCTCTGCCTCAGAAGGCAGTGGAGGCCAATTCTCTGGTTGCTTTCAAGAACGAGTTAGATAGAGCTCTTAAAGATAGTGGAGTTAAGGGATATGGGGAGAAGGCAGAAACGGGGTACTGATTGTGGATGATCAGCCATGATCACAGTGAATGTCAGTGCTGGCTCGAAGGGCCAAATGGCCTACTCCTGCACCTGTTGTCTATTGAGACAGTGGGCAGTGGTGGAGAGGTGTTATCCTGGCTGGAGATCTGTGACCAGTGCTGCTCTGCAGGGATCAGTGTTGAGATCTCTGCTGATGAAAATGTCGAGAGGTGGGTTAGTAAGTTTGCAGATCAGTGGAGTTGTGGACAGTACAGGGGGCTGTCAAAGCAAGAAGCCGATCAGTTATAGATATGGGCAGAGAAATGGCAGATGGAGTTTAATGCGGGCAAGTGTGAGGTGTTGCATACTGAGCAGATGATTTGAAAGGAGAAAGTATACGGTTAATGGCAGGATCCTTAACAGTATAATGATGTACAGAGGGATCTCAGGGCCCCTGGGATGTGCTGGTTGTTGACACAAACGACACATTTCACTGTATGCTTTGATGGAATTGCGATAAATAGATCCAAGACTATCCCTCCTGGAGAGGGGGAGAGGTGATGCAAGTAGATAGCATGTAGATGAAGTGTGTGGTGCGCTTGTTTTCATCACTGGGACAAAGGAAATGAGAGTAAAGAACTCAAGATGAAGCTGTATAAATCATTAGTTAGGCTAACCAGAGTGTGCAGTTCTGGCCGGTTCATTACAGGAAGGATGTGGAGATTCTGGACAGGGTGGAAGAAGTTTACCAGGATGCTGTCTGGATTAGAGGGCACGTTCTATCCGGAGAAGCTGTACTAACTTTGGGTTGCTTTCTGTACAGCAGAGACTGGGGGGAGACTTGATACAAACTGGTAAAGTGACATCACGCTAGTGCAGTGGCTAGCATAATGCTTTACAGTGCTAGTGACCTGGGTTCAGTTTAGACACTGTCTGTAAGGAGTTTGTACGTTCTCCCTGTGACCGCCTGGGTTTCCTCCACGTGCTCCAGTTTCCTCCCACATCCCAAAGATGTGCTGGTTATGGTCAGTGAGCTGTGGGCTTGCTATGTCAGCATTGGAAGTATGGAGACACGAGGGCCAGCCCCCCCCTCGCCCAGGGTTGTGTTGTCACAAGTGAGGCACTTAAACATACAATTGACAAATAAAACTAATCTTTTAGACATGGAGAGCCAAAATCTCTTCCCTCAGGGTAGAACAGTTATGCTTAAGGCTTTTAGACAGGCAATTGAATACACCGAGAATGGAGGGTGGTGTGGATCACAGTCAGACAGCACTGTAATACAGAGACAGCCCTTTGGCCCATCTAGTTTGCCCTATCTGGAGAGGTTGTTAACCAGGCAGCAGGCCGCCTCGATTCCCATTCTTGGCCTCGTGCCGATCAACCAATGCTCTATCCATGCTTGTATCTTTCCTGTAATACTCTGGGCTCTTATCTCGTTAAGTAGCCTCATGCGCGGCACCTTGTAAAAGGTCTTCTGAAAAGCAACATCTATTGACTGTCCTGTGTCTATTCTGCTTGTTATTTCCTCAAAGAATTTCAACAGATTTTTCAGGCAGGATTTCCCCTATTTTGTCATGTGCCTCCAAGTACCCCAAAACCTCATCCTTAGTGATTACACCAACATCTTTCCAACCTCCAAAGTCAGACTAACTGGACTATAATTTCCTTTCTTTTCCTTCCCTCCCTTCTTGAAGAATTGAGTGATGTTTGCAATACCAGTCCTCAGGAACCATTCCAGAATATAGTGCTTCTTGAAAGATCACTACTAATGCCTCCACAATCTCTTCAGCCACCTCTTTCAGAACCCTGGGGCGTAGACCCTCTGACTTATCCACCTTCAGACCTTTCAGTTTCCCAAGCATCTTCTCCCTACGACACTCGCTTCTACTCCCGACACTCTCGAATTTCTGGCACACTGCTAGTGTCTTCCACAGTGAAGACTGAACCAAAATACTTCCTAGGTTTGTCCACCATTTCCTTGTCCCCATTACTACCTCCAATAATGGAGTCATCTTCCAGCAGTCCAATATCCACTCTTGCCTCTCTTTTATTCTCTATATATCTGAAAAAAAATCTTTTGGTATCCTCTTTGATATTACTGGCTAGCTTACCATATTTAATATTTTCTCTCCTTATGTTTTCTTTAGTTCTCTTCTGTTCATTAAAAGCTTCCCAATCTTCTACCTTCCCACTAACTTTTGCTATCCGTTCTCTTTTGCTTTTCTGCTGTCTTTGACTTCCCTTGTCAGCCACTGTTGCCTCATCCTCTCTTTCGAACACTACTCCCCAGCCCGGACCCTCCCCGGAAGCTGAGGGGACCAACCTGTGACCATGTCGCCCTCCACCAGGAACTCAAGGATGTTGTTCATGGCACCCATGTAGAAGATGAGGCGGAGCTGAGTGACACACATGGTGACCAGGCTCAGGATGTAGACGGGGCTGAAGATGCTCTGCATGAAGGAGGTGGAATCTGTGGGGGAGACAGACACACCATCAGAGATCACACGGCATGGAAACCAGGCCCTTCCGCCCACCTGCCCTGTGCTGACCCTAACCCTATACAGAGAGATCCACTTTACATTGAAACATGTGCTGAAATATATCGTTTGTGTCAGCAAACAGCACAGTGCAAGGATGTGCTGGGGGCAGTCCGTAAGTTTACAGTGCCAGCATGCCCTGAACTCACTAATGCCAACCAGTCCTTCCTGGACTGTGGGAGGAAAGCAGAGCACGCAGAGGAAACACACCCAGTCAGCAGGAGAACATACAGACTCCTCATAGACAGAGGCAGGAATTGAACGCAGGTGCTGTAAAGCTTTATGCTAGCCGCTACACTAACATGCCGCAGAAAGACTTCCAGTCCGGGTGCCTGTCCGACTCTCTTTGAGAAGCTGCGATCGGGTAAACCTCGCGTTGCTCTCGAGGGTGGCATGGTAGGGTAACACTTCCCAGTGTCAGCAATTGGGGTTCATCTCCCACTGCTGTCTGCAAGGAGTTTGTACGCTCTGCCCGTGACTGCGTGGGTTTCCTCTGGGTGCTCGGGTTTCCTCCCACAGTCCAGAGACCTACAGCTGAGGGTTACTGAGCTGTGCAGACGCTATGTTGGCGCCAGAAGCTCGGCAATACCTGCGGGCTGCCCCCAGCGCATCCTCGGACTGTGTTAGTCATTAACGCAAGCTGAGGCATTTCACTGCGCCTCGATGTTCATGTGCCGAATAAAGTCAATTGTTACCTTGTTCCACTGTGTGGAAAAGTTGCCCTTCAAGCTCCCCTCCTCTCTCACCTTAAATCTATGCCCTCTGATTCCCCGGTCTGGGGAATTTACCCTCTCCATGGCTTTATACACTCCTGTAGGGTCACCTCTCAGACTCCTATACCAGTATAGGCTTGGAACATGGATTGTTCCACAAAGCCAACAAAAAGGCAGACATAGCTGGGACCCATACGGGTACCCGTGGCTACACCTTTAGTTTGGAGGAAAGTGGGAGGAGCCAAAGGAGAAATTATTAAGAGTAAGGACTAATTCCGCTAGACGGAGGAGAATGGTGGTAGAGGGGAACTGGTTAGGTCCCCTATCCGCTACCCTGCCGAGGTGCCCCAGGGGCTGCGGGTCCCAGGTCAGACCTACCTTGCTCCTGGTTCTGGCACTTGACCTCCAGGTCGATGGTGGAGAGGCAGAGCTTGTTACCGTCCTGCACACACAGCTTGTCCTGGGGCTTCATGGAGTTGCCAAGGCTGAGACGGCGGCCTACTGTCGTCACCTGGCGGTAAAACTGTTTCCCCGTGATCTTGTGGTCAAAGCCCAGCCAGCTGAACTTGATCTTCACCCTGGGGGACGGGGGATGGAGGAGAGTGGGAGCAAAGCATAGTTAGACAGAGACACAGACAGACAGACAGAGAGAGACAGACAGAGAGACAGAGAGAGAAGACAGAGAGACACAGAGAGACAGACAGAGACATGGAGAGACAGACAGAGAGACAGAGTGACACAGGGAGACAGAGACAGAGAGAGACAGAAACAGACACAGACAGACAGAGCACAAGAGTGTAGTTAGGGAGGGAGGGAGGAAGGGGGAAGGACAGAGGAAGAATTAGAACAGATGAGAGGGAAGCAAATGGTGGGGGCAAAGAGTTGGGCTTGGGAATCAGTCTGAATCTGGAGCTGTGTGAGGGTGGAGGACAGGGTGTGGGAGGGGAAGGACAGGGTGTGGGAGGGAAGGACAGGGTGTGGGAGGGGGGACAGAGTGGGGGGGAAGGACAGAGTGTGGGAGGGGAAGGACAGTGTGTGAGAGGGGTAGGACAGGGTGTGGGAGGGAAGGTAGGGTGTGGGGGGAGGACAGCATGTGGGGTTAATGACAGAGTGTGGGGGGAAGGACAGAGTGTGGGAGGGAAGGACAGGGTTTGGTGGGGGAAGGACAGAGTGTGGGAGGGAAGGGCAGGGTGTGGGAGGGAAGGGCAGGGTTTGGTGGGGGAAGGACAGGGTGTGGGAGAGGGGACAGAGTGTGGGGGGGAAGGACAGGGTGTGGGAGAGGGGACAGAGTGTGGGGGCAAAGGACAGGGTGTGGGGGAGAGGACAGGGTGTGGGGGGGAGGTTAGAGTGAAGGGGGGGAGGACAGAGTGTGGGGGTCAGTCTGAATCCGGAGGGGTGGAAGGGGGGAGGACAGAGTGTGGGGGGGGTGGACAGGGTGTGGGGGGGACGGACAGGGTGAGGCGGGAAGGACAGGGTGTTGGGGGGGAGGACAGTGTGTGGGGGGAAGGACAGGGTGTGGGAGAGGGGACAGAGTGTGGGGGGGAAGGACAAAGTGGGGGGAGGTCAGGGTGTGGGATGGGAAGGACAGGGTGTGGGGGGGGAGGACAGGGCGCGGGTGGAAGGACAGGGTGTGGGGGGGAGAGGACAGGGTGTGGGGGGGGAAGGA
Organism: Mobula birostris; assembly: GCF_030028105.1. Lineage (NCBI taxonomy): Eukaryota > Metazoa > Chordata > Chondrichthyes > Myliobatiformes > Myliobatidae > Mobula > Mobula birostris. The sequence goes on from NC_092394.1 coordinate 4,148,788, forward strand.
CAGGGTGTGGGGGGAGAGGACAGGGCGCAGGGGGAAGGACAGAGTGTGTGGGGGGAAGGGTTGGGGGGAAGGACAGGGTGTGGGAGAGGTGATAGAGTGTGGGGGGGAAGGACAGGGTGTTGGGGGAAGGACAGGGTGTTGGGGGGGTTGACAGGGTGTGGGAGGGAAGGACAGGGTGTTGGAGAGGGGACAAAGTGTGGGGGGAAGGATAAGGTGTGGGAGAGGGGACAGAGTGTGGGGGCAAAGGACAGGGTGTGGGGAGGACAGGGTGTAGGGGGGAGGTCAGAGTGAGGGGGGGGAGGACAGAGTGTGGGGGTCAGTCTGAATCCAGAGGGGTGGAAGGGGGGAGGACAGAGTGCCGGGGGGGGGGAGGACAGGGTGAGGGGGTAAGGACAGGGTGTTGGGGGGGAGGACAGGGTGTGGGGGGGAGGTCAGAGTGATGGGGGGGGAGGTCAGAATGATGGGGGGGAGGACAGAGTGTGGGGGTCAGTCTGAATCTGGAGGGATGGAAGGGGGGAGGACAGGGTGTGGGGGGGAGGACAGGGTGTGGGAGAGGGGACAGAGTGTGGGGGCGAAGGACAGGGTGTGGGGGGAAGGACAGAGTGTGGGGGTCAGTCTGAATCCAGAGGGGTGGGAGGGGGGAGGACAGGGTGTGTGGGGAAGGACAGGGTGGGGGGTAAGGACAGGGTGTTGGGGGGAGGACAGGGCGTGGGGGCGAAGGACAGGGTGTGGGGGCGAAGGACAGAGTGTGGGGGTCAGTCTGAATCCGGAGGGGTGGAAGGGGGGAGGACAGAGTGTGGGGGGGGAAGGACAGGGTGTGGGAGGGAAGGACAGGGTGTGGGGGGGAGGACAGGGTGTTGGGGGGGAGGACAGAGTGAGGTGGGGAGGACAGAGTGTGGGGGTCAGTCTGAATCTGGAGGGGTGGAAGGGGGGAAGACAGAGTGCTGGGGGGGAGGACAGGGTGTGTGGGGAAGGACAGGGTGAGGGGGGGAAGGAGAGAGTGTGTGGGGGAGAACAGGGTGTTGGTGGGGAGGACAGAATGTGGGGGTCAGTCTGAATCCGGAGGGGTGGAAGGGGGGAGGACAAAGTGCCGGAGGGTGGGGAGGACAGGGTGTGTTGGGAAGGCCAGGGTGGGGGGGTATGGACAGGGTGTTGGGGGGAAGGACAGAGTGTGGGGGGGGAGGATAGAGTGTGGGAGAGGGGACAGAGTGTGGGGGGGAAGGACAGGGTGGGGGGGTATGGACAGGGTGTTGGGGGGGAGGACAGTGTGTGGGGGGAAGGACAGGGTGTGGGAGGGAAGGACAGGGTGTGTTGGGAAGGACAGAGTGTTGGGGGGAGAACAGGGTGTGGGGGGGAAGGACAAAGTGAGGGGGGGAGGTCAGGGTGTGGGATGGGAAGGACAGGGTGTGGGGGGGGAGGACAGGTCGCGGCGGGGAGGACAGAGGGCGAGGGGGAGGACAGGGGCGAGGGGGAAGGACAGGGCGCGGGTGGAAGGACAGGGTGTGGGGGGGAAGGACAGGATGTTGGGGGGAGGACAGGGTTTGGGGGAAGGACAGGGTGTGGGAGAGGTGATAGAGTGTGGGGGGGAAGGACAGGGTGGGGGGGTTGACAGGGTGTTGGGGGAAGGACAGGGTGGGGGGGTAAGGACAGGGTGTTGGGGGGTTTGACAGGGTGTGGGAGGGAAGGACAGGGTGTTGGAGAGGGGACAGAGTGTGGGGGGAAGGATAGGGTGTGGGAGAGGGGACAGAGTGTGGGGGCAAAGGACAGGGTGTGGGGAGGAGGACAGGGTGTAGGGGGGAGGTCAGAGTGAGGGGGGGGGGGAGGACAGAGTGCCGGGGGGGGGGAGGACAGGGTGTATGGGGAAGGACAGAGTGTGGGGGGGGAAGGTCAGAGTGTGGGGGTCAGTCTGAATCCAGAGGGGTGGGAGGGGGGAGGACAGGGTGTGTGGGGAAGGACAGGGTGGGGGGGTAAGGACAGGGTGTTGGGGGGGAGGACAGGGTGTGGGGGGAGGACAGGGTGTTAGGGGGAGGTCAGAGTGATGGGGGGGAGGACAGAGTGTGGGGGTCAGTCTGAATCTGGAGGGATGGAAGGGGGGAGGACAGAGTGTGGGGGGGGAGGACAGGGTGTGGGGGGAAGGACAGGGTGAGGCGGGAAAGACAGAGTGCGGGGGGGAGGACAGGGTGTTGGGGGAGAGGACAGGGTGTGGGAGAGGGGACAGAGCGTGGGGGCGAAGGACAGGGTGTGGGGGGGAGGTCAGAGTGATGGGGGGGAGGACAGAGTGTGGGGGTCAGTCTGAATCCGGAGGGGTGGAAGGGGGGAGGACAGAGTGTGGGGGGGGGGGAAGGACAGGGTGTGGGAGGGAAGGACAGGGTGTGGGGGGGGGGAGGACAGGGTGTGGGAGAGGGGGAAGGACAGGGTGTTGGGGGGAAGGACAGGGTGTGTGGGGAAGGACAGGGTGAGGTGGGGAGGACAGGGTGAGGGGGGGAGGACAGAGTGTTGGGGGGAAGGACAGGGTGAGGGGGGGAAGGACAGAGTGTGGGAGGGAAGGACAGGGTTTGGTGGGGGAAGGACAGGGTGTGGGAGAGGGGACAGAGTGTGGGGGAAAGGACAGGGTGTGGGTGAGGGGACAGAGTGTGGGGGCGAAGGACAGGGTGTGGGGGGGAGGACAGGGTGTGGGGGGGGAGTTCAGAGTGAGGGGGGGAGGACAGAGTGTGGGGGTCAGTCTGAATCCGGAGGGATGGATGGGGGGAGGAGAGAGTGTGGGAGGGGGAGGACAAGGTGTTGGGGGAAGGACAGGGTGAGGCGAGAAGGACAGAGTGTGGGGGGGAGGACAGAGTGCCAGAGGGAGGACAGGGTGAGGGGGGGAGGACAGGGTGAGGGGTGAAGTACAGGGTGAGGGAGGAAGGACAGGGTGTGGGGAGGACAGTGTGTTGGGGGGAGGACAGGTTGAGGCAGGAAGGACAGAGTGCGGGGGGGGGGAGGACAGGGTATTGGGGGGGGAAGGACAGGGTGTTGCGGGGAAGGACAGGGTGGGGGGGGAGGACAGGGTGAGGGGGGGGAGGACAGAGTGTGGGGAGGAGGACAGGGTGTGGGAGAGGGGGAAAGACAGGGTATTGGGGGGTGGACAGGGTGTGTGGGGGCGAAAACAGGGTGTGGGGGGAAGGACAGAGTGTTGGGGGGAAGGACAGGGTGTGGGAGAGGGGGAAGGACAGGGTATTGGGGGGGGAGTACAGGGTGTGGGGGGGAGGACAGAGTGAGGGGGGGAGGACAGAGTGTGGGGGTCAGTCTGAATCCGGAGGGGTGGAAGGGGGGAGAACAGATTGCCGGGGGGGGAGGAGAGGGTGTGTGGGGAAGGACAGGGTGAAGGGGGGGGTGGGAGGACAGAGTGCGGGGGAGAGGACAGGGTGTGGGAGAGGGGGAAGGACAGAGTGCGGGGGGGAAGGACAGGGTGTGGGAGGGAAGGACAGGGTGTGGGGGGGAGGATAGGATGTGGGAGAGGGGGAAGGACAGGGTGTTGGGGGGAGGACAGGGTGTGTGGGGAAGGACAGGGTGAGGGGGGAGGACAGGGTGAGGGGGGAGGACAGAGTGTTGGGGGGAAGGACAGGGTGAGGGGTGGAAGGACAGAGTGTGGGGAAGGACAGGGTGAGGCGGGAAGGACAGAGTGCGGGGGGGGAGGACAGGGTGTGGGAGAGGGGGAAGGACAGGGTATTGGGGGGAGGACAGGGTGTGTGGGGAAGGACAGGGTGAGGGGGGAGGACAGGGTGAGGGGGGAGGACAGAGTGTTGGGGGGAAGGACAGGGTGAGGGGTGGAAGGACAGAGTGTGGGGAAGGACAGGGTGAGGCGGGAAGGACAGAGTGCGGGGGGGGGGAGGACAGGGTGTGGGAGAGGGGGAAGGACAGAGTGCAGGGGGGGAAGGACAGGGTGAGGCGGGAAGGACAGAGTGCGGGGAGGAGGACAGGGTGTGGGAGAGGGGGAAGGACAGGGTATTGGGGGGAGGACAGGGTGTGTGGGGAAGGACAGGGTGAGGGGGGAGGACAGGGTGAGGGGTGGAAGGACAGAGTGTGGGGAAGGACAGGGTGAGGCGGGAAGGACAGAGTGCGGGGGGGGAGGACAGGGTGTGGGAGAGGGGGAAGGACAGGGTATTGGGGGGAGGACAGGGTGTGTGGGGAAGGACAGGGTGAGGGGGGAGGACAGGGTGAGGGGGGAGGACAGAGTGTTGGGGTGAAGGACAGAGTGCGGGGGGGGGGAAGGACAGGGTGAGGCGGGAAGGACAGAGTGCGGGGAGGAGGACAGGGTGTGGGAGAGGGGGAAGGACAGAGTGCGGGGGGGAAGGACAGGGTGTGGGAGAGGGGGAAGGACAGGGTGCTGGGGGGAGGACAGGGTGTGTGGGGAAGGACAGGGTGAGGGGGGAGGACAGGATGAGGGGGGAGGACAGAGTGTTGGGGGGAAGGACAGGGTGAGGGGTGGAAGGACAGAGTGCGGGGGGGAGGACAGGGTGTGGGAGAGGGGGAAGGACAGGGTATTGGGGGGGTGACAGGGTGTGTGGGGGAGGACAGGGTGTGGGGAGGATAGGGTGTTGGGAGGACAGGGTGTTGGGGGGAGGACAGGGTGTTGGGGGAAGGACAGAGTGTGGGGGCGAGAACAGGGTGTGGGGGGAAGGACAGGGTGAGGTGGGGAGGACAGGGTGAGGGGGGAGGACAGAGTGTTGGGGAGAAGGACAGGGTGAGGGGGGGAAGGACAGAGTGTGGGGGCGAGAACAGAGTGCGGGGGGAGGACAGGGTGTTGGGGGGAGGACAGGGTGTGGGAGAGGGGGAAGGACAGGGTGTTGGGAGGAGGACAGGGTGTGTGGGGAAGGACAGGATGGGGGGGAGGACAGGGTGAGGGGGGAAGGACAAGGTGAGGGGAGAGGACAGGGTGAGGGGAGAGGACAGGGTGAGGGGGGAAGTACAGGGTGTGGGGAGGACAGGGTGAGGGGGGAGGACAGGGTGAGGGGTGGAAGGACAGAGTGTGGGGAAGGACAGGGTAAGTGGGGAAGGACAAGGTGAGGGGGGAGGACAGGGTGAGGGGGGAAGTACAGAGTGTGGGGAGGACAGGGTGAGGGGGGAGGACAGGGTGAGGGGTGGAAGGACAGAGTGTGGGGAAGGACAGGGTGAGGCGGGAAGGACAGAGTGCGGGGGGGAGGACAGGGTGTGGGAGAGGGGGAAGGACAGGGTGAGGCGGGAAGGACAGAGTGCGGGGGGGAGGACAGGGTGTGGGAGAGGGGGAAGGACAGGGTATTGGGGGGAGGACAGGGTGTGTGGGGAAGGACAGGGTGAGGGGGGAGGACAGGGTGAGGGGTGGAAGGACAGAGTGTGGGGAAGGACAGGGTGAGGCGGGAAGGACAGAGTGCGGGGGGGAGGACAGGGTGTGGGAGAGGGGGAAGGACAGGGTATTGGGGGGAGGACAGGGTGTGTGGGGAAGGACAGGGTGAGGGGGAGGACAGGGTGAGGGGGGAGGACAGAGTGTTGGGGGGAAGGACAGAGTGCGGGGGGGGGAAGGACAGGGTGAGGCGGGAAGGACAGAGTGCGGGGAGGAGGACAGGGTGTGGGAGAGGGGGAAGGACAGAGTGCGGGGGGGAAGGACAGGGTGTGGGAGAGGGGGAAGGACAGAGTGCGGGGGGGAAGGACAGGGTGTGGGAGAGGGGGAAGGACAGGGTGTTGGGGGGAGGACAGGGTGTGTGGGGAAGGACAGGGTGATCGGGGAGGACAGGATGAGGGGGGAGGACAGAGTGTTGGGGGGAAGGACAGGGTGAGGGGTGGAAGGACAGAGTGCGGGGGGGAGGACAGGGTGTGGGAGAGGGGGAAGGACAGGGTATTGGGGGGGTGACAGGGTGTGTGGGGGAGGACAGGGTGTGGGGAGGATAGGGTGTTGGGAGGACAGGGTGTTGGGGGGAGGACAGGGTGTTGGGGTAAGGACAGAGTGTGGGGGCGAGAACAGGGTGTGGGGGGAAGGACAGGGTGAGGGGGGGAAGGACAGAGTGTGGGGGCGAGAACAGAGTGCGGGGGGAGGACAGGGTGTTGGGGGGAGGACAGGGTGTGGGAGAGGGGGAAGGACAGGGTGTTGGGGGGAGGACAGGGTGTGTGGGGAAGGACAGGATGAGGGGGGGAGGACAGGGTGAGGGGGGAAGGACAAGGTGAGGGGGGAGGACAGGGTGAGGGGGGAAGTACAGAGTGTGGGGAGGACAGTGTGTTGGGGGGAGGACAGGTTGAGGCAGGAAGGACAGAGTGTGGGGAAGGACAGGGTGAGGCGGGAAGGACAGAGTGCGGGGGGGAGGACAGGGTGTGGGAGAGGGGGAAGGACAGAGTGTGGGGGGGAGGACAGGGTGTGGGAGAGGGGGAAGGACAGAGTGCCGGGGGGAGGACAGGGTGTGGGAGAGGGGACAGAGTGTGGGGGCGAAGGACAGGGTGTGGGGGGGGAGGACAGGGTGTGGGGGGGGAGGACAGGGTGTTGGGAGGGAGGACAGAGTGTGGGGGTCAGTCTGAATCCAGAGGGGTGGAAGGGTGGAGGACAGAGTGCCGGGGGGGGGGAGGACAGGGTGTGTGGGGAAGGACAGGGTGAAGGGGGGGAGGACAGAGTGCGGGGGGCAGGACAGGGTGTGGGAGAGGGGGAAGGACAGGGTGTTGGGGGGAAGGACAGGGTGAGGGGGGAAGGACAGGGTGTTGGGGGGGAGGACAGGGTGAGGCAGGAAGAACAGAGTGCGGGGGGGAGGACAGGGTGAGGGGGGAAGGACAGGGTGTTGGGGGGGAGGACAGGGTGAGGCAGGAAGAACAGAGTGCGGGGGGGAGGACAGGGTGAGGGGGGAAGGACAGGGTGTTGGGGGGGAGGACAGGGTGTGCGGGGGGGAGGACAGGGTGAGGCAGGAAGAACAGAGTGCGGGGGGGAGGACAGGGTGAGGGGGGAAGGACAGGGTGTTGGGGGGGAGGACAGGGTGTGGGGGGGGAGGACAGGGTGAGGCAGGAAGAACAGAGTGCGGGGGGGAGGACAGGGTGAGGCGGGAAGGACAGAGTGCGGGAAGGAGGACAGGGTGGGGGGGGAGGACAGGGTGTGGGGGGGAGGACAGGGTGAGGGGGGAGGACAGAGTGGGAGGGGAGGACAGAGTGTGGGGGGCAGGACAGGGTGTGGGGGGCAGGACAGAGTGTGGGGGCGAAAACAGGGTGTGGGGGGAAGGACAGGGTGTGTGGGGAAGGACAGGGTGTAGGGGGGGAGGACAGGGTGTGGGGGGGAGGACAGGGTTTGGGGGTAGGACAGGGTTTGGGGGGGAGGACAGGGTGTTGGGAGGGAGGACAGAGTGTGGGGGTCAGTCTGAATCCAGAGGGGTGGAAGGGTGGAGGACAGAGTGCCGGGGGGGGGGAGGACAGGGTGTGTGGGGAAGGACAGGGTGAAGGGGGGGAGGACAGAGTGCGGGGGGCAGGACAGGGTGTGGGAGAGGGGGAAGGACAGGGTGTTGGGGGGGAGGACAGGGTGAGGCAGGAAGAACAGAGTGCGGGGGGGAGGACAGGGTGAGGGGGGAAGGACAGGGTGTTGGGGGGGAGGACAGGGTGTTGGGGGGGAGGACAGGGTGTGAGGAGGACAGAGTGGGGGGGAGAGGACAGGGTGTGGGAGAGGGGGAAGGACAGAGTGTGGGGGGGAGGACAGGGTGTGGGAGAGGGGGAAGGACAGAGTGCCGGGGGGAGGACAGGGTGTGGGAGAGGGGACAGAGTGTGGGGGCGAAGGACAGGGTGTGGGGGGGGAGGACAGGGTGTTGGGAGGGAGGACAGAGTGTGGGGGTCAGTCTGAATCCAGAGGGGTGGAAGGGTGGAGGACAGAGTGCCGGGGGGCAGGACAGGGTGTGGGAGAGGGGGAAGGACAGGGTGTTGGGGGGGAGGACAGGGTGAGGCAGGAAGAACAGAGTGCGGGGGGGAGGACAGGGTGAGGGGGGAAGGACAGGGTGAAGGGGGGGAGGACAGAGTGCGGGGGGCAGGACAGGGTGTGGGAGAGGGGGAAGGACAGGGTGTTGGGGGGGAGGACAGGGTGAGGCAGGAAGAACAGAGTGCGGGGGGGAGGACAGGGTGAGGGGGGAAGGACAGGGTGTTGGGGGGGAGGACAGGGTGAGGCAGGAAGAACAGAGTGCGGGGGGGAGGACAGGGTGAGGGGGGAAGGACAGGGTGTTGGGGGGGAGGACAGGGTGTGGGGGGGGAGGACAGGGTGAGGCAGGAAGAACAGAGTGCGGGGAGGAGGACAGGGTGAGGGGGGAAGGACAGGGTGTTGGGGGGGAGGACAGGGTGAGGCAGGAAGAACAGAGTGCGGGGGGGAGGACAGGGTGAGGGGGGATGGACAGGGTGTGGGGGTCAGTCTTAATCCGTAGGGGTGGAAGGGGGGAGGACAGAGTGCCGGGGGGGGGGGAGGAGAGGGTGTGTGGCGAAGGACAGGGTGAGGGGCGAGGACAGAGTGGGGGGAGGAGGACAGGGTGTGGGAGAGGGGGAAGGACAGAGTGCCGTGGGGAGTACAGGGTGTGGGAGAGGGGGAAGGACAGGGTGAGTGGGGGAGGACAGGGTGTGGTGAGGAGAACAGGGTGTGTGGGGAAGGACAGGGTGAGGCGGGAAGGACAGAGTGCGGGGGGGGGAAGGACAGGGTGTGAGGAGGACAGGGTGTGGGAGAGGGGGAAGGACAGGGTATTGGGGGGAAGGACAGGGTTTGGGGAGGAGGACAGAGTGAGGGGGGGAGGACAGAGTGTGGGGGTCAGTCTGAATCCGTAGGGGTGGAAGGGGGGAGGACAGAGTGCCGGGGGGGGGGAGGAGAGGGTGTGTGGCGGACAGGGTGAGGGGCGAGGACAGAGTGTTGGGGGGAAGGACAGGGTGAAGGGTGGGAGGACAGAGTGCGGGGAGGAGGACAGGGTGTGGGAGAGGGGGAAGGACAGAGTGCCGGGGGGAGTACAGGGTGTGGGAGAGGGGGAAGGACAGGGTGAGTGGGGGAGGACAGGGTGTGGTGAGGAGAACAGGGTGTGTGGGGAAGGACAGGGTGAGGCGGGAAGGACAGAGTGCGGGGGGGGGAAGGACAGGGTGTGAGGAGGACAGGGTGTGGGGGGGAGGACAGGGTGTTGGGGGGGAGGACAGGGTGTGAGGAGGACAGGGTGTTGGGGGGGAGGACAGGGTGAGTGGGGGAAGGACAGAGTGCGGGGGGGAAGGACAGGGTGTGGGGGGGGAGGACAGGGTGTGGAAGAGGGGGAAGGACAGGGTGTTGGGGGGGGAGGACAGGGTGTTGGGGGGAGGACAAGGTGTGTGGGGAAGGACAGGGTGGGGGGGAGGACAGGGTGTGAGGAGGACAGGGTGGGGGGGAGGACAGGGTGGGGGGGAGGACAGGGTGTGAGGAGGACAGGGTGAGGGGGTCTGTCTGAAGCCCGTGGTCCAGTTCAGGGCTATGACTCACGTGTAATCCATGTCCTCGGGCCCTGGGAAGGGCTCCAGGGGCCAGTTCAGGAAACAGTTCATGAAGAGGAGACCCGCGCAGGCTGCCCACACCAACAGGATGCTGATAAACGGGGCTCCCAGGTCGTAGATCACCTGCAAGCACATCCCATTAACCACAGCTGACAGCGCCCCTCCCCTCCAAAACACCTGCCCAACATCTTCCGGCCCCACCCCTGCACCCCTACCCCACTGACCCCACCGATGAGCAATATCCTGCTGTCGTCCCAGAGCCACTGAGTGAGAGTGGCAGAGAAAGGAGCAACTTGGCTGAGCTCCCCCCGTCTCCCAACCTTCTTATTCTGCCTTCTGCCCGTTCGCCTCCAGCCCTGGGGTCTCAGCCTGAGACGTCGACCGTTCATTCCTCTCCATACGTGCTGCCGGACCTGCTGGGTTCCTCCGGCATTTTGTGTGTTACCGTGGAGTATGGGGCAGTTCCAATCGCCAAGCTAAAGGGTGGATGTCACTGAGCCGGACAGGACACAGAGAACAGTCTGGAGGATGGTACCAGGACTCAAGGGAACGAGGAGAGTCTGGACTAGAGTGAAGGGACCTTATAGACATCCAGAGGAGGAATATGAGAAAGACCCCTGCAATGAAAGGGTCATGAGGAGCGTTTGATGTCTCTGGGCCCGAACTCACTAGACTTTAAAAGAATGATGGGGGGAGGGGGGACCTCATTGAAACCTATCAAAAATTGTAAGTTCTCTATAGAGTGGGTGTGGAGATGATATTTCCTATAGTGGGGGAGTCTAGGACCAGAGGACACAGATAGAGTGGATGTGGAGAGGATGTTTCCTATAGTGGGGGAGTCTAGGACCAGAAGACACAGATAGAGTGGATGTGGAGAGGATGTTTCCTATAGTGGGGGAGTCTAGGACCAGAGGGCACAGATAGAGTGGATGTGGAGAGGATGTTTCCTATAGTGGGGGAGTCTAGGACCAGAGGACACAGATAGAGTGGATGTGGAGAGGATGTTTCCTATAGTGGGGGAGTCTAGGATCAGAGGACACAGATAGAGTGGGTGGGGAGAGGATGTTTCCTATAGTGGGGGAGTCTAGGATCAGAGGACACAGATAGAGTGGGTGGGGAGAGGATGTTTCCTATAGTGGGAGAGTCTAGGACCAGAGGACACAGACAGAATGGGTGTGGAGAGGATGTTTCCTATAGTGGGGGAGTCTAGGACCAGAGGACACAGACAGAGTGGATGTGGAGAGGACGTTTCCTGTAGTGGGGGAGTCTATGACCAGAGGACACAGACTCAGAATAGAAGTACGTCCATTTTGAAAAGAGATGGGGAGGAATTTCTTTAGTCAGATGGTGGTGACTCTGTGGAATTTATTGTCGAGGCCAAGTCATTGGGTACATTTAAGATGGAGAGTGATAGGTTCTTGATTAGTCAGGGTGTCAAAGGTGACAGGGAGAAGGCAGATAATGTGATTGAGAAGGAAAATAAGTCAGCCATGATGGAAAGGTGGAGCAGACCTGATGGGCTGAATGGTCTCATTCTGCTCCTATGTCGTATGCCCTTATAGAAGTGCATAAACTTGAGGGTGTAGATCACGTGCATGGTCACAATCTTTTTGGCCAGGATAGGGGAATCTAAATTTTGAGGGTACAGGTGTGATGTGAGAGGGGTTAGATTTTAAAGGGGATGTGAGGGGCAACATTTTCCACACAGAGGGTGGTAGGTGTGTGGCACAAGCTGCCAGAGCTGGATACAATTACGTTTAAAAGTCATTTGGACAGGAACATAGATAAGAAAGGTTTGGAGGGCCATCAGACAAATGTGGAGCTGGCTTTGACAGACGCCATGTGTAAATTGGGCAGACGGATCTACTTCCATGCGGTAAAACTCTGTGAAGAGCAGAGGGTGAATCATCGAGCCCAGCAGATGGCGCCCTTGGACATCCGAGCAGAACCCATCCGACCGCCCTGAACCCCAAACCCTCCATCCACCACCCAGTTAACCCTTCACCCTCACCTTGATGCCGGGGAATGTCACGGCCGATGAGGCATAGGAGCCAATCATCAGAGCGATGAAGGTAGATCGCAAGTCTCCGAACATGTTGGGCAACTGCGGGAGACAGTCTGCCGTCAGTAAAGAGCTAGACCTGCGGGTGTGTCCCCCCACATGCCCAGCCGCCCACCTCGTTCTTACCCCAAAGCATGGCCACCTCTGGGAGCCAACGTCTCTGAGGATCTATCCTGGGCCCAGCATACCGATGCAGTTACCAGGAAGGCGCGACAGTGGCTACATTTCATTGGAGTTTGATGAGACTTGGTACGTGACCAAAGACACTTGTAAATTTGTACAGATGTACTGTGGAGAGCATTCTAACCGGCTGATGTGGAGATGACAATGGAGAGGAGAAAACATCGAGAGGACTGTAAACTAAGCCAGCTCCTTTATGGGAACGAGTCTCCCCATGATCTTGAACAGACGATGCCTCAGGAAGGCAATGTCCATCATTGAGGCCCCCCAGCATCCAGGACATGCCCTCTTCTCACTGCTACCATCAAGGAGGGGGTACAGGAGCCTGAAGGCACACACTCAACGATTCAGGAACAGCTTCTTCCCCTCTGCCATCGATTTCTGAATGGACAGTGAACCCATGAACACAGCCTCACCATTTTGCTCCCTGTTTACATTTGTTTTCATCTATTTCCTCGAGTAATCCTGCTAAACAGTAAGTTTTGTGACGTACGTCAGTGATAATAAACCTGAATTTGATTCTGAATTCACAGAACACTCTGCTGCCCCATTCACACCGCCCGGTCAGGACTCGGGGGCCAAGCCCGCCCTGTTACTGAGAGGAGCCGCACTCTGGGAGGGACAGAGCTGAGGGAGTGCTGCCTCCTCACCAGAACCGGTGCTCTCAAAGCATTAACACCGATTCCCCCAGCCTCACCTTCTGGTGCTTACAAGCAAGAACAGCATTAACTCCACTGTTAGGAGATTATTAAATAACTTATGGCTCCCTGCTACAAATTTTCCACAGGGGGTATCTGCGGATGGAAAAGTACGGAGCAAGAAGCTTGTTGACAGCGAGCAGAAGGAACATCTGGACCAGAGCTGGGTTATTCATCACAATCGCTGTGTCAATACACTTAGACTTCCACACTTCAGCAAGCAGAAAGGAACAGGTGAAAGTCCACAGACTGGGAGAGGCAGGGTAGCCACTAGGAAAGGAGAGAGAGGATGAGAAAAATCAGACAGAGAGAGAGAGAGAGAGGTAATGAGAGGAGAGAGACAGAGAAACAGAGAGAGAGATATTGAGAGAATGTGAAAGAGAGAAAATATGAGAGAGCAAGAGAAAATCAGAGAGAGAGGGAATGGGAGAGAGAGCAGGAGGGAATGGGAGGGAGAGAGAATGGGAGGGAGAGAGAGGGAATGGGAGGGAGAGAGAGGGAATGGGAAGGAGAGAGAGGGAATGGGAGGGAGAGAGAGGGAATGGGAGGGAGAGGGAATGGGAGGGAGAGAGAGGGAATGGGAGGGAGAGATAAGGAATGGGAGGGAGAGAGAGGGAATGGGAGGGAGAGAGAGGGAATGGGAGGGAGAGAGAGAATGGGAGAGGGAACAAACAAAAGCATACACAATGAGAGTACAACTGGGAATGGGGGAGACAATGGAGCTGAGAACATTGGATAGGGTAGGGTAGCAGATGCTGTTTTATAGACGTCAGCAAGGCACGTGATACCTAAGTCAAGGGGCTGATTGAATCCAAAACTGGCTGGGTGAGAGGACGTGGAGGGGCACCCTGGGAGGGTATTTTCATGGTTAGAAATTGGACTAGTATACTGGAGGGTCAGTGCTGGGACCTTCGCTGTTCGTGATATCTGTTCACAACTGGAATTGTGAATACAGGAGGGATAACTATTAGTTTAAAGACATTACTAAAGTGGCGGTAACCCTGAGGAAAATTGCCCAAGGCCACAGCAGATGCTTTGTACCTGAAGGATTGACCAAGGCCACAGCAGATACTTTGTACCCAAGAAGGATTGCCCAAGGCCACAGCAGATGGGCCTACATGTTGAGTGGGACTAAATTCTCTCCACTAAACTCCGGCTAACTTTCCACTGGGCAGAGTGTCGGCAGATGGAATTAACTCCAAAATATGAGGCATTTTGGGAAGTCAAAGGCAGGATATTAACAGTGAACAGATTAAAGATTAGCTTTATTTGTCATGTACATTTAAACAAGCTTTGAAATGCATCATTCGCATCGAATCAAATCAGTGAGGACTGTGCTGGGGGCAGCCTGCAAATGCCACCACACTTCTGGTGCCAACATAGCACGTCCACAACTCACTAACTCTAACCTGCACACTCACAACTCACTAACTGTAACCTGTGCACCCACAACTCACTAACCGTAACCTGCACGTCCACAACTCACTAACCGTAACCTGCACGCCCACAACTCACTAACCGTAACCTGCACGCTCACAACTCACTAACCGTAACCTGCACGCCCACAACTCACTAACCGTAACCTGCACGCCCACAACTCACTAACCGTAACCTGCGCGCCCACAACTCACTAACCGTAACCTGCACGCTCACAACTCACTAACCGTAACCTGCACGCCCACAACTCACTAACCGTAACCTGCACGCTCACAACTCACTAACCGTAACCTGCACGCCCACAACTCACTAACCGTAACCTGCACGCTCACAACTCACTAACCGTAACCTGCACGCTCACAACTCACTAACTGTAACCTGCACGCCCACAACTCACTAACTGTAACCTGCACACTCACAACTCACTAACTGTAACCTGCACGCCCACAACTCACTAACCTTAACCTGCACGCCCACAACCCACTAACCATAACCTGCACACTCACAACTCACTAACTGTAACCTGCACGCCCACAACTCACTAACCTTAACCTGCACGCCCACAACCCACTAACCATAACCTGCACACTCACAACTCACTAACTGTAACCTGCACACTCACAACTCACTAACCTTAACCTGCACGCCCACAACTCACTAACCTTAACCTGCACACTCACAACTCACTAACTGTAACCTGCACGCCCACAACTCACTAACCCTAACTCGTACATCTTTGGACTGTGGGAGGAAACCAGAGCACCCGGAGGAAACCTACACGTGGTCACCGGGAGAACGTAGAAACTCCATACACACAGTGATGAGAATCGAAGGCCAGTCCTCGGCAGTGTAACGTGACAGGGTGAGTACAAGCTGGCAGGGGATAGTGAGACCATGGGAGGGGTGGGTGGGGTGTTTTACCTGCCAGCCTGACCACCTTCCCCTCCCCATCGCCACCTTATTCTGGAATCTTCCCCTCCTTCCTTTCTAGCCCTGACAAAGAGTCTCAGCCTGAACTGACAAGGGTTTATTCATTTCCATAGATGCTGCCTGAGCTGCCAAGTTTCTCCAGCATTTAGCGTGTGTCGCTCTGCATCCGCAGAATCTCCTATGTTAGGGGGTGTAAGATGTTGTTCCTTCACCAGCACCTGAATCAGTAACTAGGGGCCCTCGCTGGAGCACAGCACAGCTGGACTGGGCCCGGTGGGATTGCGCACACAGCCAGCACGTTATTTACCTCAGCAGCATAGGACCAGAGAGGACATTGACCCTGATCCCGGGGAGTGTGGATCTCCCTCTGGATGGTGCTGGGACACCCAGCCTGGCACCCCGGCTCCTTACGCTGTTGAAAAGCTCAAACCTAACTCCTTCAAGGTCAGAGTCAAATCGTATCCTCTGGGGAGAGTCAGTACCTTCAGGGGCCAGACCCCTGGGGAGAGTCAGTACCTTCAGGGGCCAGAGCCCTGGGGAGAGTCAGTACCTTCAGTGACCAGACCCCCAGAGAGAGTCAGTACCTTCAGGGGCCAGAGCCCTGGGGAGAGTCAGTACCTTCAGTGACCAGCCCCCCAGAGAGAGTCAGTACCTTCAGGCGCCAAACCCTCAGGGAGAGTCAATACTTTCAGGGGCCAGACCCCTGGGGAGATTCAATATCTTCAGGGGCAAGACCCCTGGGGAGTCTCAGTACCTTCAGCAGCCTGACTCCTGGGGAGAGACAATATCTTCAGGGGCCAGACCCCCAGGGAGAGTCAGTACCTTCAGGGGCCGGACCCCTGGGGAGAGTCAGTACCTTCAGGGGCCAGACCCCTGGGGTGTCTCTTCCCCTTTGGAGGGCTGTAAACCAGGGTGGGTTTGTATCTTCAGGGGTTAGACCCTGGGAGAGCTTGTACATCAGGGCTGGACCTCAGGGAGAGTTGGGATGTCAGGATTTGACCCTGGGGAGAGTTGAGATGTCGAGGTTTGACCCTGGAGAGAGTTGGGAAGTGGAGGTTTGACCCCAGGTAGAGTTGGGATGTCAGGATTTGACCCTGGGGAGAGTTGGGAAGTCGAGGTTTGACCCCAGGGAGAGTTGGGATGTCGGGGTTTGACCCTGGGGAGAGTTGGGATGTCAGGATTTGACCCTGGGGAGAGTTGGGATGTCAGGTACTGGACCCGAGAGAAAGTCGATCCCTCTGTGGTCCGAGAACACAGACAACAGTCTACAAATTCTCAGTTATTTTCCCCGTGCTTACCGTGAGCGAGGTAAACGTCATGCACATGCCTCCAAAGCCGTTGAGTGAGAGGGCGATGAAGATCAGGACAGAGAGATCTGCAGGGGGAAGGGGCAGGAGTGAGAGGGAGCCTCAGTAAGCCCGAGCAGACGAAGAGCAGGGGTTTGGGTCAGTGCGAGGACGCAGACACTCACCGTCAGGGTTACTGGCTCCGTAAGCGATCAGCAGGCAGGAGAGTGCAAAGCTGGTGCTGGAAGAGGAAGAGAAGGAGAGTCAGTGGGCCAGGACCACAGGGGTGGTTCCCTCCGACTGCAGACAGGGGAGGGGTGTCTCCCACCAACAGCCTCCCCAAGCCCTCACTTCCACACCTGCTGCCCACAGCAGGGAGGGGGAGTTGTGCCGCCAGAGGGGCAGGCGGGGAGGGAGTGCCACACGTGTGGGAGGGCCAGATGGGGAGGGAACACCGGGACACTGGAGGGGTAGCTGGGCAGGGATCGCTGTGCATGTATGTGGGGAGAACAGTGAGGGATTGCCACGCATGACAGGTGGGGTGGATGGGATGGAGTGTCGTGCCACTGGAGGGGAAGACGAGGAGGTAGTGTCGTGCCACTGGAGGGGCAAAAGGGGAGGGAGTGTCGTGCCACTGGAGGGGCAAAAGGGGAGGGAGTGTCGTGCCACTGGAGGGGCAGACAGGGAGGGAGCGCCCATTTTCTGATGAAGTATTAAACTGCAGTCCCGTCGGTGAGTCTGGTCACCTGGCCAACATATTTCACTTGTTCATCGCTGAAGATCAGATTGCCCAGCTGTCCTGGTAACTGTGGGATACTTCACCCCTCTGGCCATCACCTCCCTCCCTGGACCATTGTTACTCCCCTCATGGCAAGAGCTGCGTAGGGAGGCACGGGGGCCCCCAGACTC
Source organism: Mobula birostris (assembly GCF_030028105.1). Lineage (NCBI taxonomy): Eukaryota > Metazoa > Chordata > Chondrichthyes > Myliobatiformes > Myliobatidae > Mobula > Mobula birostris. Next base: position 4,165,746 of record NC_092394.1, read on the forward strand.
ACTGACCCACCATCCAGCCGAGTGCTGGGAGCACCAGTCTGGGATTCTCTCCCTGGATAAGGGAGTGTTGGGGAGACAATGGAACTGTCTCGCGATAGCATTGTGGTTAGTGTGGCAGCTTACAGTGCCGATAATCAGGGTTCAATTCCTGCTACTGGCTGTAAGGAGATTGTATGTGACCGTATGGGTTTTCTCCGGGTGCTCTGGTTTCCTCCCACATTCCAAAGACGTGGGGATTAAGGTTAGTGAGCTGTGGCCGTGCTACATTGTTGACATCGACAGCACGAGATTCACTTTCCTTGTCACGTGTACATGGAAACTCAGCGAAAAGCGATGTCTAGTCAAGGACCGACACAGCCCGAGGATGTGCTGGGGCAGCCCGCAGGTGGAGCTACACTTCCGGTGCTAACACAGCGTGCCGTGTAGACAAATGTGTGTGTGTGTGTGGTCAGTGCACCCGCAGTCCGTGTGTGAACCCACAGTCCGCATGTACGCACCTGCGGTCGGAGCGCACACGGTGGGGGTGAATGCCACTGGGCTGGACGTTGCCCTGGGCACTTACCTGCCTATGAGCCGCAGTTTACGGGGCCCGTATTTGTCCATGGCGATGCCGAGGGGCAGGGAGATGGCGCTGAGCAGGAATGAGCCAACGGTGAAGGCCAGGTTCAGCATCTCGTCCTGTTCCTTACAGATAAGCCAGCCGTTCATCCTCAGGACCAGCTCCACCTCTGTCCCGTTGCTCCCCACCCCACTGCTGTTTGTGGTGTTTTCTGGTAACAGGAACGAGGAGGATTTGAACCTTTGCAATCCAATCTGTGACATGAGACTGTGCCTGAGCTGTGACCCCATCCCACCCAGTCTGAACTACGACCCGTGACCCCAGTGCCACCCAGTCCAACCTTAGCCTGCAACCCTAGTACGCAGTATGGCATGGGAACCTCGAACCACCCCACAGCCCGTCTTCTCTCAATGTCTCTCCCTCACCCCCCCATCTCTCCCTCACCTTCTCCCTGTCCCTTTCTTTCTCACCCTCTCTCTCTTGCCCTGCCTCCTCCTCTTCCATTTCTCCCTCTGTCTCTCCCTCTCCCCCTCTCACCCTCGCCTCCCTCTCCCCTTGTCCCCCTCACCCTGCATCTCCATCTCCCCCTCGTCCCCCTTACCCTGCCTCGCCATCTCTCCCCCCTCTCCTTTGCCTTGCCTCCCCTTCCCCCTCTCTCCCCTCCCCCCAGCTCTCACTCGCCTTCTCTCTCTTCCTCTCTCCCCCACTTCTCTGTCCCTCGCCCTGCCTCCCCCTCTCTCCCTCGCCTTGCCTCCCCCTCACCCCCTCTCTTTCCTCATCCCTCTGCCGGGTCTGTTCGGATCAGAGACCAGCTCGCTGACGGTTGTTATTGATCTGGGGACTAGGTTCTGGACTGGATAAACATCAGGGCTGATGAGGCAATCCACCATCGAGACTAAACACATCAATCCAACTTTACATTCATGGCCCCTGCTCGAAAACAACTCGCTTTGATTGTAATAGTGCCAAGCTGCTAAAAATAACCACCAATTGCCTGCTCACTCACCCACATCTGCTTGGCAACGTAGACTTGTTATTTCGAAGAAGTATTTTCCACTGACCTTCCTCAATCTGGTCACCTGGTCTCTTATCCCTGACCTTTCACCTTTCCTAGACCCCTGTCCCTAACCGAATAGTCACATCTCCCATTTCCCGAGCCTGGACAGGTCAGTCCATTGCCACCATGTGCCGGGACAGGGTGTGACCAGACGTCAGAGCGCTGGACACTGGCACGAGGGTGAGCACGCACCCAGCTGGAGAGCCCAGCGACCGTGGGTGTGACGTGGTGACGTGGGTGGGAAGCAGAGCAGGGTGTTAGTTTCATTCAGAGATTCACTTTGAGCTCAGTGCCACACTTACGAGCACAGACTGCCTGCTCTCGGGTGCACACGCATACACACTCTCTCTTACACTTACACACACACACAAACACAACACAAATTTATATATACACACACACACACACACACACACACACACACATAAACACACCACAAACTTATACACATACACAGACTTCCACACATGCACACACACTCTCTCTTACACTTACACACACACACACACACAAAACACAAATTTATACACACACACACGCACATAAACACACCACAATCTTATACGCATACACAGGCTTCCACGCACACACACACACAAACTTATACACACACACACACACACAGAAAAGGTCTGGTCAGTTGTCCTGAGTGGACACCCCCCCCCCCCCACCACCGTTCTGCTCCCTGGTGTGTCTGCCTGGTAGGTACACCAGGACAGCACTCACCCTCTCCTGAACCTGTAAACAAGAACAGAGAACAGGAGGGAAAGGTCATGAACACAAAAATACACATAGTTCCAGGCAGAGAAATACAGAAACACAGAGCAGGAGAGGGAGAGGGAGGGAGAAAGAGAGGGAAGGGGAAGAGAGGGGAGGGGAAGAGAGGAAGGGAGGGGAGGGGTGTGAGAGAGAGAGGGAGAGGGGTGGGGAGAGAGAGAGAGGGGGAGAGAGAGGGAGGGGGAGAGAGGGGGAGGGGAGAGAGGGGGAGGGGAGGGAGGGGGGAGGGAGAGGGGGGAGGGGGAGACACACTCACATCACATTCACACACACTCACAGAATCACACTCACTCACATGCACACATCACTCTCATAGAGCAGACACCCACTCTCACTCTCACTCTCACACGTCAGTAGTAGGAACTCACAGGAGAGGAGAAGCTGAGATCAGATACAATCTCTACCATAACACACCGGAAAAGAATGAGGCCATTTGGCCCATCAAGTCTGCCCCACCATTTCATCATGGCTGATGTCTTCTCCCTCTGAACCCCTTTCTCCTGCCTTCTCCCTGTAACCTTTGACACCCTGATTAATCAAGAACTTATCAACCTCCACTGCAAATACATCCAATGATTTGGTTTCCACAGCCATCTGTGATACAGTAATGAATTCCACAGATTCATCACCCTCTGGCTGAAGAAATTCCTCCTCATCTCTGTTCTAAAGGGACGTCCCTCTATTCTGAGGCTGTGCCCTCTGGTCTTAGTCGCCCCCACTACAGGAAACATCCTCTCCAGAGAATTCAATATTTGATACTGTAGGTTTAATGAGATTCCGCCCCCCGCCTCATTCTTTGAAACTCCAGCGAGTGAACTCGCCTCATCCATTAACCCTTTCATCCCTGGGACAATTCATGTAAACCTCCCCTGGACCCTCTCCAATGTCAGCACATCCTTTCTTAGACAGGGTCCCAAACTGCTCACAATAGCTCAAGTGTCTGACCAATGTCTTATAAAGCCTGAGCGTCACATCCTTGTTTTTATGTTCCAGTCCTCCGGAAATGTGGAAGGTTGAAGGGCCTGTATCTGTGACTCAAAATCGTCGCTGACTGTGCCCGAGGAATCTGTGCCTTTCGAAAGAAGGCTCATTCAGCCATCGGAACTGATTGAATTAACGTGCTTGGAAGCCAGCACTGCTGTCTCAGTCCTGGACTTCACTCCATTGTGTGTGTGTGTGCCAATGCTGTTAAACATTCTCTGTCAAACTGAAACTGCCTTTCAGAAAACACATTTTCTGCTGAAGAGGCAGACTGCTGACGCTTCAAACGTGGGCTGAGTGTGTATTGGTTCAGGAGCAGCCTGGGAATTTGTACCCGACAGTTCAGAGGGAACTGGATCTACGCTGTCAGGGTGGGGTTGAGATTTTAAACTGTATTTGTCATGCAACATGGGTAATACAGTACTGTGCTGGTGAGTATAACACTGTGCAGCACCATCGCTCACAGATCAGTGTTCAATTCCCACCACTATCTGTAAGGAGCCCATACATTCTCTCTGTGACCATGTAGATTTCCTCCGGGTTCTCCGGTTTCCTCCCACAGTCCAAAGGCATACCGGTTCGTGTTAGTAAGTTGTGGGTGTGCTGTGTTGGCACCAGAGTCTTGCGGGCTGCCCCCAGCTCATCCTCAGTGACGCATTTCACTGGACATTTTGATGTAGCCCATCTTTGTCATCTTTCAGTGACAAGGGAAATTCATCACAGTAGTTACCCCCTCAATGAAAGAATCGACAATTCCTTCCCCACCGCCCAACCCATGGAGTCCCAGCGCCTGGGTCCCTCACATCTCAATCCAGCGTCTGGGCCCCTCACGTCTCAGTCCAGCATCTGGGTCCGTCACGTCTCCGTCCAGTGTCTGGGCCCCTCTCATCTCCGTCCAGTGTCTGGGTCCCTCACGTCTCCATCCAGCGTCTGAGTCCCTCACGTCTCCATCCAGCGTCTGGGCCCCTCACGTCTCCGTCCAGCGTCTGGGTCCCTCACATCTCCGTTCAGCGTCTGGGTCCCTCACGTCTCAGTCCAGCGTCTGGGCCCCTCACGTCTCTGTCCAGTGTCTGGGTCCGTCATGTCTCCGGTGTGAGTGTTGTGTTCCCTATCCATACGCTGTTGGTTGGGGGAGGGGGGGTCAGCATGCTGTGATGGTGGGCTGGGAAGTGACCAGGGATGCAGTGGAACAGAGCTGAGCCGAGACTGTGACAACTGCGGGGCTACAGGGAAACTTTTCACTGCTCCTGTACACACAGCTCCCTGTGCAGACGACAATCAACTGGACCTTAACTAACTAACTAACCAGCTTTATCTATTCACTAGCAACCCTGTCACAAAGACACCCTCGTCAACGTCTGGGGTCACCCCTGACCACATAGACACCAAGGCTACAGGCAGGGATGCACCGACCAGGCTTCCGATTTTACAAACAGCTTCTTCCCCTCTTCGGTGTCGGACTGCAGATACGTCCCTACCAAAGGAGGGTAAGGCACTCCTTCCCTCTGCTAGCCTGCAGGTCACCCTCGGGCAAGGTGTAGTGCCTGCAGACAAGACGGGTGACACCAGCCGTTGTCAATACTCTTCAGAGACTGTCTACCTGAATAGTATCGATAATGGCTGGCGTCACCCGTCTTGTAAAGACACCGCCCAGAAGAAGACAAGGGTGAACTGCTTCTGGAGGAAAATTTGCCGAAAGCAATCATGGTGTTGGAAAGACTGTGATCACCCACGTCATACAACACGGCACGTAACAATGATCTTCCCCTCTGCAATCAGGTTCCTGAACTGTCCATGACAAAACAACGCATTTCATGACAGGTCAGTAATGATAAACCTGTCTCCATTTGTCCAGTCAATCTGCCTCTTATAACGCACCTCCATTGAGAGACTGGAGGGGACGCACCTCCATCAAGTGATTGGAGGGGATGCACCTCGATCGAGTGATTGGAGGGGATGCACCTCCATCGAGTGACTGGAGGGGAGTGTCGAGGGATACACCTCGATCGAGTGATTGGAGGGGAGTGTCGGGGATACACCTCGATTGAGTGATTGGAGGGGAGTGTCGGGGATGCACCTCGATCGAGTGATTGGAGGGGAGTGTCGAGGATGCACCTCGATCGAGTGATTGGAGGAGAGTGTCGAGGATGCACCTCAATTGAGTGATTGGAGGGGAGTGTCGGGGATGCACCTCGATCGAGTGATTGGAGGGGAGTGTCGAGGATGCACCTCGATCGAGTGATTGGAGGGGAGTGTCGAGGATGCACCTCGATCGAGTGATTGGAGGGGATGCACCTCGATCGAGTGATTGGAGGGGAGTGTCGGGGATGCACCTCCATCGAGTGACTGGAGGGGAGTGTCGAGGGATACACCTCGATCGAGTGATTGGAGGGGAGTGTCGGGGATACACCTCGATCGAGTGATTGGAGGGGAGTGTCGGGGATGCACCTCGATCCAGTGATTGGAGGGGAGTGTCGAGGATGCACCTCGATTGAGTGACTGGAGGGGAGTGTCAGGGATGCACCTCGATCGAGTGATTGGAGGAGCGTGTCGGGGATACACCTCGATCGAGTGATTGGAGGAGAGTGTCAAGGATGCACCTCGATCGAGTGATTGGAGGAGAGTGTTGGGGATGCACCTCGATCGAGTGATTGGAGGAGAGTGTCGAGGATGCACCTCGATCGAGTGTCGGGGATGTCACAGTAGGTTTTTTAGAGGGGGTGGTGAGTGTGCGGAATGTGCCTCTGGGGTGGTGGTAGGGAGATGGTGGGACAGGCTGATAGGGACGTTTAAGGGACTCTTCGACAGCACACAGATGACAAACAAATAGGGGGCTATACAGCCGGTGGTGAGGCCCACACTGGACTTCAAGGAGACTGGTCCTGGGTTGAAATCCGACCAGTTCCTTGCAAGCTCTCTGTCCCTGCTGCATTGAGCACGAGCTGATAACTCTGCCTTGTGAAAAACAGACAAATGCTACAGAAATTTGCAAGGCTGCGTCCTGATACGCCACAAGGCGCAGGGAGGCACTAACTAACTATGAAGGAGGGAAGGGTTAGGTTGATCTTGGAGTAGGTTAAATGTTTAGCACAAGATTGTGGGCCGAAGGGCCTGTATTGTTCTGTGTTCTGACAGCTGGTAAGAATCAAGGGCCAGACTGCTGACTCAGATTTGCTCCTTGGCAGGGACCCAGAGCTCTGTGGGGAACAGCCGCTGGATTGCACTCCAGTGGGTCAAAGCTTGCTGTTTGTCGCTGAGCTCAGCTCTTTTCGAAATGACATCAGTTAATTAAAAGTGGTGAGGGATTATCTCTGACAAACAGCTTTGAGTGGGGCAAGGAGGAGACTGACGCATTCCACACGCCAACAAATCACGTCCATAAAATGTCAGCCCGGAGCCAACCCATCAATGTAAAACACAGGTTAATCCCTCCCTCTCCCCCCGGGTCGTTTACACTTCACAAAGGAGTTTCCTTCACACTCAACACTTCCTTGGCCTTGTCCTGCCATCGGGAATGAGGAGGGTTCCTCCATTCGAGGTCTCCCTAAACCTCGGGGTCCTGGTGCAGACAGCGCAGCACAGGGAGGGGCCATATCACGGACACCCCCTGACTATAGGAGTCTGTCCCCACCCCCAGCCAGCGTTTCCTCAAGGTCCCCTTGTAAGCCAGCCCCACACTGCTGAGGTCTGGGCACTGCAAGGGGTGGGGCAGGCTGCGGGCGGTTCCTGGTTGGGCTGGATGAGGTGGCCAGTCGCATGAGCTCAGCAGGCCATGGAGAAGAAATAAGCGGCGATGTCCTGGCCGTTTACTCCCCTCCAGAGATGCTGCCTGACCCGCTGAATTCCTCCAGCGTTTTGGGTGTGTTGCTCTGGATTTCCAGCGTCTGTAGAATCTCTCCCGTTTATAACCGGCAGCAGGCTGTGAGCCAGCTGGGGGCCCTCTCCCTTTTCCAAAAATAGCTCTGTGTCCCATTGGAGAGGCAGTGTTCAGGGCCCATTGGGCACACCAGGGGTTGGAATGTGTCCTGGGAAAAGAGAGGGAGCCCCCTGATCCCAACTCCACACAGCCAAAGGAATGCAGTGTGGCCAGCTGCCACACATACTGACACCACCTTCCCCGGTCCCCGCTTCCTCAGGAGGCTACAGCAATTCAGAACATCCCGGGTGATCCTTAACAATATTTACCAACGCACGATGGGAAGCATCCTACCGGGATGCAGCACGGTTTGATACGGTAACCGCTCGACCTGTGACCCTGTGGAACTCCAGAGAGGTGTGGACATGCCTCAGTACGTCACAGGAACCAGCCTCGCCCTCGCCCTCCATGGACCCTGTCTGCACTTCCCACTGCATCGGTAAATCAGCCAGCATAATCAACGATCCCCACCCACCCAGAGTTTCTCTCTTTCCCCCTCTCCCGTCGGGCAGAAGATACAACAGCACGTCCCACCAGGCTGAAGGACAGATTCTGCCAGACTATGGTCAGTCAATTGAGTGGTCCCCCAGCCCGATACGCTGGACACTCAACCTTCATCTACACTGTTCTGATCTTGCTTCTTGCTGTTTGCCTGTCCTGCAGTTTCTCTGTATCTGCTGCACATTATTCTGCATTCTGTTGTAGTTTTACCTCGTTCTACCCAAAACACTGTGCAGCGGTTTGATCTGTATCTGTAACAGAGACAACAATAAACCAATTCCTATTCCACCTTGGCCTCCCTGTACCCTCACAGAGCAGCCCAGGCTGGAGGAAGGGAGTCACTGTCGAGCCGGCTCTGGGAGGCTCAGGCCTGATACCCACTGACAAGTGGACACCCCCCCACACACCAAGCCTTTCACAAACCAGCGTTCTGAAATTGCATTTCCACCGTAACAACGCTCGGCGTACCGTAGCACGAGTACAAGGAGTGTTAGAATGGGAAACAGCTTCTTCCCCTGGGCCGTGAGACAACTGAACTCCCTGACACCACCCGGGCCTCATCACATATGAAATGTCAGTACTGCCTACCGTTTAATTCTTAATATGTGTTGTAAATGCACCTTATTTGTTAATTTATTTGTGCTAACTTGTGCTTTGTGTTTTGTGTCAGTTATATGTACTGTGTTGTGCACCTTGGCCTAGGGGAACGTTGGTTCGTTCAGCGGTATACACGTGTACGGTTGTGTGTGAGCTATATGTGCTGTGCACCCTGGCCTCAGAGGAATGATATTTCATTTGGTGGTGCAGTATACTGTGCACGTGTACAGTTGTGAGTTATATGTACTGTGTTGTACACCTTGGCCCAGGGGAACGTTGTTTTGTTTGTGGTATACACGTGTATGGCTGTGTGTGAGTTATACGTACTGTGTTGGTCCCAGAGGAATATTGGGTGGTATACGTATGAACAGTTGAGTGACATTAAGCTGAATTTGAACTTGAACAGCTAGATCCCAGAATGGCTATGGACCACACTGCTGTGAAGAGGCGATTTGCTGATTCCTGCTGTACAAACCTGGGGTGTGACCTGGCTCCCTCCCCGTGTGTCACCTCTTCCACCCCTGGGGGTAAACAATCCCACAGACCCCAGGGTCCTGAGGTCAAGTTTTCTGGTCATTATCATGTTGCCGTTTTTTTGTGGGATCTTGTTCAAGATTCAAGTTTGTTTGACGTCATTTCCAGTACGTAAATGTAAAGGAGAACAGAATAATTGTTACTCTGGATCTCTGATGCAGCTCAAAAAAACAGAATAAGATGAGGAACGCAGCAATAATAAAAAAAACAGAATAAATATACATACAGAAGATAGCTAATAGATTGACTGTATGTCCATAAAGAGACGCTGGGTGACTGACGGGAAATGATACATAGTGGTAGAGTTAGTGGGTGGAGGTGTTGATCAATCTGGGGAAGGAACTGCTTTCCGAAGGACACGAGCTCGGGAGGTACTGGGGGGGTGGGGGGTGACCTTACCTGGCTCCTGGCACAAGTAGGAGTAGAAGCCCTCGGACTTTAGCATGAGCAGAAGGGACCCCCAGCCCAGCAGCACGGCCGAGAAGAGCAGGTTTTCGAGCACGGCCGTGCACGCCATCCACCAGCGGCGGCGGTGGGCTGTAGCCAGTGTCGGAGCCATGTCTGCGGTGGGTGGTCACTGTGGGAGCAGTGGACGTGGATGGGGAGAGAGGAGAAAGACACAGGGTTAGTGAGCCTCGTCTGGACCCGACTACCCAGCTTGTGTGTTCAGCCTCACCTTCTCTCCAACCCCTCTTCCCCACAACCCCCTTCTCAACCTCCTCTCCTTCCCACCCCCCAGGACACATTATCATTGTCATCCAGCTCAGTGCAACTGCAGACACCCCCCTCACCAAACCCACTGCCGTCCCCTCCATCAAACCCCCACCAGCATCAGACACCCCCTCCCCAAACCCACCGTTGTCCCCTAAATCAAACCCCCACCAGCATTAGACACCCCCTCATTAAACTAACTGCCATCTACATTGATAAGCACTTCTCTCCATCAAACTCTGCACCCCCTCACTGATAAACCCACCCCCTCACTGATAAACCCACCCCCTCGCTGATAAACCCACCCCCTCGCTGATAAACCCATCCCCTCGCTGATAAACCCACCCCCTCGCTGGTAAACCCATCCCTCGCTGGTAAATCCACCCCCTCCTCGACCTCTCCAGCAACAGTAGCCTCTCCTTGACTCGGCTCTGAACCCTTATCTCCCAACAACGCCCCCACCCCAACAGCCCAGCATCCAAACAGGAGCTACAACTTGTTCAGTTCAGGACTTCAGTTCAGAGATTCAAGGAATTATCGGTATTGTTCATCAGAGACAGGACAGCCCACACCCCTGACACAGACTCTCCCTAAACTATACACACACACACACACACACACACACTGACCCTCACTGGGGGACGGTCCCACACACACACACACACACTGACCCTCACTGGGGACAGTCCCACACACACTGGCCCTCACTGGGACAGTCATACACACACACACACACACACTGACCCTCACTGGGGGACGGTCCCCACACACACACACACACACACACACACACTGACCCTCACTGGGAGATGGTCCCACACACTCTGACCCTCACTGGGACAGTCATACATACACACACACACACACACACACACACACACACACACACACACACACTGACCCTCACTGAGGGACGGTCCCACACACACACACTGACCCTCACTGGGAGATGGTCCCACACACACACAGACACTCAGTATAAGACAGGACAGTTCAGAAAGGATCCCAAAGAGCCCCAGTGCCATTGCCTCTCCTACCTGCAGCTCTGACACAGACTCCGTGTGGCCCTGATGAGGACGAGGAAGAGGAAGAGGCGGCTTTCACCTTCCCTTTTATTGTGTCAGAACTCCTCGGCTGATGATCTGTACCAACATGTGACTTTGTGATAAGTGCTTAACTCAGCTCTGATTGTAAGAATAATCCCCATAAACTTTGATCAAGTTCTTGCTGAACACAATGTTTCAGCATCTGGTATCTACACTGTAATTTTGCTTACAGAGTTCTCAGCCAATCTCCAGGTCTCCTTAGAAATAACACCCAACTTGTGGACTTCACTCCCTGATAAGATGATATTATAATGTTGTTTTTAAATCTACTAAATCTTTACGGAATGCCTTCTATACACTTAATCTTTACAGGCTGCCTCCTTGAAAACAATGACCTACACAAAGGTCACATTCTGTTTTTTTAAAGAGAACCAATATTTTTGTTGACAAGGTCCCAGATTATTTTGGTGCAGTTTGCCTGGGGACCGTTTACCTCTCATTGCCTATCAGGATGTTTAGTATCAGTCCCCAGATGGATGTCCCTTACAACCACTGATAGCAACAGTTTATTTTCTGCAAATTCTTCAAAGGGACGTTCTCTCTTTGACCTTTGGACCAGACCTTGCCTCAGGTTCTGCAGGTTTTAATGAAGTTGCATGCCCCCCGCCACCACTCACCAGGGGCGAGGCTCGGTGTGGAATTGATGGGGAGGGTTTGGGGTTCCGTGGGGAGCGACCACTGTGATACTCTGGTTGTCTGAGGCTCAGGAGGTTACCCTCACAGGCTCTGGCACAGGGTGGATCTAGCGCCAGGAAATGGCGTGAGACCAAGGTTCAAAGTAAATTCATTATCATATTCTGCCCTGAGGTTCATTTTCTTGTGGGCATTCCATATACTGTACAATAGAATTTCTGAAAACTATACGCAAAGACTGACAAGCAACCAATGTGCAAAAGATGATAAACTGTGCAAATACAAAAATACTAAATAATAGTAAGTAATAAATAATACTGAGTGGTGTTTTTAAATGTTGAGTGGTGAAACAATGTACAGGGAGGAGGTCAAACACCTAGAGAGCTGGTGCAGTGATAACAACTTGATGCTTAATGTCACCAAAACCAAGGAGATGATCGTTGATTTCAGACGGTCTCAGCCCGAGCACACACCCCTCAGCATCAGCAGCTCCACAGTGCAGAGAGTGGAAAACATCAAGTTCCTTGGGGTGCAGATCTTGGACAATCTCACCTGGTCCAGGAACACCACTGAGATTGTGAAACGGGCCCAGCAGAGATTGCACTTTCTGAGGAAGCTTAAACAAGCATCACTCCCCACTAACATCTTAACTACATTCTACAGAGGCGTGGTTGAGAGTGTGCTGACCTTTTGCATCACAACCTGGTACTCCAGCTGCAGTGCTGTCGACAAAAAGCCTTGCAGAGGGTGGTTAGGGGAGCAGAAAAGGTTATTGGGGTCTCCCTACCTTCTGTCCAAGACCTCTTTCAGAGTCGATGCCTCCAGAAGACACGGTACATCATTAAAGACCCCTCACACCCTCTCCATGAACTGTTTGTTCTTCTGCCATCAGGCAAACGTTACAGGAGCATCAAAACTAAAACCACAAGGCTACTAAACAGCTTCCTCCCACAGGCAGTCAGACTGCTAAATAGCTGCTCCACCTGACTCTGCTTTGGACACCTTTAACTTGCACTAGACACTTATAACTGATTTTAACTGACATGTGGCTGTTGTGTTTTACTATTTATTGTTATGTTTATTATTTAGTGTTGCATTTGTTATGTTATGATTGCACTGCTCCTGGGAAACGCTGTCTCATTCTGCCCTGCAGAGCTGACGTACGGCTAGAATGATAATAAAGTTTTTTGAATCTTTGAATCTTGAATCTTGAGAAGATGAGTTGCCCGAGCCCAGAAAGTGAGGCCGTTGGTTGTGGAATCAGATCAGTGTTGGGGTGAGTGAAGTTCCATAAAGCTGATTCAGGAGCCTAATACATGCCACGCCACCAGCAACCCTAAGTTTAACACTAGGCTAGTCATGGGACAATTTACAAAGTCCAATGAACCTACTGGTACGTCTGTGGCCTGTGGAAGGAACCAGAGCACCTGGAGGAAGCACAAACTCCTTTGAGATGACGTTGAAATTGAACTCCAGACTCCCGTGTCCTGAGCCGTAATAGCATTGGGCTAACTGCTTCTGCCACTGTGCTGCCTTGAGTTTACTGAGGAAAGATAGTGGAGGGGCAGGTGGTGTTGAGGAAACAGGGAGTCTGCACAAGGACTTGGACAGATTGGGAGAGCGGGTGAAGAGGTGGCAGATGGAATATAGTCTCTGGTCATTCACTTTTGGAGAGGCATGGACTGTTTTCTAACAGGGAGAAAAGTCAAAAATCAGAGGTGCAAAGGAACTTGGGAGTCCCCTGCAGGATTCCCTAAATATTAACTTGCAGGTTGAGTCAGTGGTGAGGAAGGCAAATGCAATGTTAGCACCCATTTCGAGAGGACAAGAATATAAGATCAAGGATGTAATGTTGAGACTTTAGAAGGCATTGTTCAGTCCTCACTTGGAGTACTGTGAGCAGTTTTGGGCCCATTACCAAAGAAGGGATGTGCTGGCATTGGAGAGGGTCCAGTGCAGGTTTCTCAGAATGATCCTGGGAATGAAAGGGACATTTGATGGCTCTGTGTCTGTACTCACTGGGGTTTAGAAGAACGAGATGGGATTTCATTGAAACCTGCTGAATATTGCAAGTTCGAAGTAGAGTGGGGGTGGAGAAGATGTTTCCTATGGTTGGAGGGTTGAAGACCTGAAGACACAGCCTCAGAATACAAGAACATTCCTTTAGAACGGAGACGAGGAGGAATTTCTTCAGCCAGAGGGCGGTGAATCTGTGGAATTCATCGCCAGGGATAGCTGTGGAGACCAGGTCACTGGGTATATTGAAGCGAGGTTAATAGCGTCTTAATTACTAAAGGTGTCAAGGTTTCGGGGAGAAGACAGGAGAATGGTGTTGAGGGAGATAATAAATCAGCACAATGGAATGGCAGAGCAGACTTGATGGGCCGAACGGCCTAATTCTGCTCCTGTGTTTTATGGACCCAACCATATCAGGTATCAGTGAAGTGAATCTTCTCCAAACTCTTTCCACTTCAACTCCTTAACGAGGGAGTCTGGTAGGCAGACTGATTTGTGGGATTTCATTAGCCCTGGAGATAAGACCACCTCTCTGTTCTAAATGGACGTCCTTCCATTCTGAGGCAGTGTTCTCTAGTCCTAGACTCCCCACTGTAGGAAATATCCTCTCCACACTCTCTCCATCTGTGGACCTAGACTCCCCCACTATAGTAAACATCCTCTCCACATCCACTCTATCTGTGTCCTCTGGTCCTAGACTCCCCTACTATAGGAAACATCCTCTCCACATCCACTCTATCTGTGTCCTCTGGTCCTAGACTCCCCCACTATAGGAAACATCCTCTCCACATCCACTCTATCTGTGTCCTCTGGTCCTAGACTCCCCCACTGTAGGAAACATCCTCTCCACATCCACTCTATCTGTGTCCTCTGGTCCTAGACTCCCCCACTATAGGAAACATCCTCTCCACATCCACTCTATCTGTGTCCTCTGGTCCTAGACTCCCCCACTGTAGGAAACATCCTCTCCACATCCACTCTATCTGTGTCCTCTGGTCCTAGACTCCCCCACTATAGGAAACATCCTCTCCACATCCACTCTATCTGTGTGCTCTTTGTTCTTGACTCCCCCACTACAAGAAACATCCTCTCCACATCCACTCTATCTGTGTCCTCTGGTCCTAGACTCTCCCACTGTAGGAAACATCCTCTCCACACCCACTCTATCTGTGTCCTCTGGTCCTAGACTCCCCCACTATAGGAAACATCCTCTCCACACCCACTCTATCTGTGTCCTCTGGTCCTAGACTCCCCCACTATAGGAAACATCCTCTCCACACCCACTCTATCTGTGTCCTCTGGTCCTAGACTCCCCCACTATAGGAAACATCCTCTCCACACCCACTCTATCTGTGTCCTCTGGTCCTAGACTCCCCCACTGTAGGAAACATCCTCTCCACACCCACTCTATCTGTGCCCTCTGGTCCTAGACTCCCCCACTGTAGGAAACATCCTCTCCACATCCACTCTATCTGTGCCCTCTGGTCCTAGACTCCCCCACTGTAGGAAACATCCTCTCCACATCCACTCTATCTGTGTCCTCTGGTCCTAGACTACCCCACTGTAGGAAACATCCTCTCCACATCCACTCTATCTGTGTCCTCTGGTCCTAGACTCCCCCACTGTAGGGAACATCCTCTCCACACCCACTCAATCTGTGTCCTCTGGTCCTAGACTCCCCCACTGTAGGAAACATCCTCTCCACATCCACTCGATCTGTGTCCTCTGGTCCTAGACTCTCCTACTATAGGAAACATCCTCTCCACATCCACTCGATCTGTGTCCTCTGGTCCTAGACTCTCCTACTATAGGAAACATCCTCTCCACATCCATTCTACCTGTGTCCTCTGGTCCTAGACTCCCCCACTATAGGAAACATCCTCTCCACACCCACTCTAGCTGTGTCCTCTGGTCCTAGACTCCCCCCACTATAGGAAACATCCTCTCCACACCCACTCTATCTGTGCCCTCTGGTCCTAGACTCCCCCACTGTAGGAAACATCCTCTCCACACCCATTCTATCTGTGTCCTCTGGTCCTAGACTCCCCCACTATAGGAAACATCCTCTCCACACCCACTCTATCTCTGTCCTCTGGTCCTAGACTCCCCCACTATAGGAAACATCCTCTCCACACCCACTCTATCTGTGTCCTCTGGTCCTAGACACCCCCACTATAGGAAACATCCTCTCCACACCCACTCTATCTGTGCCCTCTGGTCCTAGACTCCCCCACTGTAGGAAACATCCTCTCCACACCCACTATATCTGTGTCCTCTGGTCCTAGACTCCCCCACTATAGGAAACATCCTCTCCACACCCACTCTATCTGTGTCCTCTGGTCCTAGACTCCCCCACTATAGGAAACATCCTCTCCACACCTATTTAACAGTATCAGATCAAAGCCGAAGTAAACATATTCTCCACGTGTCACCATTACTATCCTGAGACTAGTTCTCTCGCAGGCATCCACCAGAAAATAAGAAATACTATCGAATTCCTGCAAAACTACACATAAACCAAAAATGACAAACAGCCAACAAGCAACAGATGACAAATTGTACAGATAAAAAGTCATATTGTGAAGATGAGGTGTAGATTGAGTCTGTAGTCTGTGGGAACAGCTCAGAGCTGAGTTGAGTGAAGTTGTCCACGCTGGTTCAGGAGCTGATGGTCGAGGGGTAATAACTGCTCCTGAACCTGGTGGTGTGGGACCTGAGGCTCCTGTCCCTCCTGTCTGACGGCAGCAGTGAGAAGAGAGCATGTCCTGGCTGGTGGGGGTTATCGGTGCATGTTATTGTAGGGCGGGCTGGTGGAAAGATACAAAACAGGGATGTGGTACTACAGGTAACTGGGCACTGGTGTGGCCACACCTGGAGAAGATGGCGAGCACCCGTCTCCTGGTTTATGTGATGTGTGTGGTAGATGTTTTATGGGTGCACCGTGGTCTGGAGGAACACTGCTCCATTTGGTTGTATTTATGTACAGACAGATGACAAGAAACTTACACCTGAACTTAAAGAATGGGAGAGGACTTGCCTGAAGCATGTAAGATGCTGTAAGTAGTGACCGGGTGGGTTGTCTCTTGATGGACAGTCTGGAACCAGGTCATCGTGGTTTAAAAACGAGGGGCTGACAAGGTGAATTTTGTTATCCTGAGCTGCTGAGACTGTGGAACTGTCTTGGGGGAAGAGGGGATAGAGTCTTCAAACATTTTCAGGATGGATCCCTGATTACCAAGGGCAAGTGGGAATCTGGGGGTTCATCAGCAGATCATACAGAGTGGGGAGGGATGCAGGGCTGGGGTTGCTGTCAGACCTGATCTTACAGAAGGGAAGGGAGCAGATTTCAGGAGTACCCCACCCCCAGGACGTGTCCCCTGGGGATACTGACGCCTACAATCAATACCCATCGTAAAATAGAATACAGAGCTGCACCCCACTTCCAAACTCGGCTGGGGACTCTTTACTCTGTAGGAACATCTCCACCACCCTTTCCATCTTCACTCCCCCCCCAACCTTCTGAAAGCCTCTCACCCCAGGGTGTGCTGAGGGGAGGAGGAAGGTGAGGAGGGGTGGGGGGTGGTCACAGACAGGAGAACGATGGTGGGGTGCAGGAGCCTTTGAAATGGTCTCACCATACTAACACTTTCTGTGCATGTCCTCAATCCCCTCCCTCATCTGTCCACACACCTCCCCACCTCCCCATCTCCCCCACACACCTCCCCACCTCCCCATCTCCCCCACACACCTCCCCATCTCCCCATCTCCCCCACACACCTCCCCATCTCCCCCACACACCTCCCCATCTCCCCATCTCCCCCACATGCCTCTCCATCTCATCGTCTGCCCCCCATATGTCTCTCCATCTCCCCATTTCCCCCACACACCTCCCCATCTCCCCATCTCCCCCACACACCTCCCCATCTCCCCATCTCCCCCACACACCTCCCCATCTCCCCCACACACCTCCCCATCTCCCCATCTCCCCCACACACCTCCCCATCTCCCCCACACACCTCCCCATCTCCCCATCTCCCCCACATGCCTCCTCATCTCGTTGTCTCCCCCCATATGTCTCTCCATCTCCCCTTCTCCCTCACACACCTCCCCATCTCCCCGTCTCCCCATCTCTCCACCTCTCTGTCTCCCCCACACACCTCCCCGTCTCCCCGTCTCCCCCACACACCTCCCCATCTCCCTCACACACCTCCTGGTCTCCCCGTCTCCCCGTCTCCCCATCTCTCCACCTATCTGTCTCCCCCACACACCTCCCATCTCCCCCACACACCTCCCCATCTCCCCATCTCCCCCACATGCCTCCTCATCTCGTTGTCTCCCCCCATATGTCTCTCCATCTCCCCTTCTCCCTCACACACCTCCCCATCTCCCCGTCTCCCCATCTCTCCACCTCTCTGTCTCCCCCACACACCTCCCCGTCTCCCCGTCTCCCCCACACACCTCCCCATCTCCCTCACACACCTCCTGGTCTCCCCGTCTCCCCATCTCTCCACCTATCTGTCTCCCCCACACACCTCCCATCTCCCCCACACACCTCCCCATCTCCCCATCTCCCCCTCATGCCTCCCCATCTCCCCGATGCCTTGCGTCACCCCACAGATTTTCCCATCTTCCCCACATACCCCACCTCCCACCCCCACATCCTCCTCAGTCCACGGCATCCAGCTGTGCCCGGTCCAGGGTCCAGTGGGGTTTGAGGTGATGGCAGATGTTGGGCTGGTCCTCTCCCTTCCCTGCCTTTCTTCTGCCCTCCTCCAGACCCCTCACCCTCACCTCTTCCTCTGGATCTGACCCTCATCGCTCCCTCTGGACCTCTGATCATCACCTCTCCCTCCAATCTCCTCACTCTCACATCTCCCTCCACTCCTGATCCTCATTTCTCCTTCAACTCCTGACCCTCACCTCTCCCTCCAGACCCCTCACCCTCCCTCTAGACCTGACCCTCACCTGTCCCTCCAGACCCCTCATCCTCACCGCTCCCTCTGGATCTGACCCTCACCTCTCCCTCTGGACCTCTGATCATCACCTCTCCCTCCAATATCCTCACCCTCAGCTCTCCCTCTACTCCTGACCCTCACCTCTCCATCCGGACCTGATCCTCTTCCTCTCCCTCCAATGTCCTCACCCTCACCTCCCCCTCCAAGCCCCTCACCTCTTCGTCGGAGCCCCTCACCCTCACCACACTCCAACCTCTCTGGATTCCTCCACTTCCCTCCACATTCCCTCCTGCCCGGACCTCCACTGCAGTCTTAAAACAAACCCTCCTCTCCGGGTCCCTCCTCGCCCACCCTCTCTCCTTCCCGGACTCCTGTTGTCGGGATTAGTCTCTCCCCTCATCCCCTCTTCCCCTCCTTCTCTCCATCCCGACCCCTTTTCTCGTACCCCCTCCCGCGCCTCAGAATCCTGCGGCTCCTCCCCGCATCGCCCCCTCAGCGCCGTCTCGATCCCCGCAGCCTCCGGTCCCCCGGTGCGTCCAGCCCGCACTGTCACCGTCCGCAGTGACAGCGGCCAGTGGCCGGGAGGGGCCCCTCACCTGCGGCTCAATCCGAGCTGGACAGCTCTGCGTCGTCCGCTGTCTTCCCTTCTTCCTTCCCTCTCTCCCCTCTCTCTCTCTCTCTCTCTCTCTCTCTCACACACACACTCTCTCTCTCTCTCTCCCTCTCTCTCTCTCTCACACACACACACACTCTCTCTCTCTCTCTCTCCTCTCTCTGTTTTCTCTCTCCCCCTTTCCTCTGCTATTTATTTCTTTTACCTTTACAATTTCCTCACCACCCAGCCCTGCTCTCATTGGTTGCCATCTCTGCCCTCCGGCCAATAGCAGGGACGTTAGCGACAAACCTCAGCCAATCGGTGGCAAGGCATTTGAGAGAGAGTCCGAAAAACAAGCTGGGAAGGGGCGTGGCCAGAGGATAGAGGGAATGGGGAAAGACGGGATGGAGAGAGAGAACGCAGAGAGAGAGAGAGAGAGAGAGAGCAAATGCAGAGAAAATACAGAGAATGCAGAGAGAGAGAGAGAGAAAGAGAGAACGGAGAGAGAGAACGGGGATAGAGAGAATGGGGGGAGAGAGAGAGAACGCAGACAGGGAATGGGGAGAGAGAACGGAGAGAGGGATAGAGAATGCAGAGAGAGGGAGAGAGAGGGAAAGTAGAGAGATAGAGATGGAAAGAGGGAGTTTGGAAAGGGAATGCGGAGAGAGGAGAGGAGATGGAGTGAGAAATGCAAAGGGCGAGAGGGAGGGAGGGAGAGAGTGAGTTCAGAGAGAAATAGAGAGAGAGAGAGAGAGAAATAAGGAGAAAAATAGGAAGGAAAGAGAGAGATAAATAACAGAGAGAGGGAGAGAGGGGGAAGAGAGATTGCAGAAAGAGAGAGATCAGAGAGAGGGGTGGGGGATTGAGAGCGAGAGAGAGAGGAGAGAGATTATGGGGAATTGAGGAACCAAGAGAGGGGATGACGAAAATAGAGTAATCAAAGATTCAGCACAGTAACAGGCCCTGCCGACTATCCACCGCCCACTCCTAGCCATCACTCTCCACCCCCATTTCACCTGCCTCATCACCTGTCCCAGATTCTACCCCCTCTTCACACTGGGAGCAATTCACAGCTGTGAACGTACACCGAGAATCTGGAGGAAACCCACAGGATCACAGGGTGAATATGCAAACTCCACACATCTAGCACCCAAGATCATGGTCAAACCGGGATGTCTGTCCCAAATTGTTGGTGACACAGGGGTGGGTGGGACAGAGGTGATAGGTCAGGGGTGATGGATTAGACATTAGGGGAATGGGTCAAGATTAGACGGGTGATGGGTCAGGGGTGGGGTGGGTGAAACCAGGGTGATGGGTTCGGAGTGGGACAGGGGTGATGGCTCAGTGGTGTTGGGACAGGGGTGGGTGGGACAGGGGTGAAGGGTCAGGTGTAATGGGTCAGGAGTGATGGTTCAGAGGTGATGGTTCAGGGGTGATGGGTCAGGAGTGATGGTTCAGGGGTGGGTGAGACCAGGGTGATGCGTCAAGGGTGTTGAGTCAGGAGTGATGGGACAGGGACGATGGGAAGAGGTGGCTGGGGCGGGGGTGATGGGTCAGGGGTAATGGGTCGGGGTGATGGGATGGGTTGATGGGTCAGGGGTCATGGGAGTGGGGTGACGGATCAGCAGTGATGGGACAGGAGTGATGGGTCAGGGGTAATGGATCAAGAGTGATGGGACCCTTGGCACTGACCCCTGTCACTGAGCCTTGACCCTTGACACTGACCGTTGTCACTGAGCCTTGACCCTTGACCCTGACCCCTGCCACCGAGCTTGACACTGACTGCTGCCACAATACCAGGTGTCTGTCGCTAACCATGACCTCAATACTGATCCTGGCCCCTGACTCCGTACCCAGGCTTGGAGAGCGAATACCGGGTGAGTGGTGAACTGTGGAGACCCCACAGTTGTCTGGATTCCCTGTGTGAACATGGGCCCAGAACATCTCCAGCACATGGTCTGGTTACCGTGAGGAGGACATGCTCTCCACACCCACCCTGTTGGGACCCGTCCACCCCGCTCTCAGGAGCTGGTGTTCCCAGCTCCAGCAGGTTCAGGTTGACGATGTGACATTTCTGCCACAACAAGTGGGGTTTTCCAGAGACCACCCACTTCAGTTCAGCTTCCCATTGCCGAGCTGACATGTCTCCTCCGTTGCGATGACAGAGGCACTCTCACGATGGAGGAGTGACACCCCACATTCGGTCTGGGTAGCCTCCAACCTGATGGCATGAACACCGATTTCTCCAACTTCCCCCTCCCCTTCCCTCTTTTTCCATTCCCCATTCTGGCTTCTCCTCACCTGCCCATCACCTCCCTCTGGAACCCCTCCTCCTTCCCCTTCCTCCATGGACCACTCTCCTCTCCTGTCAGATTCCTTCTTCAGCCCTTCACCTTATCCACCTCCCGGCTTCTCACTTCATTCCCGCCCCCCCCCAGTCTCACCTATCAACTCCCAGCTTGTACTGCCCCCATCTCCCCACCTCCTTATTCTGGTTTCTGCCCCCCTTCCTTTCCAATCCCGAAGAAGGGTCTTGGCTGGAAACATTGACTGTTTGTTCATTTCCAGAGATGCTGCCTGACCTGCTGAGTTCCTCCAGCATCTTGTGTGTGTTGTTCTGGATTTCCAGCATCTGCAGAATCTCCTGTGTGTTTGTTCAATCAAGTCTCTCCTTCTCTCCTAAAACGCAGCAGGCAGTAGCTCGACATTCCACCCTCTCCTGGTTCCATGCACCACGAACTGCCCAGACCGTGCTGATCGTACAATATACACTGACCCCCTCACTCCTCCACCACTTTCTGAACTAGCAACATCGCACTCATTAAGGAACAACCCTTGTAGGGTCTTCCAACCAGCTGACAAGTACGGTTGTCACTTGGGGACCGACTCCATCTCCCGGGAATCAAGTGTCTGTTCCGAGACACCACCTCTCGGCTCTGGGCCATCGGTCAGGCCAGGAGATCTTCTCTCCTCACAGACCCGCAGAGCCCAGGACTCTCTGTCCAGATCCAGTGAGTCAGCCTCCTCTTGCCCCTACATCTTGCTATTGAGGGAGTGCAGCGAAGGTTCACAAAGTTAATTCCCGGGATGGCGGGACTGTCATATGTCGAAAGATTGGAGCGACTGGGCTTGTATACTCTAGAATTCAGAAGGCTGAGAGGGAATCTTATTGAAACATATAAGATTATTAAGGGATTGGACACGCTGCAGGCAGAAAGCATGTTCCCGCTGATGGGTGAGTCCAGAACCAGAGGCCACAGTTTAAGAATTAGGGGTAGGCCATTTAGAACGGAGTTGGGGAAAAACTTTTTCACCCAGAGAGTGGTGGATATATGGAATGCTCTGCCCCAGAAGGCTGTGGAGGCCAAGTCTCTGGATGCTTCCAAGAAAGAGCTGGATAGAGCTCTTAACGATAGCAGAATCAAAGGTTATGGGGATGAGGCAGGAACTGGATACTGATTGTGGATGATCAACCATGATCACAGTGAATGGCGGTGCTGGCTCGATGGGCCGAATGGCCTACTCCTGCACCTATTGTCTATTGTCTATTATCTTACTTCTTCTGTCCCTGACCCCCTCTCCCCGGTCTGGGCCCTGCCCACCTACAGCTGTGACACCTGCACTGCTCCCCGCCTCTTACCGTTACCCATTCCCCATTTCCGACTGGTTCACCCACACCAGGGACGTGCTCCTCCGTCCCACACGAAGATGGTCCGAGGGCCGTCTGCCCCCCCTCCCTGAACGGAGACCCCGGCAGCTGCCCCGCGACACCCACCCTTACCAGGACGAGCGTGTCCTCCCGGTGCCGCGGAGTGACTCACAGAGCCAGACGGGGCACCAGCAAAACCTTTCGCTCAGGGTCAGCAAAACTAAAGAACTGGCGGCTGACTTCAGTCAGGGGTAGGAGGGTGAACGTGTGCCGTCTGTACTGGGGGGACTGGCAGTGGAGAGGGTCAGCAACTGTAAATTCACGGACACTAACATATCAGGTGACTGTCCTGGGCCGACACACAGATGCAAACGTAAGGAAGGAGAAAGATAAGGAGGTTTGGCTAGTCACCGAACACTAACAAGCTCCTACGGGTGCGCCATTGAGACTGCCTGATTGGCTGTATCACGGCCTGCCACAGCAATTCTAATGCGCAGGAACGTATGAATCTGCAGAGAATAGTGGCTTCTGCCCAGTTCATCTCGGACACGTCCCTCCCCACCATCGGTCATGTCTACTGGACGCGCTGCCTCAGGAAGGCAATGTCCACCATCTGGGCCAGGCCATCTTCTCACAGCTCCCTTCGGGCGGGAGGTACATCTAGTCTGCGCCAAACTGCTACTCTACGATCGGCCTGTACCTGGGTCATAGTTGTCCCTACCCCTCCCATCTATGTCCCCTAGATGTTAAATTGAAACCTGTATGCACCACTGCTGCTGGCAGCTCGTTCCACACTCTCGCCACCCTCTGAGCGAAGAAAATCCCCCTCATGTTCCCCTTAAACATTTTACCTTTCACCTGTGACTTCCAGTTGTAGTCTCACTCAAGCTGATGGGAAAAAGCCTGCTTGCATTTACCCTAACTATGCCTCTCATAATTGTGCATACCTCTATCTAAACAGCCCTCATTTCCCTCAACCAGTCTGTTCTACGCCAGACATCCCCTCTTGTATCGGCAGCAGGAGGTAGAGCCTGAAAGGATGCAACATCTCATGTGGATGATGAGATGGCAACTCGTCTCTGCCCTGTCAGCTTGACAAAGTTATTGAGTAACACACAGAGGGTGCTGGAGGAAGCATACGTCGGGCAGCATCTACGGAAATGAATACCTTTGACGCTTTGGGCCAGATGCTTTCATCGGGACTTGATGAAGGGTTTTCGGCCTAAAATGTCGACTGTTTATTCCCCGCCATAGATGCTGCCTGACCTGCTGAGTTCCTCCAGCATCTTGTGTGCGTTGCTCTGGATTTCCAGCATCTGCAGAATCTCCTGTGTTTAGAAGTTGCTGGGTGCCTCTTTCTGTGTCCTGGGCCAGAATCTGTCTCTCAATCACTGGAGGAAAATTGATGGAGCTTTGGAAAAGATTGCTGTGGAGGCTAAGTCCTTGGGTATATTTAAGGCAGAGATTGGTCAGGGCATGAAGGGAATGGGGAGAAGGCAAGAGATTGAGGCTGAGAGGGAAAATTAGATCAGCCATGATGAAATAGCGGAACAGACTCGACGGGCCGAATGGCCTAATTCTGCTCCTATATCTTATGGTCTTACAAGAAAGTGTTTTGTGCAAATCTGCTGCTGCATCTCCCACAGCACCTGACTCCACTCAGGAAGCTCTTGACTGGCTGTTGAGGCCCTGAGGTCAGGAGGAGCTTGATGGAAATGCAGGCCTGTTGTGATCAGGACAAGTGGTCAGGAGCTTTGGGGAGGGCAGAATCTGACTACACCCAGCGGGATGTCACCAGGCGGGAGCAGGAAGTCAGAGGCCCAGGTCGAAGTTCAAAGTAAATTTATTATCAAAGTACATATTTGTCACCAAATATTAGCCTAAGATTCATTTTCTTGCAGGAATTCACAGCAGAGCAAAGAAATCAAAGGTTCAAAGGTTAATTCATTATCAAAGTGTACAACTCCGAGATTCTTCAATCCTCTGAGTAGCCATGATAGATGGATAGAGAAAGAGAGATAGATAGATAGAGATAGAGAGAGAGCGCGATAGATAGATAGATAGATAGATAGAGAGAGAGCTAGGTATATAGGTAGAGAGAGATAGATAGAGAGAGAGATAGAGAGAGGTGGAGAAATAGAAAGATACAGAGAGAGAGCGAGAGAAATAGGGAGACAGAGAGAGATGGATAGAAAGATAGATAGATAAATAAAGATAGACAGAGAGATAGCGAGAGATTGGTAGAAGGAGAGAGAGATAGGTAGAGAGAAATAGATAGATAAAAATAGATAAATAAATAATACTGAGGACATGAATTGCAGAGTCCTAGAGTCCATAAGTTGTGGAATCAGTTCAGAGTTGAGGTGAGTGAGCCTGATGGTTGAGGGGTAATAACTGTTCCTGGCCTGGTGGTGTGGGACCCAAGGCTCCTGTCCCTCCTTCTGCGAGAAGAGAGCATGGCCTGGATGGAATTGGTAAATCCTGAGGTCCTGAGTCTGCAAGCCCACTGGAGAATGAAGGCTGGAGATGGCCTGTGCGGGGATTGGAGGCTTGTCTATTTGTGAGGGTGGCTGGGTGAGTGTGAGGGAAATAAGTGGCTTCTTTTACAGCGGAAGCTGTAAGATTGCAGTTCGATTCTCACTGCTGTCTGTAAGGAGTTTGTATGTTCTCCCTGTGACTGTGTGGGTTTCCTCCAGGTGCTCCAGTTTCCTCCCACAGTCCAAAGATGTACCGGCCAGAGTTAATGAACTTGGACATGCTGTGTAGCACCGGGAGCTTGGAGACACTTGCGGGCTGCCCAGCACAGCCCTCGCTGATTTTATTTGTCACAAACGATGCAGTTCATTGCATGACCAATAAAATTAATCTTAAATGTTTCTTTGTTTTGTTGTTATTGTTGTAGTTTTGTTGTTGTATTTGCTGTTCTGCCGAATATCGAGGACACAGCATATCAGTGTCGGAATGTGTGGCGACGCTTGCCGGCTCATCCGTAGGTTATGTTGGTTGTTGATGCAAACGGCATTTATGCACTTCAGGTTGTTTATCGATGTGTAATCGAACCCCACTGTCACACGTTATTACGTGTTGTGTGAGTTATGCGCTTCGGAGTAAGGTCGATGGTAAACGTGTATCTAGTTCAATGACAATGAATTTGACTTGATGCAGGTGTGAGTGATAGAGCATAAGCAGGAACAGCCCCTTCGGCCCACAACACTGTGCCTAACCAATCAATTAGTAATCAAATGACCAACTAAACTAAACCTCTTCTGCCTACACAATGCCCAGACCCTTCTATTTTCCGAACATTCATGCGCCCATCTAAGCGTCTCTTAAAACTCCCTAATGTATCGGCCTCTACCACCGCCCCCGGCAGCGTATTCCGGGCACCCTGTGTAAAAAACTTCCCTCTCACGTCTCCTTTGAAATTGCCCCCTCTCACCTCAATGCCCTCTGGTATTAGACATTTTCAACCCTGGGAAAAGGACACTGTCTGTCTCCTCTATCTATGTCTCTCATAATCTTTTAAACTCTTCTCAGATTTCCGTCCGCCTCCGCCGCTCCATCGAAAACAACCCGAGTTTGTCCACCCTCTCGTTATAGACTCTGATCCAGTCAGAGTCGGAATGGAACTCGGAACCTGACTCTGACAGCAGGTAACATGAACAAATCTGCTCTGTATTCAGCCGGGAAACCAGCCAGGTCTGAGAATGGCAGCAGAATTCGTGCCCAGCGGACACTTGAGATTTGGGTTGTTTACAGAAACTTTCAACCGCTTCATAGCGATGGACGGAACACTCTGTCTGAACCAGATACGGAACTGAGAACTTCGCCGACTCATGACATATTATGTATTAATACATCACGTCAACATAAGCGTGCACCATGAGACTGCAGTCGTCTCCAACAGCGCTGACCTGTCCTTTGGCATTGAGCCTGCTGTTCCCAGTGACACAGAGCTGCCGAACTCCACGGTTCACGGGGGGGGGGGGGGGTGGCAGCACAGCACAGAGGTCACTGTCCTCTGTAAAGTGTTCCCAGGGGCAACAGTTCACGATAATGGGGCGAAGGTCTACATTACAAGGAGTGGCTGCACTCATTTATGCAGCAGAGAATACCTCCTGTGTGAATCACTGTCAACAACTGGTTGGATCTGTTACACTCTGTCCCGTCGCTGTGTTCAGCGGAGACAATCGGTGAAGTGCAGTCTCAGACTGAACAAACAGCCCGAACCGTTTCCTCTGTTTGCCCTACTTGTTCCCTGCAATGGTTGGGGAATTTTTGACTTTCTGAGCTTCCCTATCAGAACCCTCCTGAGGTCGACAGGGCCAAGGATTCCCAGAGATCATTAAAATACTGAAAAGGCAGGCACGTTCTCGGATTTCCTTTTATTTGCGCTTCGGTTGTTCGTCTTTTGTAAAATTCTATTTTCTGCAAAAAATAAGAATCTCAAGGTAATTTATCGTAATTTGATTATAAATTTACTTTGAAACGTAGAAACACACACTCAACGATTCAGGAACATCTTCTTCCCCTCTGCCATCCGATGTCTGAATGGACATTGAACCCGTGAACACTACCTCGCTACTTTTCTATTTCTATTTTTGCTCTATATTTACTGTGATTCACGTTTTTTCCCTCTATTATTATGTATCGCATTGAGCTGCGGCCACAAAGTCGACAAGTCTCACGACATATGCCGGTGATATTAAACACGGTTCTTTACACAAACTCCACAAGTTAAAGTTCTAAGTCTGGGCAGGGCAGATTCTGAAGGCAATAGATCAACGCAGCACCCTCCAGGAGGACCACAGCCTTGTAGGGTTTGGAGGCTTGCGTTGGCTGGAGTCAGGGTTTTATGCTTTGGGTCTTGGTACGGTCACCCATGCCTAACAAGTCAAAGGGCAGAGGTCAGACTAAGAGTGGCCCATCGGTCCTGCAGGCTCGGGGTTTCAGCTCAGGGCCAACGACCCTGTCTGGTCAAAAGAAAATTGTAATGGAAACGGCAATGACGAATCCTTCTGCATCTGAATGTGACGGTACTCCCGAGTCTCCACCCGGGACTCGCATGACTGGCAGTAGTGAAAACCGGGAGGAAGTTACCGACACGATGAAGGAAGCCCTGAACACGGCGAGATCAAGACCAAAACTGTTTTTTCAGAAGTTAGGAACCGTGTCCTACACTAGCTGGCTGGCACAAATATCTGCAGATGTATGTCACCACCAGCTGCAGACAGACAGAAACGGAGACCTTCATTGCTGCCCTAAATTACAACGGTGTGAGTAGATAAATAACAGTATAGCACAACGACTGGCCCTTCGGCCCTACAATATTCTGCTCAATTCATTCAATTCGTAATTAAATGCTGACCTAAATTAAACGCTTCCGCCTGCACAATATCGATACCCCTCTATTCCTTGCTCATCCAAATGCCACTTAAACCGTTTATGTAGAATTGTTTTAATATTTATTCAGTCATCATTATATAATTTGTTTATTATGTCACAGACAGTGAAAATCTTGTCTTGCATTACAGATAATTTCATTGCACAGAGCATTGAGTAGAACGAGGTAAAACGGTAACAGAATGCAGAATAAAGTGTTACATTCACAGAGAGAGTGCAGTGCAGGCTCACAGAGAGAGTGCAGTGCAGGCGCACAGCAAGGCGCAAGGCCATAACGAGGTAGAGTCTGAGCTCTACTTCTGGTAAAATGGCGGTGCGCTCGGAAGCAGCGGCTAGAGCAGGGCCAAACAAAAAAAAATTGTCTTTTTAAGCATATTACTTATGATCACAAGATCTGCTGGACACTAAGAACTAAAAGTACTGCAGGTTTATCTCATCAGTGAGTTGCTCGTTAGCGGAGAAACTGGAGGAGCTGGACTTTGTGCGGAATATGCGGCATGTGCGGCTGGATGCATCAGGGACGCACCAGTGCGCCAAGAGAGTGTGCAGTCAATAGACAATAGACAATAGGCGCAGGAGTTGGCCACTCGGCCCTTCGAGCCAGCACCGCCATTCACTGTGATCATGGCTGATCATCCACAATCAGTGCCCTGTTCCTGCCTTATCCCCATAACCTTTGACTCTGCTATCTTTAAGAGCTCTATCCATCTCTTTCTTTCCTGTGTCTCACAGCGAGTGATCGTCGTTCACGATCACCGGCATGTGATGAGAAATGTGTTAACTTAGCAGCAGCAGCTCAATGCAATATATAATATAGCGCAGAAAAAAAATAAATAAACAAACAAGTAAACCAATTATTTGGAATAGATTAAAAAACACGCAAAAGCAGAAATACTGTATAAAAAAGTGAGTTTGTGTTCACGGGTTCAAAATCCATTTAGGAATCTGATGGCAGAGGAGAAGAAGCTGTTCCTGAATCACTGAGTGTGCGCCTTCAGGCTTCTGTATCTCCTACCTGATGGTAACAGTGAGAAAAGGGCATGCCTTGGGTGCTGGAGATCCTTAATATTGGACGCTGCCTTTCTGAGCACCCTCCCTAAAGATGTCCTGGGTACTTTGTAGGCTAGTGCCCAAGATGGAGCTGACTCGATTTACAACCCTCTGCAGCTTCTTTCGGTCCTGTGCAGTGGCCCCTCCATACCAGACAGTGATGCAGCCTGTCAGAATGCTCTCCACAGTACAACTATAGAAGTTTTTGAGTGTATTTGTTGACATGCCAAATCTCTTCAAACTCCTAATGAGGTATAGTTGTTGTCTTGCCTTCTTTATAACTACATCGATATGTTGGGACCAGGTTGGATCCTCAGAGATCTTGACACTGAGGAACTTGAAGCTGCTCACTCTCTCCACTTCTGATGCCTCTATGAGGATTGGTATGTGTTCCTTCATCTTACCCTTCCTGAAGTCCACAACCAGCTCTTTTGTCTTACTGACGTTGAGTGCCAGGTTGTTGCTGCGGCACCACTCCACTAGTCGGCACATCTCACTCCTGTACGCCCTCTCATCACCATCTGAGATCTGCTGCTTTTACTGTGAACAGAAGACTCTGTTAATGCGGAATGCTGCAAGTCCGATTCACTGATTTGTTGGCGACCGGCGGGGGAGGGAGGCCTAGGTCTCAAGCCGCGGTGTTGCCTGTTTGTGGCCACCCAGGGAAAAGGCGCCGGAGTCGGTGCGCTCCGCCCAGCGTGCCGGAGGTGGTGTTGTGCGGCGTACATGTTGCGGTCGGTGCTGCCCTCCGGTGTTCACTTAGCAGAAGACAAGTTGTATTGAGTTTGACTTCAGACTCGGCGGACCAGCACTATATATATATAATTATTGTGTAACTGTATTTTACTGCTGTCGTGATTCTATGTGCTGTATGTGCTTTGTGCTGCGTGACCATCGGTACTGTGGTTTGCAGCTTGGCCCCAGAGTTAATGCTGTTTCGTTTGGCTGTATTCGTAGTTCATGTGTTGTTGATTGACAATTAAACCTGAACTTGAAGGTGAAGAGTCCATTTTCATCATCATCATCATGGCTTGGCTTCGTGAATGAAGATTTAGGAAGCGGGCTGCCCACGTCTGCTGCAGGCTCGCTGGTGGCTGACGAGGCCAATACGGGACAGGCAGGTCCGGCCACAGCGGCTGCAAGAGAAATTCTGTTCTGGGTTTGGTGCTGCTGCGTCACGGTTCTTCCTTCTTCTCCTTTTGTCCTCAATGCCAGCCCTGCGTGCGTCCTCGAAGGAGGAGACAGATTAGTGAATGGTGTGTCGCCAGGCCTCGCGATCGGAGGCTAGATTAGACCACTGGCGATGGTCAATGTGACAGGCACCAAAGGATTTCTTCAGAGAGTCCTTGTACCTCTTCTTCGGTGCCCCTCTGTCACGGTGGCCAGTGGAGAGTTCGCCATACAGCACAATCTTGGGCAGGCGATGATCCTCCATCCTGGAGATGTGCCCTGCCCAGCACAGCTGGGTCTTCAACAGCATGGCCTCGATGCTGCTGACCTCCGTCTGTTCGAGGACTTCGATGTTGGTGACGAAGTCACTCCAGTGGATGTTGAGATGGTGCGGAGGCAGCGCTGGTGGAAACGCTCAAGGAGTCGTAGGTGGTGACGGTAGGTGACCCACGGCTCGGAGCTGTACAGGAGGGTGATCAGTACAATGGCTCTGTACACGCTCTTTGTGCCTTTCTTCAGATGCTTGTTGTTTCAGACTCTTTTGTACAGCCTGCCGAATGCGCTGTTTGTCTTTGCCAGTCTGTTGTCAATCTCTGTCGATCTTGGCATCTGACGAGATGGTGCACCTCAGGTAGCTGAACTGGCGGACCTTCTTCAGATCTACCTCACCGATGGTGATGCGGGGAGGGTGGTAATCTTCCTGAGGTGCGGGCTGATGGAGGACTTCCGTCTTCTTCAAGCTGACTTCCAGTCCAAAGAGCTTGGCAGCCGCTGCGAAGCAGGATGTTATATGCTGCAGGGCTGTGTCTGTGTGGGCAACAAGGACAGCATCGTCAGCGAAGAGTAGCTCTCGGATGAGTTGCTCCAATGTCCTGGTGTGGGACTGTAGTCGCCTCAGGTTGAACAGGCTGCCATTGGTGCGGTATCGGACGTAGACACCGTCCTCATCATCAAGGTCTTCTGTGGCCCTTTCGAGCACCATGCTGAAGAAGGTGGCGAAGAGAGTCGGCGCGAGGACGCAGCCTTGCTTTACTCTGTTGCCTATTGGGAAGGGTTCTGAGAGGTCGTTGTTGTGTCTGACTTGGCCACTCTGATCTTCATGTAGCTGGATGACCATGTTGAGGAACCTTGGGGGGCATCCCAGTCGTTCCATGATTTGCCACAGACATTCCCTGCTCATGGTGTCGAACGCTTTGGTAAGGTCGACAAACGTCACGTACAATCCCTTGTTCTGTTCCCTACATTTCACTTGGAGCTGCCTGAGAACAAATGCCATGTTGGTGGTGCTCCTGTTGGCTCTGAAGCCAGACTGGCTCTCTGGGAGGTGTTCTTCCGCAATGATGGGCACCAATCTGTTCAGGAGTACTCTTGTGAGGATTTTTCCTGCAATAGAGAGAAGAGTTACCCCCCCCCCCCGCCGGTAGTTGGAGCAGTAGGACGTTTCCCCCTTGTTCTTATACAGGGTGATGATGACTGAATCACGGAGGTCCTGTGGTAGTTTACCTTGTTCCCAGCAGCAGGCAAAGAACTCGTGGAGTTTGGTGTGTAAAGCTGGGCCCCCATGTTTCCAAATCTCTGTGGAATTCCATCAACTCCCGCTGCCTTGCCACTTTTCAGCTGCTGTATGGCCTTGACTGTCTCTTCTATGGTTGAAATTTTGTCCAGTTCTGTTTTCTCTGGCTGTTGTGGGATGCGATGAATTGCTGAGTCTTGGACCATGCGGTTGGCGCTGAAGAGAGTCTGGAAATGTTTCGACCACCGGTTCAGGATGGACGCCTTGTCTGTGAAGAGCGCCTGACTGTCTGTACTGCGCAAGGGACTCTGGACCTGGTGCGAAGGACCGTACACCGCTCTCAGGGCTTCATAAAACTCTCTGTAGTCACCGGTGTTTGCGCAAAGCTGAGCTCTCTTTGCGAAGTTGGTCCATCACACGTTCTGAATCTCTCGAAACTTGCCCATACAAGGTTGCTGCATACAAGACGGAAGGCTGCTTTCTCATCAGGACAAGACGGCTGAGCAAGGTGCGCCTGTTGGGCAGATCTCTTTTTCGCCGGCAATTCTTGGATCTCCTGGTTGTTTTCATCGAACCAATCCTTGTTCTTCTTTGCAGAAAACCCTAGGACTTCTTCAGAGGTTTGCAGGATGGTGGTTTTTGGGTGTTCCCAAAGCACTTCTGGAGAGGAGTCTGTAGGGAAACTGGGATCCTGAAACCTCGACTGAAGATTCGTCTGAAAGTCAGCTTTCACTTCAGCTGACTGGAGGTTGCCAACCTGAAACTTCCTCCTTGGAGCGCCTCCTCTCCTTGGCTTGGGTTTGAAATGGAGACTGAGTTTGCAGCGGACAAAGCGATGGTCCGTATGACACTCTGCGCTGGGCATCACTCGGGTGAGTAAGACATCCCCGAAGGTCTCTCTGGCGCACCAGGATGTAGTCTATGAGATGCCATTGCTTGGACCGAGGATGCACCCAGGTTGTCTTCAGACTGTCTTTCTGCTGGAAGATGGTGTTAGTGATGGTGAGTTGCTGCTCAGCACAATACTCTAACAGAAGGTGCCTGTTGTCGTTGCAGTTTCCAACACCATGTTTGCCAAGTACTCCTTTCCAGGCTTCTGAATCTTGGCAAACTCTGGCATTGAAGTCGCCAAGGATGAAGACCTTGTCGTCTGCAGGGGCGTTATGCACGAGGTTGCGCAGATCAGTGTAAAACTTGTCCTTTTCTGCAGGATCTGCTTGAAGAGTGGGGGCGTACGCGCTGAAGAGTGTGGCATGCTGCTTGGTTCGAAGTGGGAGGCGCATGGAGATGATGCGGTTGGAGTGACCTGTTGACAATTTTTCAAATTTGGAGACAGTGGAATTCCTGACCATAACGCCAACGCCAGAAAGGTGTCTCTCAGTCTCTGGCTTGCCTGACCAGTAGAGGGTGTAGCCGGCGCCATGTTTTTGAAGGTTGCCTTCCTCTGGGAAGTGGACTTCACTGAGAGCAGCGATGTGGACATTCAGTCTTGAAAGTTCATGCGCAACTAGAGCGGATCGTCGTTCTGAGAGACCACTGTCTGCTGTATCGAGCGTGGTTCTGATGTTCCAGCATGCGAGCTTTAGTCCTTGCACTCCTTGTGAGGCAGGTGTACACCTTTTCTTTTTTGTTGTTGTTCGACCGCATTTGAGGATGCCCGTTCACCGCGGCTAGCCAGCTGGGGGAAATGGAAACGAACTTTGGTTAGGCCACCTTTTCCAGGCCCCTCTCCGTGTGGAGCAAGCAGTGCTGTCTCTAGAGAAAGCTGCTTGGTTGTTCAGGGTGCTGCCGAATGATATCGTCGTCTCCGGGGTCAACATCAGATGACTCACACACCTGAACCGCCTGCATGCAGGATTGGAACTGCGGCTTCCAATGTCATCTTCCACCAGCCGTCTTCGCCCCTTTCCCATCGCTACAGGGCTTGATGAATGGTCGGGGAGGATGGTCATAGACGTGGGCGTCTCCTTCGGCCTGCGCAGTGGATTTTAGGTGGAGTGCAGTGTGCGCTGTACTGGCCCCACCCTTCACACCCGGGGTTCATCTGCCATAGCCTTGCAAGCTGGGACGGTGACAGCGAGGTCCTCGGGTCGAAGGAGTTATGTCGGAGTGTCCTTGTCCGAGGTGGAAGGCCTGACAAGGGCAACGAGCCCCACCTGCCCGGGTTTGGATTCAGAGTTCTCCTTCTCTTCGGCTGGCTGCTAACCAAGGCTAACGAGCCCAGCCTACCCATCCAGTTATACCGCCGGACACCCGGTCGCGCCATGACGCAGCAAGCTCGGTGGAACCGGGGGGCACCGGCGAGAAGGTGTTGCGACGGGCGCAGTAATGTAGGAGAGGCCATTTGCAGTCGCATCCTGCCTAGCAGGCCGGACAGTGACCAGGCAGCGATCACTCCACCGGGAAAGAAGAGGCGAGGTATTGCGCGTTCACTTTCCCTGGGTGTGCGGGACGTCAGGCCCAGACCTCACCCGCCCCCGAGGGAATGTTAAAATAATCTTATAGCGGTGGGCAGCATCTGTCCTTGAGCCTGGCGGGACGTGCTTTTGCATTCCTGTCGATGGGAGAAGGGAGAGGGGAGAATGTCTGGGGTGGGTGAGAACGTTGATTGTGCTGGCTGGTTTCCCGGGGTGGAGACACGTGTAGACGGAGTCTGTAGAGGAGAGGCTGGTTTCCGTGAGGTGCTGAGCTCCGTTCACAACTCTGTGGTTTTGAGCAGTCACATGCAGACCAGTTGCCGTACCAAGCTGTCCAGGTAGGATGTTTTCTGTGATGTATCGATAAACACGTACCCATTAGAACGAACATAGAACAGTACAGCCCGGGCTCTTCAGCCCACAATGTTGTGCAGACCTTTCACCCTACCCCAAGATCAATCTGACCCTCCTCTTTCTCATATTCTTCCACGTTTCTTAATTGCCCCTAATGTACCTGCCTTCACCACCCCTGGCATCACGAGGCTGTCAGGAGGAGGAAACGAGTTTCCTTCAAGTGAATCCCTTGAAGAAAAGAGATGTAGGAAATCTGCCCTCAGTTCAATCCCCTCCCACTGTCCCAACCCCTTCCCACTGTCCAAAACCCCTCCCACTATCCCAACCGCTCCCACTGTCCCAACTCTTGACCACTATTCAAACGCCACCCAAGGTCCCAAACCCGTCCCACTGTTCAAACCCCGCCCAATGTCCCAAACTCCTCCCATCATCCCAAATCCCTTCCACTGTTCCAAACTGCAGTGCTAGTTATTGGATTATTCCTATTCCTCTCACTTAGCCACTCCCACATGGGAGTAGGTCCCATACTGTTCAAGCAGAGTGATCAATAAAGTTCAGTTAAATATCCTGCATGCTGGCATCGTGGTGTGCTCTGCACTCTCCCTCAATATCAAACAAAAAATGATGTCAGAAGTGGTTTATCATTGATGAGTTGGTGCTACAGGCCAGGTGAGAGTCCCAACAAGAAAGAATTTACAGTAAGACTGTTCTTGTTTGCATATATCTATGACAAATATTCAGAGACTTACCAACCTAAAATGCCTTTGCTAGTTGCTATCTGTAGGCAGCATGAGGCTGAACTCTGATCTGGCTAAAGTTGCTAGGCAACAACTTCAAACTGTACCCAAAAGCGGATACATTGTAATAAACTGTGAGCCACTAGCCTGGGGCACAGAGACACAGATACAGCAGAGAAGTCAGTCAAACTCTCAGGGAAAGAAAAGAAAGTTGAGTGAGACTACAACTAGAGGTCATGTGTTGAGGGTAAAAGGTGAAATGTTTAAGGTGAATATGAAATAAATTGTTTTCACTCAGAGGATGATGTGAGTGTGGAATGAGCTACCAGTGCAAATGGTGCATATGAGCTCAATTTCAATGTTTGAGAGAAGTTTGGATAGGTGCATGTATGGTAGAGATATGGAGGCCAATGGTCCAGGTGCAGGTTAATGGGACTAGGTAATTTAAATCGTTCAGCACAGACTAGATGGGCTGAAGGGCCTGTATTTGTGTTGCACTTTTCTATGACTGTATATATTAAAAGAATGATAAAATTTATTTCAGGAGATTGACATTTATCTGAAGCTGCATTTACAACACAAGTTAAAAAGTAACCAGTATAACGCTACTGGCACTTCATTATGTGATGAGACCTGGGTGGAGGTTCCTGCCCTTTGCTTCCATCTGTATAATTGCTGAAGGAACATTGTGTCAGGCTGCATCTGATTGATACACATTTCCACATTCACACTCACACACACACACACACTCACACATACATTCCTTCACACACGCACACACTCTCACACACTCACTCACACGCACTCTCTCACACACACTCTCACACACATTCTCACACACAGACACACGCACTCTTACACTCTCTCACACACACTCACACATACTCTTACACACATTCACTCTCACACACACACACTATCACACACCCTCTCTCACACACACACTCACACATACACTCGCACGCACACACACATCCATCATCAAAGATCCCCACCATTTGCGCCATGCCATTTTCTCACGGCTCCCAGGTACAGGAGCCCGAAGCCCCAGGCCACCAGGTTCAGGAGCAGTAACTTCCCTTCAAACACTCGACTCAATCCTAATCACTAGAGTTCAGCAATACTGACACTCTGACCACATTGAGCTGAAATAGACTTCGTGTATTTTTGTTCTAATTGTGTCCTTTTATTTATTAAAAATAGCGTTAAATTGATGTTAATTTGTGTTTAATTAAGGCATTTCTTGTGAATGCTGCATATTTGATGCTCTGTGCCTGAGATGCGGT
This sequence comes from Mobula birostris, assembly GCF_030028105.1. Lineage (NCBI taxonomy): Eukaryota > Metazoa > Chordata > Chondrichthyes > Myliobatiformes > Myliobatidae > Mobula > Mobula birostris. Next base: position 4,202,263 of record NC_092394.1, read on the forward strand.
AACAAGCAAGTTTTTCGTTGTACCTGTGCGGACCAGCGCACGGGCAATAAACTCAGTTTGGACCCCGATCATTGTACATCCATAGATCGCTACATGGGGGCAACACTATTCCCGAATGAGTTCAGAGCCGAGTCAACACTCGGAATCAGGTTTAATATCACTGACATACGATGTGAAATTTGATGCACACACACACACACACACACACACACACACACACACACACACACACACACACATATGCACACACGCACACACAAGCTGTGGACACGCGCGCGCGCGCGTAAATGGGCTGGTGGACGTGATTAAGGGACAATATGGCTTTAATAATATCCCTGGTGTCATGGATTCTTGATTACCTGACTGGCAGACCACAGTACGTGTGCTTGTAACACTGTGTGTCCGACAGAGTGATCAGCAGCACTGGGGCTCCACAGGGGACTTGTCTTGTCTCCCTTTCTCTTCACCATTTACAACTCGGACTTCAACTACTGCACAGAGTCTTGTCATCTTCAGAAGTTTTCGGATGACTCTGCCATAGCTGGATGCATCAGCAGGGGAGATGAGGCTGAGGACAGGGCTACGGTAGGAAACTTTGTCACATGGTGTGAGCAGAATTATCTGCAGCTTAATGTGAAAAAGACTAAGGAGCTGGTGGTAGACCTGAGGAGAGCTAAGGTACCGGTGACCCCTGTTTCCATCCAGGGGGTCAGTGTGGACATGGTGGAGGATTACAAATACCTGGGGATACAAATTGACAATAAACTAGACTGGTCTAAGAACACTGAGGCTGTCTACAAGAAGGGTCAAACCCGTCTCTATTTCCTGAGGAGACTGAGGTCCTTTAACATCTGTCGGATGATGCTGAGGATGTTCTACGAGTCTGTGGGGGTCAGTGCTATCATGTTTGCTGCTGTGTGCTGGGGCAGCAGGCTGAGGGTGGCAGACACCAACAGAATCAACAAACTCATTCGTAAGGCCAGTGATGTTGAGGGGATGGAACTGGACTCTCTCACGGTGGTGTCTGAAAAGAGGATGCTGTCCAAGTTGCATGCCATCTTGGACAATGTCTCCCATCCACTACATAATGTACTGGTTGGGCACAGGAGTACATTCAGCCAGAGACTCATTCCACCGAGATGCAACACAGAGCGTCATAGGAAGTCATTCCTGCCTGTGGCCATCAAACTTTACAACTCCTCCCTTGGAGGGTCAGACACCCTGAGCCAATAGGCTGCTCCTGGACTTATTTCATAATTTACTGGCATAATTTACATATTACTATTTAACTATTTATTACTATTTATTATTTCTATGACTATTACTATTTACTATTTACTAATAGTAATATTACTATTACTATTTGTATTATTATTTATGGTGCAACTGTAACGAAAACCAATTTTCCCCCGGGATCAATAAAGTATGACTATGACTAAATCACTCCTCCTTCTCTCCCCCCCGCCCCACCTCCGCAGTTGGGCATGGTGGGAGAACCCCGCTTCCCTGTTTAAACCCGCTCGTGTTTCCCGGGCGAGGAGCCGCTCCCATACTCTCTCAACATCCGTTCCTACCTCAGAGCCCAGCCCCACACCATCGCCAGGTCCCCCGCACCAGCACCTTGAAGCTGACCGCTGACCACGGACACAGTAAGAGCGACCACATCGGGACTGTGGCTACAAGTGTTGGGGCGGGGGGGGGGGAGGTCACCACAGAGCTCGGTGCCAAATGCAGCGCAAGCTCCGTCTCTCGCCACCACAGGCACCTAGAGGTCACCGTGTGTACCTCGCACAGCAGACAGCACGGTGACTCACACAGCAGCCTCTCCTTAACACCGCACCCCGCCCACCAGGGCAGCGGCTCAGGGGAGAACAGAGCAGCGGGACAGATAGACCGGGGCAGCGGGACGGGGATAGACGGGGGCAGCGGGACGGGGGGGAGCCCTGGGCACGGCGGCGCAAGGATAAACTGTGCCGCCGAAAATATAAACAAATAGCAATAAATAAGGAGAACATGAGATAAAGAGTTTTTAAAGTGAGATCACTCGTTGTGGGAACACCTCAGTGGATGGGCAAGTGAGTGTCGTCATTCAGCTTCAAACGGGAGCCTGATAGTTCTTCTTGAACCCGGTGGTGTGAGTCCCGAGGCTCTTGTCAACACAGACAAAATGCTGGAGGCATACCGCAGGCCAGGGAACGTCTGTGGAAAAAAAGTACACGGTCCATGTTTAGGGCCGAGACCCGTCACCAGGACTGGAGAAAAAGATGAGAAGAGTGTGCAGGAAGGCGAGGAAGCAGTACGAGGTGGTAGGAGACAGGTGAAACGCGGTGACGTACGGAGATGGGAAGGTGATCGGTGAAAGAGATAAAGGGCTGGAGAATGGGGAAGCTGATGGGACAGAACAGAAGACCATGGAAGAAGGGGAAGGGGAATAACACAGAAGGAGATGATGGGCAGGTAAAGGGATGAGGTGAGAGAGGGAAATGGGAATGGGGGAATGGTGAAGTGGGTGAGCGATTACCAGAAGTTAGAGAAGTCAATGTTCATTCCATCAGGTTGGAGGCTACCCAGATGGAATACAAGGCGTTGCCCCTCCAACCTGAGTGTGGCCTCATTGCGACGGTAGAGGAGACCATGCTAGAGGCATACCGCAGGCCAGGGAACGTCTGTGGAAAAAAAGTACACGGTCCATGTTTAGGGACATGTCGGAATGGCAATGGGAAGTCGAATTAAAATGGGTGGCCACCGAGAGATCCCGCTTTTTCTGGCTGACAGAGCTCAGATGCTCAGCAAAGAGGTCTCCCAGTCTGCGTCAGGTCTCACCAATATACAAGAGGCCACATTAGGAGCACCAAACACAGTAGGTATCTCCAACTGACTCACAAGTGGAGTGTCGCCTCACTTGGAAGGGCTGTTTGGCGCCCTGAATAGTAGTGAGGGAGGAGGTGTAGGGGCAGGTGTGGAGCTTGTTCCGCTTGCAAGGATAACGACTGGTGGGAGATCAGTGGGGAGGGATGTGTGGAAGGAGCATAGGGAGCGATCCCTGCGGAAAACGGAGAGTAATGGGGGTGGCGGGGGGAGGGAAAGATGTGCTTGATAGGTTAGGGATGGTGGAAGTTGTGGAGAATTATGTGTTGGACGTGGAGGCTGGTGGGATGGTAGGTGAGGACAAGGGGAACCCTACCCCTGGTGGTGTGGTGGGAGAATGGGGTGAGGGCAGACATCCATGAAATAGAAGGAATGCAGTTGAGGGCAACACTGAGGAAGGGAAGCCTCTTTCTTTGAAGAAGGAGGATGGTTCTGGAATGAAAAGGCTCATCCTGGGAGCAGATACAGCAGAGACGGAGTAACTGAGAGAAGAGGGTGGCATTTTTTACAAGTAACAGGGTGGGAAGAGGTATAGTGCAGGTAGCTGTGAGAATCAGTTGATTTATAAAATATATCAGTAGATAAGCTGTCTCCAGAGATACAGACAGTGAGATTGAGAAAGGGGAGGGAGGTGTCAGAAATGGACCAGGTAACTTTGACAGCATGGTGAAAGTTGAAGGCAGAGTTGATGAATTCAACGAGCTTAGCATGGGTGCAGGAAGCAGCACCAATGCAGAACTATGAAATTAGTGGCAGTGGATGGGAGATCCCCAGAGCTAATAAGATGAGCAATAGTGTGGGAGACAATGGCCTGGTGCTCCCTAGTTGGGTCCTGTTTGAGGGGTAAGTAAGAGGAGGTGTCTGAGAGCTGATTTCTGGCCTCAGCAATTTAGAGGTCAGTCTGCCAAACTACTACAGCACCCACCTTACATGCAGGGTTGATGGTGAGGGTAGGATTGGTGTGGAGAGAGTAGAGAGCAGTGTGTTCAGAGAGATTGAGGTTAGAATTGGGGAAAGGAGTGCTAAAGTCCAGACAGTTCATGAGCCGTCAGCAGTTAGCAACAAAAAGATCCAGAGCAGGCAGAAGACAAGAGCAGGGAGTCCAGGAAGATGCTCAGGTACCTCCTACCTGATGGCAGCAGTGAGAAAAGAGCATGGTGGTGGGACATGTCTGATGATGAATGTTGCTTTCTTATGACAGCCTTTCATGTAGATGGTTTAACCCGTGATGTAGATGGCCGAATCCACTACCTATTGTAGGATTTTCCATCCAAGGGCATTGGTGTTTCCATACCAGACCATGATGCAGCCAGTCAATACACTCTCCACTTTTCATCTATCGAAGTTTGCCGAAGTTTTAGCTGTCACACTCAATCTCCGCAGACTCCTAAGGGAGTAGAGGTGCTGCCGTGCTTTCTTTACAATTGCACTTGTGTGCTGGATCCGGGACAGATCCTCTGAAATAGTAATACCCAGGAATTTAAATTTGCTGACCCTCTCCACCTCTGATCCTCCACTGAGGACTGGCTCATGGACCTCCAGTTTCCCTTTCCTGAAGTCTATAATCAGTTCCTTAGTCTTATTGACATTGAGTGAGAGGTTGTTGTTATTACAACACTCAGCCAAATTTTCAACCTCCCTCCTGCATGCTGGTTCATCACCCCCTCTGATACAGCCCACAACAGTGGTGTCATCAGCAAACTTGTATATGGTGTTGGAGCTGTGCTTAGCCACACAGTCACAGGTGTAAAGCGAGGACAGCAGGGGGCTAAGCACACATCCATGTGATGCTCCTGTGCTGATGGAGATTGTGGAGGAGATGTTGTTGCCAATCTGAACTGACTGGGGTCTGCAGCTGAGGAAATCAAATGTCCAATTGCACAAGGAGATATTGAGGATAAGGTCTTGAAGCTTATTGATTAGTTTTGAGGGGATAATGGTATTGAATGCTGAGCTGTGATTGATAAAGAGTACCCTGATGTATGCGTCTTTGCTGTCTAGGTGTTCCACAGTTGAGTGAGGGGCCAGTGAAGTGATGGTAGGCAGGCTGGAGCAGATCCAAGTCACCTCTCAGGCAGGAGCTGGTATGTTTCATCACCGGCCTCTCAGAACACCTCATCACTGTGAAAGTGCCACTGGGTGACAGACATTGAGGTGGGTCACCATGCTCTTCTTGCTACTGACATAACTGAAGCAGGTGGGTGTACCAGACACTGCCAAAGCAAGAGGTTAAAGATCTCAGTGAGCACTCGAGCCCATTGGCCAGCACGTGGCCAGGTACCCCGCACGGTCCGAATGCTTTCCTTGGATTCAGCCCGCACGTCAGCTTCAGATACTGAGCTCAGAGCATTATTGGGAGATGTGGGGCTTTGAGATATCTCCTCCATGTTCGGACAGTCAAAGCACACACAGAGGCATTGAGCTCACCTGGAAGCGAAGTCCAGTTATCACTTCTGTCCCTGGATTTAATTTTGTAGGAGGTGATAACATTCAAGGCCTGCCACAGCAGTCAGGTGTCCCTCATTGATTTAAGTTTGATACGGAATTTCCACTTCAGCCGTGAGTTGGTTTTTGGAGATCATACCTGCACCTCTTGTAACTTCCTTGGTCTCCAGGCTTGAATGCTTCTGATCTGGCGCACAGCAGATTTCAGATCTCACGGTTCATTCGGGCTGCTGACTGGGGAAGACTGAATGATTTAGTGGGAACACAGTCAACTACATCTTCAAGAAGTCCATGTGTATGAAATCAACTAAGTGTCTCTCTTCATGGTCTTTTAGAAGTCTGTATATATCATTTTGACTGGGTACTTTATCAGTGGTGTTTCAAAAGTCTGTATATATCACTTTGTCTGTGATTCCTCTCTTCAACCCTCTCCCTGATTATTGTGTCAATGCCGAGGTCAATCTGACTGGTCTGTGGTTACTGGGTTTATCCCAGCGTCATTCTGTGAACTTTCCAGACCTGGGTGCCACCCTGACTCTCTGGGAGTCTGGAGCTACCCTGAAACCGTGAAGGGCAACTCCACACACTGCCCTCCATTCACTGTCACATCAGCCCGAAAGCTCTGCTTCAGGCGGTGCTAACAACCAGCAGATGGCGCCGAGCTGCGACCTCCAGAGCAGACAGATTGGTTTTCGTTGTCTGCAAGACATTGGAGCAGGACTAGGCTATTCGGGCCATCGAGTCTGCTGTACCATTCCATCACGACTGATTCATTATCCCTCTCAACCCCATTCTTCTGCCTTCTCCCTGTAGCCTTAGACACCCTGACTAACAGTATCAGAATTAGATTTCATATCAGATTCTGACTCATTGGTGTAAGTCATGAAATCTGTTAACTTTATAGCAGCAGTAATAAAATACATGATAATACAGAGAAAAAAACAGAATTACATGAAGTCTCTCTCTCTCTCTCTCTCTCTCTCTCTGTATATATATACACACACAAATAATTGAGTTAAAATAAGTTGTGCAAATTAACAGAAATAAAAGGTAGTGAGGTAGTCTTCATTGGTCCATTTAGAAACTGGATGGCAGAGGGGAAAAAGCTGTTCCTGCATCGCTGAGTGAGGGCCTCCCCGACGGTAACAGTGAGAAGAGGGCACGCCCTGGGTGATGAGCATCCTTAGTGATAAGACGCTGCCTTCCTAAAGCACGGCTCCTTGAAAATGTCTTGGACACTGCGGAGGCTAGTGCCCATGATAGGGTGGTCTAATTTTACAAGTTTCTGCAACTTATTTCGATCTAGTGCAGAAGTTCCCCCTTCTCGCCCCCTATACCAAACGGTGATGCAGCCAATCAGAATGCTCTCCATGGCACATTTGTAGAAGTTTTCCAGTGTTTTAGTTGACAAGTGAAATCTCCTCAAACCCTGAATGAAATAGTCTCTGTCTTGCCTCCCTTGTAGCTGATTTGATGTGTTGGGACCAGGTACTTGTGTCATCCAGGTGATCCAAGGCTGCGTGAAGAACCATTGAGATTGTGTCTGTGGTGATGGGCAAATTGCAATGGGTCCAGGTCCTTGCTGAGGCAGGAGTTCACTCTAGCCATGACCAACCTCTCAAAGCATTTCATCACCATAGATGTGAGCAGTACTGGACAATAGTAGTGGTCTTCTTCAGCACTGGTATAATTGTTGCCCATTTGAAGCAGGTGGGAACTTCTGACTGTAGCAGTGAGAGATTGAAAATGTCCTTGAATACTCCCACCAGTTGGTTGGCAAGAACCTAGCAACCTTTGCTTTAAATCTGCTCATTGACGTGGCCTCTACAATTGTCTGTGGCAATGAATTCAACAGATTCACCACCTCCTGGCCAAAGAAGTTCCTCCTCATCTCCGTTCTAAATGGATGTCCCTCTCGTGTGAGGCTGTGCCCTCTGGTCCTAAACTCCCCACACTAGAGGAAACACATTCAGTTTTCTTTTGAGTTTGTGGGGATAGTTTGAAGGACAGGAAGGGAGTTAGGGGCTGGGTTAGGGATGTAGGGGAATTAAATGTTAGGCCAGAGTTTTAATTCTCTGCTTCATGTTTGAAGGCCGACAACGTGGACGTGAGACATCCATGGTCGGATGATGGACCAGCAGGCCAATGTGGATGAGTGCGGCTCAGCGAGTTGTTGGCAAGTTCTGGAGTTGGAGTTCCATGTGGTTAGTGGGAACAAGGTTCGATGACCCTTGAGGTTCGTGGATTGGGAAGTTCGGGGTCCTGTCATTGGCAAGACCAGAGTTCGAGGCCTGGTGTTCAGGGTCCCTCATTGTCGAGTCTGGAGTTCAAGACCTAGTGTATGGTGATCAGCGGTTTCTGGCGGCGATGCTGAGGATCTGAAGGTTGAATTGGAAGTCTGAAAGTTGAACTGGGACCTCTTCCTGGTGGGACTGAACTGGAACTTACAGCTTATGTGTTCGGAAGACAGTGCTTTTGTATATCGACAATCAAACCCCACCACCTTCTCACAGAACTGTAGAGCCATTGGGAATTGTCTCCCTATTCTATAACTCTGTGAATTTCTGTGACTCCAGGTCCCCTCAAGCCCCTCTGCTCTGGGGACAACAGACACAGCTTCCCCAATCTCTCTGCGTAACTCATAACTCTAACCCAGGCAACACTCTCTGCACGGTCTCCAGTGCTCCCAGACTGCTCCAGCTGAGTTATATATAGGGGATAGCTTCAATCAGCTTCATTCACCGCATCACCGAACTGCACTCGATTTCATGCACTCTTCATCTCATATTCTTCATATTAATTGCTTACTTCTTTATTATTATTATTTCTCTTTTTTCTCTTTCTTTTTGTGTTTGCAGAGTTTGTTTTTATTTTGCACTCTGGTTGTTTGTCCATCCTTTCATTGATTCTATTATTTTTCTTGGATTTACTGTGTGTACGCCCACAAGAAGACGAATCCCAGGGTTGTATATGGTGACGTCTATGTACTTTGATCATAAATTTACTTTGGACTTTGACCTTTGACCAATGGTTTATAATGTGGGAACAAAGCCTCCCTTCTCTTGTTTTCAGTGGCCAGTACCCTATCTGCTTTATTCTGATGCCTTTGGGCCTATACATCAAAGTCCCTCTGTTCCTCAGTTCTCCTTGGACCCCTTCACTCTTACATCCTATCCTCATCAGTGCTCCCAAAATGCATCATCTCACAGTCCTGATGAAGTGTCTGAGTGTTTGTTCCTCTGCATAGATGCTGCCCGACCTGCTGAGTTCCTCCAGCACTTTCAAACATCCAAGTGTCAATGGCACGACAGCGGTGGGGTTCATTCCCAAAAACGAGGGGGTGGCTTACAGAGAGGAGGTGGAAGAGCTGGAACCCAGGGGCTTGGCAAATAGACTCCTCCTCAATATCAACAGGATAAAGGAGATGGTTATTGACTTCGAGAGAACTCACACCCACTTTACACTGGCGACAAAGCAGTGGAAACTGCAAGCAGCTTCAAACTCCTGGGTGTGTCTATCACACACAACCTCTCACGGTCCAAGAACACATCCTGCACAGTCAGGAAAACTCACCAATGCCTCTACTTTCTGACAAGGTTGAAGAGAGCTAGACTTTGCACATTCATACTCACGTTATTCTACAGATTTGCAATAGAGAGCATTCTAACAAGCTGCATCACTGCTTGGTACAGAAACTACACTGCGGTGGAGAGGAAGGGTCTAAAACGAGTAGTCAAAGCTGCCCAGTGTATCACTGGCACCTGCCTACTCCCCACTCCCCATCAAGGACGCATATACAGAAAGGTGTCAGAAAAGGGCCAGTAAAACCATGAAGGATTCCACACACCCTGCTCATGGACTGTTTGTCCCACTCCCATCCAGGAGGAAGCTAGGTAGCATCCACACCAGGACCACCAGACTCAAAAACAGTCACACAAGCAGTAAGACTGATCAACACCTCCACCCACTCACCCACCACTCTACACCCCAACCACCACTATTTTATCATTTCTTGTCAGTCACCTTGTGTACAGATACTCCTGTACCCAGCGTCACTTTATGGACAGACAATCAATCTGTGTAGAGAAGCTACGTTATGTATTTATTGTGTTCTTTATCTTGTTGGTTTTTTTGTGCTGCATCAGACCAGAGTAACAATGATCTCATTCCTCTTTACCCTGGTGTGCTGGAAATGACATTAAACAATCTTGATTCCTTGAACCTCATGGAAGTTACCAGTCAGTTCGGATTGCCGTCAACGTCTCCTCCACGATCTCCACCAGCACAGGAGCACTACAGGGCTGTGTGCTCAGCCCCTGCTCTTTCACTTTACACCGATGACCGTGAGGCTAAGCACAGTTCCAATGTCATATTCAAGTTTGCTGATGACTCCACTGTCGTGGGCCGAATCAAAGGTGGTGACAAATCAACATACAGGAGAGAGATTGAGAATCTGAGTGGTGTCAGGACAACAACCTCTCTCTCAATGTCAGCAAGACCAAGGAGCTGATTATTGGCCAGGAGGAGGAAACTGGAGGTCCATGAACCAGTCCTCATCGGAGGACTGGGGTGGAGAGGGTCAGCATCTTTAAATTCCTCGGTGTTATCACTTCAGAGGGCCAGTCCTCTGCCCATCAGGTGAGTGCAATTATGCAGAAAACACGGCAACACCTCAACTTCCTTCGGAGTTTGTGAAGATTCGGTTTGTCAACTAAAACTTTGACAAACTTCTATAGACATGTGCTGGAGAGTATATTGACTGGCTGCATCAGTCTGTCATGGAAGCACCAACGCCCTTGAATGGAAACTCCTATAAAAGTAGTGGATACGGCCCAGTCCATCACGGGTAAAGCCCTCCCCACCATTGAGCACATCTACATGGAGCGTTGTTACAGGAAAGCAGCATCCATCGTCAGCGACCCCCACCAACCAGGATGTGCTCTGTTCCCACTGCTGCCATCAGGAAGGAGGTACAGGAGCCTCAGGACTCTCACCACCAGGTCAGGAACAGTTATTACCCCTCAACCTTCAGGGTCCTGAGCCAAAGGGGTTAACTTGCTTGCTGCATCATTGAACTGTTCCCACAACCTATGGATTCACTTTCAAGAACTCTTCATCTCGTGTTCTCGATATTTATTGTTTGTTTATTTATTATTATTTCTTTCCTTTTGTATTTGCACTGTTTGTTGTATTTTCCAGTCTGGTCAGATGCCTGGTTGGTGTGGGCTTTCATTGATTCTGTTATGGTTTTATTGAGAATGCCTGCAAGAAAATGCAGAATCCGGGTTTGATGGAGACAGCCGGGAGAGCACGGAGGAGCACCTGGAGAAACTTCTGAAATGCCTGCTTCGCTGCTACTGTGCGATCGAGAATCTCCGGAGGGGAAGGCCCCAAATCCTCGGTCTTGCCTATTGCCTGTTGCTGGGGCCGGGGTCGGAACACGGCAGAGATGGTGCTCGGTGCTCGGTGTGGGGGAGCTGGTCGGAGGCTCGGAGTTTTCGGATGGACTCGGAGTCGGACTGTGGTCGGATGCTTCCAGGATGCTGCATCGGCAAGTTGGCGGCGCTGGAGGTTCACCGTCTGCGTGAGATGATGGGAGTTTCCAGAGACTTTGAGTCTTTTACCATGCTCATGGTCTGTTCTTATCAAATTACGGTATTGCTTTGCACTGTTGTAACTATATGTTATAATTATGTGGTTTTTGTCAGTTTTTCCATCGGTTTGTCATGTGTTTCTGTGATATCATTCTGGAGAAACATTGTATCATTTCTTAATGCATGCATTACTAAATGACAATAAAAGAGGACTGCGTGTCCTCATAATCTAAACTAATCTAATCTAATCTCAGGGTTGCATCTGGTGACATATATGTACTTCGATAATAAATTTACTTTGTACTTTGAACTTTGAATGTTATTCCAAATTTCCAGCATCTGCAGAATCCCTTGTGTTAATCATCTCACAGTTATCAGATTTAAAACACCTCTTCTTCCATTCTCCATTCTGATTCCCCGCTCATCCAGTCTCTTTCCTCACCTGACTCTGCTTTTCCTCCTCCTGCCCTTTTCCCCACGTCCACTTCCCTCTCCTATCAGATTCCTTCTTCAGCTCCTCACCCCTTCACCCCCCACTCACCTTCCCTCATCCCCTCCCTCATTCCCCTCCCCACCCACCCCTTCCCTCATCTCCTCCCTCATCTCCCTCCCCACCCACCCTCCCTCATCACCTCCCTCATCCCCCTCCCCACCCAACCCCTTCCCTCATCTCCTTCCTCACCCACCCATCTTCCCTCATCCCCTCCCTCATTGGCCTTCCCTCATCCCCCTCCCCAACCACCACCCTTCCCTCATCCACTTCCCCCACCCACCTTCCCTCATCACCTCCCTCATCCCCCTCCCCACCCACCCCCTTCCCTCATCCCCTTCCTCACCCACCCCCTTCCCTCATCCCCTTCCCCCACCCACCTTCCCAAATCCCTTCCCTCATCACCTCCCTCATCCCCCTCCCCACCCACCCCCTTCCCTCATCCCCTTCCTCACCCACCCACCTTCCCTCATCCCCCTCCCCACCCACCACCCTTCCCTCATCCCCTTCCCCCACCCACTTTCCCTCATCCCCCTCCCCACCCACCTTCCCAAATCCCCTCCCTCATCACCTCCCTCATCCCCCTTCCCACCCACCCCCTTCCCTCATCCCCTTCCTCACCCACCCACCTTCCCTCATCCCCTTCCCCACCCACCACCCTTCCCTCATCCCCTCCCTCATCACCTCCCTCACCCCCCTCCCCACCCACCACCCTTCCCTCATCCACTTCCCCCACCCACCTTCCCTCATCCCCTCCCTCATCACCTCCCTCATCCCCCTCCCCACCCACCACCCTTCCCTCATCCCCTTCCCCCACCCACCTTCCCTCATCGACCTTCCTCATCCCCCTCCCCACCCACCCCCTTCCCTCATCCACTTCCCCCACCCAACTTCCCTCATCCCCCTCCCCCACCCACAGTACCTCATCCCCTTCCCCACCCACCCCCTTCCCTCATCCCCCTCCCCACCCACCTTCCCTCATCCCCCTTTCCCACCCACCTTCCCTTATCCCCTCCCTCATCCCCCTCCCCAACCACCCACCTTCCCTCATCCTCTTCTCCCACCCACCTTCCCTCATTCCCCTCCTCCCCCCACCCACCCGCTTCCTCATCCCCCACCCACCCAACTTCCCTCATCCCCCTCCTCCCCCACCCACCTTCCCTCATCCCCCTCCTCCCCCCACCCACCCGCTTCCTCATCTCCCACCCACCCAACTTCCCTCATCCCCCTCCTCCCCACCCACCTTCCCTCATCCCCCTCCTCCCCCACCCACCTTCCCTCATCCCCCTCCCCACCGACCCACCTTCCTTCATCCCCCTCCACCACCCACCCCCTTCCCTCATCCCCCTCCCCACCCACCTTCCCTCAACCCCCCTCCCCACCCACCTTCCCTCATCCCCCTCCCCCACCGACCCACCTTCCCTCATCTCCCTCCACCACCCACCCACCTTCCCTCATCCCCTCCTCCCCCACCCACCTTCCCTCATCCACCTCCCCACCCCCTTCCCTCATCCCCTTCCCCCACCCACCTTCCCTCATTACCCCTCCCCACCTACCCACTTTCCCTCATTCCCCTCCCCTACCCACCCACCTTCCCTCATCCCCCTCCTCCTCCACCCACCTTCCCTCATCCCCCTCCCCACCCACTTCCCTCATCCCCCTCCCCCACCGACCCACCTTCCCTCATCCCCCTCCACCACCCACCCCCTTCCCTCATCCCCTCTTCCCCCCACCCACCTTCGCTCATCCACCTCCCCATCTCCTTCCCTCATCCCCTTCCCCCACCCACCTTCCCTCATCCTCTTCTCCCACCCACCTTCCCTCATTCCCCTCCCCACCCACCCACTTTCTCTCATACCCCTCCCCCCACCCACCCACCTTCCCTCATCCCCCTCCTCCCCCCACCCACCCGCTTCCCTCATCCCCCACCCACCCAACTTCCCTCATCCCCCTCCCCACCCACCTATCTTTCCTCATCCCCCTCCTCCCCCACCCACCTTCCCTCATCCCCCTCCCCACCCACCTTCCCTCATCCTCCCTCCCCACCCACCCAACTTCCCTCATCCCCCTCCTCCCCCACCCACCTTCCCTCATCCCCCTCCTCCCCCACCCACCTTCCCTCATCCACCTCCCCCACTCACCCCTCCACATTCTGTCTCACCTGGTCTCACCCATCACCTGTCAGCTTGTACTCCCCCCGACCCCCGACCTTCTTACTCTGGCTGCTGCCCCCTTCCTTTCCAGTCCCGGTGAAGGGTCTCGGCCTGAAACTTTGACTGTTTATTGCCCTCCACAGATGCTGCCTGACCTGCTGAGTTGCCCCAGCATTTTGTGTGTGTGTGTTGCTCTGGATTTCCAGCATCTGCAGAATTTCTGGAGTTCATGATATTTTTTCTCTCTTCTCGTTTTCAAACCCCGGCGTGACATTTGCCCCTCTCTAATCTGCAGGAACCGTTCTGCAACCTGCAGAGTTCAGGAAGGTGATAACTGGTAAGATGGCAGTGTGCTCGGACGCAGCGACCCCTACAGGGTCAACCAAAGGTGACATTGTCGTTTTTAAATGATTGCAAGACCCTGCTGGACATTAAGCACGGAAAATACTGCAGGTCTGCCCCACCAACGAGCTGCTATTGGCGGAGAGATTGAAGGAGCTGGGCCTGGGGTGGAAGAGGCGTGCAGTCTGGCAGCAAGTGGTCACCTTTCTTGTGATCACCAGACCCTGTTAGTGTGGAATGCTGCAAGTCCGATTCACTGGTTTATTGGTGAATGCAGGCGCAGACGGTGGAGAATCTCAAGCCCCAGTGTCACCCAGGAGAGTGGGTACCCATGGCATTCATGCTGGAGCTGGTGCTGCCCCCCAGTGTTCGCTCAGCAGAAAACAAGCTGCAACGTGTTCAATTGCAGACTGTTGCAACAGTCCTGGATTTAGGGACTCAGTGTGTGTTTTATTTGACTGTGACTGTATGTTTACTGCTATTGTATATGTGCTGTGCTGTCTGTGACTGTTGGTACTGTGTTTTGACCCTTGGCCCTGGAGTAACTCTGTTTTGTTTGACTGTATTCATGCATGGTAGAATGACAATTAAGCCTATACCTTCACTCCTCCCATGGCTACCTGCACTATTCCGGGATGCAGACCACCAAACCCTGGGATTTATTAGGGCTTAGCACCTCCATTGTCTGAAGATTAAAGATGAGCTTTATTTGTCACAGGTACATGGAAGCACGCTGTGAAAAGTGTCATTTCTATCAACTTCCAACACAGTCTGAGGATGTGCCGGGGGCAGCCCACAAGTGTCGCTGTGCTTCCTGCGGAGGTAGCACACCCATCATTTACTAACCCTAACCCATCATTTACTAACCCTAACCCATCATTTACTAACACTAACCCATCATTTACTAACCCTAACCTATCATCTACTAACCATAACCCATCATTTACTAACACGAACCCATCATTTACTAACTGTAACCCATCATTTACTAACCCTAACCCACACATTTCCTAACCCTAACCCACACATTTACTAACCGTAACCCACACATGTTTGGACTCTGGGAGAAAGCGGAATCGTGAAGGAACCCCAGACGGTCAAGCGGACGGTGGACAAACTCCTTACAGACAGTGGCCCAATATCTATCACTACGCTGACCACTATACTGCCGCGCTACCCACAACTGCAGGGCAGTTTGATACCAACATTTGATTTATTTTAACTTTTCCTTTTCCTGATTCTGTCACATTTCTGGGAAGTACTTTGTATTCGCTTCTGTGAAAGCAGAACTGAGGAGTGTGTGTATTTACTCTGTTCCCCATTATAGATTCTCCCGTTACTGACAGCAATCATATAAAACATTCCACTTTGATATTGCGTCCCACCCGATCTCATTTATTTATTTATTTGTTTATTTAGCGATGGAGCTTGGAGTGGGCCCCTGCAGTCCTTCGAGCTGCACCTCCCCAACGACCCCTGACAAACCCGATTTATCCCAGCCTGATCATGAAAGAGAGAAAGTGAGAGAGAGAGAGATGGGGGGGGGGTGAGGGAAGAGAGAGATGGAGAGAGAGAGGGAGAGGAGGAGATGGGGGTTTGGGAGGAGAGAGATCCTTCCAAAGGCAAGGATTGAAGATTAATTGTCCTTCAACCGTACACGTGTATGTAGCTGAACGTGACTGCATTGCTCTGGATCAAGGTGCAAAACGCAGTACACATAGTCCTGAAGAAGAGTCTCAGCCTGAAACGCTGATCATTTATTCCCCACCATAGACGCTGCCCGGCCTGCTGAGCTTTGTGTATGTTGTACAGTACATAGAGTGACACACAGCACATAGTCCTGCACAGTCCACATAGTCACACATAGTCCATATAGTTACAATGCAGCACATATGGTCACAAAATAATATTAGCACAAGTCCTGAGTGGCACATCTTGAAGATTGATGGTGCATGGGATCTTGTCCTGGAGCCACGTCTCTGCAAGAACAAGTGCGCTGCAGTTTCTCATCTCGCACCAATGAAGGCAATCCAGCTTGTCTTCCGAGGAGTGAACACTGGAGAGCAGCACCCAAGGGAGAGCTGACCTGCAGGGGGCAGTCCCCAACCCAGCATGGATTCCAGCGCCCACCACGCCCCTGTTGTCTCCCACACCTCCTCCTCTGGGTGGCTGTATCAGGTGATACGCCAGCACGAGGGCCTGGTCTTCGGAACAATCGAGGTGGCTCTGCTCCCCCACCATTGGTCTCACCAATGAACCAATGAACAGGACTTCCACAGCCAGTCAGCCAGGTTCTCCAACAACGCAGTACTATTATTAACATTAACTTGTTCGGGATTATGACCTCAATTTAAATCCCACAGGTGCCATGGTGGGATTCGAACACAGTTCTCTAGATTACTGGTCGAGGCTTCTCAGCTTAGGGGGGTCAAAGTTCGGAGTTCAATTCCAGAACTATCTGTACAAAGTCTGTACCTTCTTTCTGTGTCCACGTGGGTTTCCTCCGGTTTCTTTCCAAAGACGTACTAGCTCAAAGTTCAACGTACATTAATTATCAAAGTATCAATACAGGCAGCCACAAAATGAAGAAACGCGAACAGAACCCATTAAAATAAAAGTAGACAGCCAAACATCCAACGTGCAGGAAACAAAGTAATCGAGCAACAGCAAACAGATGAAGTTCACAATAGTGAGTCCACAGTCACAGAGCCCAGTCACAGTCACGGAGTCCAGTCACAGTCACGGAGCCCAGTCACAGTCATGGAGTCCAGTCACAGTCACAGAGCCCAATCACAGTCACAGATCCCAGCCACAGGTATGGAGTCCAGTCACAGGTATGGAGCCAATCACAGTCACGGAGTCCAGTCACAGTCACGGAGTCCAGTCACGGTCACGGAGCCCTGTCACAGGTATGGAGTCCAGTCACAGGTATGGAGCCAATCACAGTCACGGAGTCCAGCCACAGTCACGGAGCCCAGTCACAGGTATGGAGCCCAGTCACAGGTATGGAGCCAGTCACAGCCGCGAAGCCCAGTCACAGTCACGGAGCCCAGTCACAGGTATGGAGCCCAGTCACAGGTATGGAGCCAGTCACAGCCGCGAAGCCCAGTCACAGGTACGGAGCCCAGTCACAGGGAGTCCAGTCCCAGGTATGGAGCCAATCACAGTCACGGAGCCAGTCACAACCAGTCCTGGAGCCCCTTAGTTGCAGGCCACAACCTCACCCCTTAAATCAATCAAACCTCGGGGCTTGGGCTGCACCACCTTGACTCTCGTCAGTACGTTTCTGGTCATTGTCAGTCGTCCTGTAATTAGGCAAGGGTTAAATACGTGGGTTACTGAACGGTGCAGCCTGAAAGGCCTGTCCCACACGGTATCTCGAAAATAAATAAATAAATTAAACATAATCTCTTCACCACTGGCACACCTCGATATCTCCAACAGTATAGTTACTGATCTGAGTGACATCTCTCCCGCCCGGTTTAAGCCCAGACCCCAGATGTCCATGAACAAAAGTTGTAATCACACCACCAGGTTCAGAATTTCCTTCAATCATTCAGCTCCTGAACCAACCAGCACAACCCCGTCACTGCCTCAGTATAATATCACCATTACCACTTTACACTATTACAACTTGCACTAAAATGGTCTTTTTGTAGTTCCAATTGTTCTTTCTTGTAAAAATTGTTTAATTTATGTTTTTCTTGTGAATGCTGATTATCTGAGCCTGAGATACTGCTGCAAGTAAGCTTTTCATTGTATCTGTGCAGGTGACAATAAACTGCTTTGAACTTTGACCTGGGTGGGTCTGGTTGTAGAAGGAGAGGGGAGGGCTGTGTATTCTGGCTCCTCTCTTACCCCTTCTCTTCTCAAATGGATTGTGGACTTCAGGAAGGGGAACTCGAGGGAACACACAGTGGTCCTCATCGAGGAACTGAAACGGAAAGGATTTCAAGTTCCTGGCTGTCAGCATCTCTGAGGATCTATCCTGGGCCCAACATATTGATGCAATTACAAGAAAGCGCAAAACTGAATATATTTCATTAGGAGTTTCAGGAGATTTGGTGTTTCACCAAAGACTCTCACAAATTTCTATAGATATACCATGGGAAGCATTCTAACTGGCTACATCACCGTCTGGTGTGGCGGGGCCACTGCACAGGATCGGGAAAAGTTGCAGAAAGTTATAAACTCAGCCAGCTCCATCATGGGCACTAGCCTCCCCAGCATCCAGGACATCTTCTATTGTGTCTGTTCACAACTACCTAGATATTAAATAAAATCACGCATGCGGGAGATGGCTTTAATGGTGTTTTCACATTGCAACGAGAGAGGCGGGGAGGGGGTGTACAGCACATGCACTGACAACAGATCAATACATAGTGCTGGAGTGGGGGTTATTGCTCTGAAAGAAATAGATCCATACATTACACTTCCTCCCCCTTTAGATTAATGCAACATTCAATTTTCCTTTCATAAACCCATATTCCAAATAAACATGCTTTCACAATAATAGTCCATAACTAACTTCGCAGTTCTAAAGATTCAGTGTTTTGGGTGATGCTCTGTTTCTTTAAGGATAGCATCTCTGGACCTGTGGAGTGACATCAGGTTTGGGTGCTTTGTCAAAGACTATGTTCTCGGTTTCCAGCGTCACGTTGCTGTCAGTGACATGGTCATCACTGAGAGGCAAGTCCAGTGGCTGTAATGTGTCCATCTTGTTGGATGCAATTGACTCATGTATGTTCTTCAGTTGAGCATCCAGTATCTGGCTTACATGACATCTCCATGTCTGATCTCCAACATCCACTGTATACCTCAGTGGTCCAGTTTCTGTAGCTTTCTGACCGAGTGTCCACTAGTCTTCTCGGTAATCACGCACTGGGACTCCCTGCCCAATCTCGAAGGTCCTTGCTGCTTCACTTGGAAACTGGCTGAACTGTTTTTTTTTCTGAACTTCCTCCGTAGATCTGCTTTCAGAAGTCTATGTGAGATCTCAGATTCCTGTTCGTGAACAACATTGCAGGTGTTTGATTTGTCGTCGTATGAACAGAGTTCCGATACACAAAAAGGAAGTTGTCCACTCTGTGCTGCAGAGAAATGTTCTCCTCGTCCATCACTTTAATGGACTTCTTGTAGGTTTGGATAAATATTTCAGCTAACCCATTCATTGCTGGGTGGTGAGGAGCTGTCTTGAAACGTGTGGTGCCATTTTTCTTCATGAGCAGATGGAATTCTTCTGATGTGTACTGTGGTCCATTGTCACCCACAATTTGTTCTGGTAAGCCACTTCTGGCAAAAGTAGTCCTCAGAGCGGAGAAAGTCTTTACTGAGGTGGTTGACTTCATTAGTATAACCTCTGGCCGCTTCAAATGAGCATCCACAACAATCAGGAACATGGAGTCCGTGACTGGCCCAGCAAAGTCAATATGTACCCTTTGCCATGGTGACAGACAGCCACTCCCATGGGTGTAACAGTGCCTGTAGGGGTGTATTTTGAACTTTTTGGCTTTTGGCCAAGTCTTCATTCTGTTTATCTATTCCCAGCCACCACACGTAGCTCCAGGGGAGACTCTTCATCTTGACTGTACCCAGGTGTCCTTCATGCAGATTTTCTAACACTCTGTTGCACAGTTCAGAGGGAAACACAACATGAGACCCACTCGTCAGGGTTCTTTGACATACCAACAGTGTTCTCGTCTTGCTGAGAACTCTGGAAACACAGGGTGACAATGAGCTGGCCATCTTTGCATGGTGATATTATTGACTGTTGACAATGTCGGGTCATCCCTTGTTTCTCTTTGTATTTCAGAATTTGTTTCAGACAACTGGTCCACCAATGCTGTGTGGAACACTTCTGCTGGGTCACAGAATGAAGGCGTTTCTTCTTCAGTTGCCAGTAGTGGAAGATGTGACAAGCCATCAGTGTTGCTGTGTTGTTTGGTACTCTGGAACTCTATGTCATAAGAGTGGGCTCCTAGGAGCAGTACCCAGCTTTGTAACTGGGTGGCAGTCATCACCGGAATCCCCTTCCTGGGATTGAAAATGGACACTAGGGGCTGGTGATCTGTCACTAGTGTAAACTTTTGTCTGGAGAGGTAGTGGTAGAACTTCCTTATTCCCCATGCTAGACTAAGGGCCTCCCAATCGATCTGTGCATAGTTGCATTCTGCGCTTGTCAGTGATCTTGAAGCAAATGCAATCAAGCGTTTCATAATGTGTGACAAAATGGCTCCAATGCCATGAGGGCACACATCGCACAGATGGGCCAGGTGGATCACAGTGAGTGAGCAGTTTGTCAGATGTTATCTGTCCCTTTGTTTCCTTGAGTGCTCTTTCACATCTTTCTGACCATTCCCACTTTGCTCCTGTCTGGGTCAGTATGTTCAATGGGTGCAGCACTGTAGTAATGTTTGGGAGCAACCAGTGGTAGTAGTTTACAAGGCCCAAGTATGACCTGAGTTGTGACACATTTTCTGGTCTGGGTGCCTGTAGCACTGCTTCAGTCTTCTCTTGTGACTTATGTAAGCCCTGCTTGTCAATGACATGTCCACAATATGAAATTCTATTCTTGAAAAACTCAGTTTGTCCCTCTTTACACGCAGACCATACTCATTCAGCCTGGTAAGCATCTTACCAGGGTTCTGGAGGTGCTGTTCGTCATTTTCACCAGTCACAATGATGTCGTCAAGGTAACATTGTTTTCTGGGGATATCTGAGCATGTTTGGGCCATTGCTTTTGCCAAAATGCTGGAGTTGATGCAAAACCAAAGGCGAGACAATTGTACTGGAACAGTCCCCTGTGAGTGTTGATTGTGAGGATCTTCCTGCCTAACTCCTCAATCTCCATTTACAGATATGTTTGGAACAAGTCAATCTTTGAAAACCTCTCTCTGCCAGCCAAAGATGTGAAAGAAGTCTTCTGTTTGGGGCAGGGGATACTGCACAGTATGCAGCACAGTGTTGATGTTCACCTTGAAATCCCCACATATGAGAGTGGCTCTGGCCTTCTCTTTCTTGATCACCAGGGAAATGGGCATGGCCCAACCACTCCACTCAGCCTTGGAGAGAATGCCAGATGCCTCCAAGCTCTGTGGTTCAGCATCCACTTTAGGACGTAGTGCATAAGCAAATGGACATGCTTTATTGACTCTTGGTGTTGCTGCTTCATTCAGTTCAATTCTGGTCTACGTGCCTTTACTTTTCCAATCCTTTTCTCAAACACCTTCTCATTAGCATTAAGCAGCTGTCACAGTCTCTGGTTAGTTCTCCCATTTGGGTTGCTGTTGCCTGTTGATGATACATTGACTGAGTGCCAGGCTAGTTGGATTTTTCTCAACCATTCACATCCGAGATGTGCTGACCCTCCAGTTTTCAATACATAGAGCTCAAACTGTTGTGTTTTGCCTCCATAAGTCGTATTTACTTTCAGTTTGCCTTTGAGAGACACTTTTTCACCTGTGTAAGTCTTTAGCAGCATTAAGGTATTTTCTAAAGGTAGCCAAGAAAACAGTCTTTTGTACTTGGCCTCTGGAATCATGGACAAAGCTGATGCTGTATCCAGCTCCATTTTCAGTTTTACACTGGACACATCTACTGTAATCCAGATGGTTTTGTGGTCTGCTTCAGTTATACTATGCAGTTCTAGGCAGGACAGTTCACCTTTGTCAGACTCTGCGTTGTCTAATTCTGTTTTACATCCAGTAACTTTATGCATTTGCTTAGTTTTATGTTTGAGATCTTTCACTCGGTTTGCTTTTTGCCTGCCTTGCACACTCTCTCCACGTAACCTTGTCTGTGACTTGTTCTTTGAACCAACAGTTATTTGCATCGTGGGAGGATTTGACACATCGATAACATTTTTGGCTTTTTGCATCATTCAGGGACATTTTGTGCTTTTCACATTCTAATCTCCTTTTCTGTAGTTCTGCATCCTTTGCTGCAGTCTCTAATGATAATGCAATGGTCAATAGCCCTTCTAAGGTTAGGTCTCCTTCTGCCAGTAGCCTCGTTTGAGTGCTTTGACTATGCATGCCACAGACAACCCTAATGCATCAGAAAGTACATCTCTAAAGTCACAGTTCTGGGAAAGTTTACACAGTTCTGCAATGTATTCTGAAAGGCTTTCATCTTTTGACTGGTTTCCTATTGTAAAATCTAAATTTCTCAGCTATTACCAGCAGTTTAGGGCTCAAGTGATCTTGTAAAAGTGTAACAATTTCATTGCTTGCTGGCTTTGCAGGAATTAATATGTACTGCACGTAATCAGGTCAATTAAGCTAAGAAGTGTAGGCATGTGATGTTGGCGCCAGAATGTGTGGCGACATTTGTAGACTGCTCCCAGCTTAGTTGTGTTGGTTGCTTACACCAATGACACATTTCACTGTATGTATCGATGTACGTGATAAATAAATGAATCTACCACATCCTCCTCTAGTTCTGACCAGAACTACACGCAGTAACCCCAGCTGACATCTATTCACGCAGAATTGTAATAAGTGTAGTTTATTTAAATAAAATAAATTATTACAAATACATAAATATGGGTCAAGTATATCAAAAATATGTCAATCTTTGCATTGTTTCACGATGTGCATTGGGGGGTCGGGTGGAGAGGAAGATTGTGCAGGGACGGCTGTGTGGGTTTCAGTCAGTTGATTTTCAGTATTTGGTCTTTAGGAGGAGGAAGTCTCGGATAACCTTGTTCAGGTAGATCTCCAGGTCCCGGAAGATGATGTACCCCTTTAAGTTGCTGATCCAATCACTTTCAGCGCTTGGGGCCAGGAGAGAGTAGTTGACATCGGAGGGATCCAGGACGGTGCCATTCAAGGCTCGGATCTGAAGGCAGAGGGAACAAGGAGATTGAGTTCAAGCTCAGGTTTATTGTGATTCAACCACACACACACACACACACACACACACACACTCACACACACACACTCACACACACACACACTCACACACACACACACTCACACACACACACACACACACTCACACTCACACTCACACACACACATACACTCACACACACACACACATACACTCACACACACACACTCACACACACACACACACACATACACTCACACACACACACTCACACACACACTCACACACACACACACGCACTCACACACACACACACTCACACACACACACACACTCACACACACACACACACACACACATACACACACACACACACACACACACATATACAGGTAAACAAAACATTGCTCCTCTGGGCCAGGGTACAAAACACAGTACATACAGTCACACACAGCACATCTCATTATGATCCATTATTAGCCCAGTCCATGAATGGCGCAACCTGTAGACTGATGGTCAGATATATTGACATTTTACCGCACATGTATATCGTCAAGTGAGGCATAACACACCTACACACACACAATAACTTAGGAAAGTAAGAATTACACATAAATAAACAAAGGAAAGAGCATAAATTCAATATTGTAAGGTACAGAACAGAATAACTGATGACACTTTGAATGTGACGTGGCAGGGAGTTCAGAAGATTAATTGTTTCACATCCCAAGCATTCTTGTTTTTATGCACCAGAGTCTCCTGCCTGAGGGTAGAAAGTCAAGGAGGATGCTGGTTGGACGGGTGCATGGGATGTTGCCCTGAAGCCACATTTCTGCAAGAACAAGCATGCAACAGTTCCTCATCTCACGCTGGGTCCATGCTTCAGGCTGATGTTTCAGGTCCGAGACCCTGCATCAGGGCTGAGAGTGGACGGGGGGGGTGGGGGGATGGTAGACATGGAGAGAGGGGAGGAGGTGGTGGAGAAGGATGCTGAGGTGATTGCTGGACTGAGGATCGGTGTAAGATGACAGGTAGGTTGGTAGGGAAGAGGAGCAGAGGTTAGATGAGTGATAGAGTCACTGAAGGCAGAGCAATACAGCACAGAAACAGTCCCTTCAGCCCATCCGGTTCATGCTGAACTGCTATTCTGCTTCGCCCCTCAACACGCACCTGGACCATCACCCCCTATGCCCCTCCCAACCATGTACCTATCCAAACTTCTCTTAAATGTTGAAATACAACCCACATCCATCACTTCCACTGGCAGCCCGTTCCACACTCTCACCACCCTCTGAGTGAAGAAGTTTTCCCTCATATTCCCCTTAAACTTTTCACCTTTCACCTTTAGCCCATGAACTCTAGTCTTACCCAATGTCAGTGGAAAAAGCTTGCTTGCATTAATCCTATCTATACACTTCATAATTCTGTATAGCTCAATCAAATCTCCCCTCAATCTTCTACGCTCCAGGGAATAAAGTCTTAACTTATTCAACCTTTCCCTATTATTCAGGTCCTTCAGTCCCAGCAAAATCCTTGTAAATTTTCTCTGCACTCTTACAAACTTCTTTACATATTTCCTGCAGGCAGGAGTTGGGAACTGGACAGAATACGCCAAATTAGACAACTTAAACAACTGTCTTAAACAACTTCAAAGTTCAAAGTAAATTTATTATCAAAGTATATATGTGTTACTATATACTACCCTGAGATTCATTTTCTTGTGGGCATAACATAACATCCTAACTCCTTTATGCAATACTTATGAAGGTGAATTTTCTCTATACTCTTTCGATCTCATCGAGATCTTTCTGGGGGAAGACAGAAAGAGGAAAATGAGAAAGCAGCAGATGGAGTGAAGTGAGGTCTGAGGAGGGTGCTGGCGAGCAATGAAATTCTTCTCACAACTGAAGACAAACGAGGTTCCTCACTGTGATCATTCAGTTCCCTGTTCTATCAAAAGTATCAGGAAGGAGTTCGCCTATCAGGGATCAGGAAGGAGTTCGCCTATCAGGAACCAGGAAGGATTTCACCTATCAGGGACAAGGAAGGAGTTCGCCTATCAGGAACCAGGAAGGAGTTCGCCTATCAGGAACCAGGAAGGAGTTCGCCTATCAGGGACCAGAAAGGAGTTCGCCTATCAGGGACCAGGAAGGAATTCACCGATCAGGGATCAGGAAGGAATTCACCGATCAGGGATCAGGAAGGAGTTCGCCTATCAGGGATCAGGACGGAGTTCACCAATCAGGGATCAGGAAGGAGTTCGCCTAGCAGGGTGATCCCAGCATCCCACACTGCCGCCCTTGGCTCGCTCTCTGGCTGGCATCTAGACATTCTCTGCTTGCTTTTGTCTCCAGGGGGTTAGACACTGCGGAGACAATATCCCACCTGTCCAGAACCTCGGAGCTGTGCCTTTGCTTCCTGAGTCAGCCAGCTTTGGAGACAGAGTCCCACTGGATGGTGGTGTTATTGGTAGCTGAGCGCTTTGAAGAGGCGGGGGATCACAGATCGGGTTTCAATTCCCGCTCCCTGTAACGACCTTACACTCTCCCCATGACCGTATGGGTGCCTTCCCACAGACCTGGTTGGGATCGGTAAACTGTGGGCGTGCTCTATCTGTGTCAGAAATGAGCACAATCTGGTACTGTCATGGCCATTGA
The DNA here is from genome assembly GCF_030028105.1 of Mobula birostris. NCBI lineage: Eukaryota > Metazoa > Chordata > Chondrichthyes > Myliobatiformes > Myliobatidae > Mobula > Mobula birostris. The sequence continues at coordinate 4,227,644 of NC_092394.1, forward strand.
GATAAATGACGCATTTCGCTATATGTTTCGATGTGCTTGTGACAAGTAAAGCTCCTCTGTAATTAACAGGGACCTGAGGGCAAGATTTTCACACAGAAGGTGGAACGTCGGTGGATCGAACTGCCTGCGAAGGTGGCCGAGACAGGTACCATGGCAACACTGAAAGCACATTTGTAATAGCGATAGATGGGAAAGGTTTTAAAGGATTAAAATGCAGGCAAAAGGGATTAGCAGAGATAGACATCCTGGCTGGCATTGACGCGTTGGGCCGAAGGGCCTGTTTCTATGCCATGTACGAGTCAGCTCTCACCTGAGTTCTGAGCTGGGAAATCAGGTCTCTCAGGTCCAGCGAAACAACCTCCATCAAACGCACCAGGGTTGGGACCGACGGTTTGCTGAGCTCCTGGAGGTGCCTGGAGTCCACGTGGATCCAGAAGGCCTGGAGATCCCGACAGTCCAGCGTCAGGCGCTCCGCGTCCTGCGAAGGGGATTGGAGGTTAGCCAGGGCAGTGCTGGGGAAGGGACGGAGCACCGGGAGAGAGGTTGGAGGAGCGGGGAGAGTGCCGTACCTGCATGTCCAGCCAGTGTGTGTAACTCATCTGGCTGCTTGGGAGGCTGCTCAGGAACAGCGAGTTGTCTTCAAATGATGACGCCCCAAACCTCACCTCCTTCTGCAGCAGAGAAAACCATCATAAAGATTTAAAGATTAGCTTTATTTGTCACATATACACCGAAACATGCAGTGACAACCAACACAGTCTGAGATGTGCTGGGGACAGCCCGCAAGTGTCTCCACGTTTCCAATGTCAATATAGCTGGCCCACAACTCACTAATCCTAACCCGTACGTCTTCGGACTGTGGGAGGAAACTGGAGCACCCGGAGGAAACCCGCGCGGTCACGCGGATTACATACAAACTCCTTCCACGCAGCGGCGGGAACTGAACCCAGGTGACTTGCTCTGGTCTCCCCGCGCTCTTTATGTGCAAGTTTCCGGGTTAATTCCCGGGATGGTGGGACTGTCATATGTCGGAAGATTGGAGCGACTGGGCTTGTATACTCTGGAATTTAGAAGACTAAGAGGGGATCTTATTGAAACATATAAGATTATTAAGGGATTGGACACGCTGCAGGCAGGAAGCATGTTCCCGCTGATGGGTGAGTCCAGAACCAGAGGACACAATTTAAAAATAAGGGGTAGGCCATTTAGAACGGAGTTGAGGAAAAACTTTTTCACCCAGAGAGTGGTGGATATATGGAATGCTCTGCCCAGAAGGCTGTGGAGGCCAAGTCTCTGGATGCTTCCAAGAAAGAGCTGGATAGAGCTCTTAACGATAGCAGAATCAAAGGTTATGGGGATGAGGCAGGAACTGGATACTGATTGTGGATGATCAGCCATGATCACAGTGAATGGCGGTGCTGGCTCGAAGGGCCGAATGGCCTACTCCTGCACCTATTGTCTATTGTCTCACTGATAAGTAGGAGCACAATAGGCCACTCAGCCCGTCAAACCTGTCCCACCACTCGGTAAAACCGTAACCTCAGCTCCTTTGTACCATTCCCTCCACCCTCTGTTCCTGCTCCTACGTTGAGAGACCCCCTCAGAAAAAGCCCATTGGCCCACCCGGACTTACGTATTTGGTGAGGAGTGTCTGCACATCCTGCTGGACTTTCATGGAAAGGGCGGCGCTCTTGCTGAAGGATCTGTGTAGGCCTCCGCGACCCAAGGGAGCAGCGCTGGCCAGAGTTCCCAGTGAGAAGAAAATTAGTGTGAAGGCAGCATTCATTGTGTGGCCTGGAGAGGGGGAGTGGCAGGAGGAGAGAGAGGGTGAGAGAGGTGGAGGGAGAGAAGGAGAGAGGGAGGGAGGGGAAGAGAGGGAGAGTGTTAGGGGGAGGGAGGGAGGGAGAGAGGGGAGGGGGAGAGGGGGAGAAAGAAGAGAGAGAGGGGAGAGAGACAGAGGAAGAGAGACATCAGCAGTTAAGCAACTACAGCAATGGATACTGCAATTCGTACCTTGAACTCAACTGCAACCGCAACCCCAATGCCAACTCTAATGCTCTCACGGTGAAGGAAGTGAGAGTACTATGGGCTGGTCAAAAAAGAGGGAAGAGAGAGAGAGATCAGGAGATTGGGATGGAGTTGTTGCTACGGATTCACAGAGTGCTCACTCAGCCGAGCCAAGGACGAGCTGTCAGTGGCTGCCACCATCCCACATCCTTCCCCTGTGTTTCCTGGGTGGAGAGTCCATTGCTACACAGGGTCTCTACTCAGTTAGAGACTCGCTGGAGTTAAGAAGACTGAAGGGGGATCTCACTGAAACTTATTGAATATTGAAAAAGTGGATGTGGCGAGGACGTTTCCTACAGCGGGGGAGTCTAGGACCAGATGGCACTGCCTCAGAATAGAGGTTTGTCTGACAGAGAGAGACAGAGTTTGGGTGCCGAGACAAGCAGTCGATGGCTCTACCTGGGCCAAATGCCCTGCAGTTATCCAGGGATGGCTTCTTGCCCTGGTAGCTCTCAAGAAAAAACCTGGGCATCAAGGAGCTGTTCCAAGTTCATGACAGACTGGATGTAGAGAGGATGTATGCAATAGCAGGAGAGTCTAGGACCAGAGGGCACAGCCTCACAATTGAGGGATGTCCATTTAGGACAGAGATGAGGGGGAATTTCTTTAGCCAGAGGATGGTGAATCTGCGGAATTCATTGCCACAGATGGCTGTGGAGATGAAGACATTGGGTATATTTAAAGTGGAGATTGATAGCTTCTTGGTTAATCAGGGTGTTAAAGGTTACAGGGAGAAGGCAGGAGAATGGGGTTGAGAGGGATAATAATCAGCCATGATGGAATGGCAGAGCAACTCGACGGGCTGAATGGCCTCATTCTGCTCCTATGTCTTATAGGAGTGGTGGGGTGGAGATACGTCTCTACCTAAGGGGCTGCAAGGTGCCCCTTCCCTTCACTAGCCTGCAGGTCACCCTTGTGCAAGGTGTGGCACCTGCTTAGCCCCCAGTCAGGGTCACGTGAAGCCATGGGACCAGGTGGTGGATGGTCGTATGAGCAACTGGTGCACATCACAAGTCCTGGTTATGCGACCACTGACAACAGGCGGACAATCTCTGAAGAGTATTGATAATGGCTGGGGTCACCCGTCTTGTAAAGACAAGGACACTGCCCAGAGGACAATGGCAAACCAGTTCTGTAGAAAGATTTGCCAGGAGCACTCATGGTCATGGAACGACCTGTGATTGCCTATATCATATGACATGGCACGTAACGAATGAGAGATAATCTCATGATCTTATCCCCTCAAATGGAATGGATTATCCCTTCCTGGATCCCACACTCACCTGGTCTTCCTCACTGGTGTCTCGAGATGTGTCTGTGGCTGGGCTTGGAGTGGAGGGCCTGTGTTCCTTTGCTCCCCTGGCCTCGCTTTGTAGTAGCCAACACAACCTGCTTCCTTTTGTAGGGCTGCAGCCTCCCACACCGTAAATTTTCTGAATTTCGCAAGACCTCAAGTTTCAGCTTTGAATTAAACAGCGCAGTTTAAGGAAACTCCAAGAAACAATCTGAAAGTTGCTGTTAATGTATACAAACACTTTTCCTTCCTAACACTCCAGGGAACCCCAGGCCGTCCCCAATGATTGCTAGAGACACAGGCAAGATTCAAGTTTATTCAAGGTGGAAGATTCAAGTTTATTGATCCTGAGAACATGGAAACCTGTTGTGAATTGTGTCCCTTGCATCAACAACCAGCACACCCAGGGACGTGTTGCAGGCAGCCCACAAGTATCGCCTCACTTTCTGACGCCAACATAGCATGTCCTCAATGCTCAGCAGAACAATGCAGAGTACAACAGCAAAAACAAGCACCGTTCCTCCCTGCCATCCACACACATACACATTCCTTTAAACGTAGGGCAAGTCTCAAGCCTCCAGACTCCAGCGGATGTAGAGTCAGGCTTCAACCTCTCCAGTGACCTCGCAGAGATTCGCAGTCTCCGCTCCGACCAATGGGCTTCAATTTCTGAAATCTTTATTCGACCCTTGACATTGATTGCAGGATCTGCCCAACACCAAACACTGGCCTCGGACTCTGGTCTTACCGATGGCAGGACCCAAACTTCGGTCTCACTGAATCATAAACCCAAAGGGTCACTGGAACACGTTCCTCCTGCCCACAAAGAACCCCAGCTCTGGAACCCACTGACCTTGTCCATTTTGTGCCAGCCTGACATCTGACACCAGACAATGGATGTCCCACGTCCGTGTCTTTGGTCCTCGACCTTACCCACTGGTCTATCCCACCCTCTGCTCTTCGATGAACTCCCACCAAACCATCCTCCATCTTGCTTCCTGACTCTCATTGCCCTCTGCCCAACTCACTGACTCTGCCTACTAGGTGCACGTTAGAGGCCATAGGACAATAAGACAGAGGCAGAACTAGGCCATTCAGCCCATCAAGTCTGCTCCACCATTCCAGCATGTGTCGTGAAATTTGTTAGCTTAGCAGCAGTTCAATGCAATACGTAATATAAACGAAAAATATAACTAAGTAAATCAATTATGTATAGTGAATACATTAAAAATTGTGCATAAAACAGAAATAATATATATTAAAAATGTTAGGTAGTGTCCAAGGGTTCAATGCCCATTTAGGAATTGGATGGCAGAGGGGAAGAAGCTGTTCCTGAATTGCTGAGTGTGTGCCTTCAGGCTTCTGTACCTCCTACCTGATGGTAACAGTGAGAAAAGGGCATGCCCTGGGTGCTGAGGTCTTTCATAATGGATGCTGCCTTTCTGAGACACCGCTCCCTGATGATGTCCTGGGTACTTTGTAGGCTAGTACCCAAGATGGAGCCGACTAAATTTACAACCCTCTGCAGCTTCTTTCAGTCCTGTGCAGTAGCCCCTCCATACCAGACAGCGATGCAGCCTGTCAGAATGCTCTCCACAGTACAACTATAGACGTTTTTGAGTGTATTTGTTGAGATAACAAATCCCTCTCAACCTCATTTTCCTACCTTCTCTCCGTAACCTTTGATGCCCTGACTAATCAAGAATCTATCAACGTCTGCTTTGAATACACTCAATGGCTTGGCCTCCACAGCCGTCTGTGGCAATGAATTCCACATATTCACCATCCCCTGGCTAAAGAAATTCCTCCTCATCTCTATTCTAAAAAGATATTCTTCTACTCTGAGGCTGTATCCTCTGGTCCTAGACTCACCCACTACTGGAAACATCCTCTCTACATCCACCCTATCTAGGCCTCAACACCCTCCTGGTGCCTGTGTTCTTTCTCGAGTGCAGGGGCTCCCTACCTGGGTCCATGGTCCCCTTGCGTAACAGTATTGGTCCATGGCATAAAAAAGGTTTGGAACCGCTGATCTCAAGATACCCCGCCCTGGAAAACTGCAGGGCATTTGGGTTGGGTGGAGCCATCGAATGCTTGCACCCAGCACGCACAGTCTATGTCTCCCTGTTGGATATTGAGCAGAGGCTCTCAGCATCCTGTGTCACCACGGGGTTTTGGGGCAAAGAGGGGCACATTTCACAGTAGCTGTGTCATGCTTTTGCAAAGAGCAATGTGACCAGCAGAAAAATAAAGAACCTTACTAATTCCATGGTCACATACCCAGCTGTCAGTGTGGGACACCTCAGAGACAATGGGGTGCAACCCCCCCCCCCGGGACGAGCAGTCCTTTGGAAGTGGAAAGTGTGGAACAGCAACGACTCGATCCAGGGATCTCTGACCTGATGTTACTGGTAAAACATTGACGCTGACAGCATCACCAGTTCTCCCCCATACGTGAGACAACTTAGGGGTTCCTGGTTTATTTTCTATCTGATAGATACCACTTTCAACAATGTCACACAACATGTACCTTCCATAGCACAGGGCTCCCTCAGTATCACCCCTCCCAGCGTGACTTACCCTCAGTACCACCCCTCCCACAGCGTGACCCTCCCTCAGTACCACCCCTCCCACAGTGTGACTCTCCCTCAGTATCACCCCTCCCAGCGTGACTTACCCTCAGTACCACCCCTCCCACAGCGTGACCCTCCCTCAGTACCACCCCTCCCACAGTGTGACTCTCCCTCAGTATCACCCCTCAGTACCACCCCTCCCACAGCGTGACCCTCCCTCAGTACCACCCCTCCCACAGTGTGACCCTCCCTCGGTATCACCCCTCCTCACAGTGTGACCCTCCCTCAGTACCACCCCTCCCAGCGTGACTTACCCTCAGTACCACCCCTCCCACAGCGTGACCCTCCCTCAGTACCACCCCTCCCACAGTGTGACCCTCCCTCAGTACCACCCCTCCCACAGTGTGACCCTCCCTCAGTACCACCCCTCCCACAGCGTGACCCTCCCTCAGTACCACCCCTCCCACAGCGTGACCCTCCCTCAGTACCACCCCTCCCACAGTGTGACCCTCCCTCAGTACCACCCCTCCCACAGCGTGACCCTCCCTCAGTACCACCCCTCCCACAGTGTGACCCTCCCACAGTGTGACCCTCCCTCGGTACCACCCCTCCCACAGCGTGACCCTCCCTCAGTACCACCCCTCCCACAGTGTGACCCTCCCTCGGTATCACCCCTCCTCACAGTGTGACCCTCCCTCAGTACTACCCCTCCCACAGTGTGACCCTCCCTCGGTATCACCCCTCCCACAGTGTGACCCTCCCTTGGTATCACCCCTCAGTACCACCCCTCCCACAGCGTGACCCCCCCTCAGTACCACCCCTCCCACAGTGTGACCCTCCCTCAGTACTACCCCTCCCACAGTGTGACCCTCCCTCGGTATCACCCCTCCCACAGTGTGACGCTCCCTCAGTACTACCCCTCCCACAGTGTGACCCTCCCTCGGTATCACCCCTCCCACAGTGTGACGCTCCCTCAGTACTACCCCTCCCACAGTGTGACCCTCCCTCAGTACCACCCCTCCCACAGTGTGACCCTCCCTCAGTACCACCCCTCCCACAGTGTGACCCTCCCTCGGTATCACCCCTCAGTACCACCCCTCCCACAGCGTGACCCTCCCTCAGTACCACCCCTCCCACAGCGTGACCCTCCCTCAGTACCACCCCTCCCACAGCGTGACCCTCCCTCAGTACCACCCCTCCCACAGTGTGACCCTCCCTCAGTACCACCCCTCCCACAGCGTGACCCTCCCTCAGTACCACCCCTCCCACAGCGTGACCCTCCCTCTGTACCACCCCTCCCACAGTGTGACTCTCCCTCAGTACCAGCCTCATGATCTCTAACTTCCCAACCACGGTTTGGATCTGTAGAGGTACAGGACCCTGAAAGCAGCAAGATGAAACTTGCAACAGAAGAATTCTGTTACCTGCCACTCTCTAACAGGCAATACACAACGATTGGCTCAAACCCAGTGATTGGTGTTATAAGACCATAAGACATAGGAGCAGAATTCGGCCATCTGGCCCATCGAGTCTGCTCCGCCATTCAATCACGGTTGATCCTTTTTTTAAAATCTCCTCTTCAACCCCAGTTCCTGTCCTTCTCCCCGTAACCTTTGACGCCATGTCCAATCAATCTCTGCCTTAAATACACCCAACAACCTGGCCTCCACAGCTGCATGCGGCAACAAATTCCACAAATTCACCACCCCTTGGCTAAAGAAATGTTTCCACATCTCTGTTTTAAATGGATGCCCCTCTATCCTGAGGCTGTGCCCTCTTGTCCTAGACTCCCTCACCATGGGAAACATCCTTTCCACATCTACTCTGTCTTAGATTTTCAACATTTGAAAGGTTTCATTGAGATCCCCTCTCATCCTTCTGAATTCCAGCGAGTACAGACCCAGAGCCATCAAACGTTCCTCGTATGATAACCCTTTCATTCCTGGAATCATCCTCGTGAACCTCCTGGACCCTCTCCAATGCCAGCACATCTTTTCTAAGATGAGGGGCCCAAAACTGTTCACAATCTCAATGTAAGGCCTCACCAGTGCCTTATAAAGCCTCAGCATCACATCCTTGCTCTTGTATTCTAGACCTCTTGAAATGAATGCTAACATTGCATTTGCCTTCCTCACCATCGACTCTACCTGCAAGTAAACCTTCAGGGTGTTCTGCACAAGGACTCCCAAGTCCCTTTGCATCTCAGATTCCTGGGTTTTCTCCCCTTTTAGAAAATAGTCTGCACATTTATTTCTACTACCAAAGTGCATGACCATGCATTTTCCAACATTGTATTTCATTTGCCATTTTCTTGCCCATTTCCCCAATCTGTCTAAGTCCTCCGGCATCTTACCTGTTTCCTCAACACTATCTGTTCCTCCACCAATCTTTGTATCATCTGCAAACTTGGCAACAAAGCCATCTATTCCATCATCTAAATCATTGATATACAGCATAAAAAGAAGTGGTCCCAACACCAACCCCTGTGGAACACCACCAGTCACTGGCAGCCAACCAGAAAATGATCTTGTTATTCCCAGTTGCTGCCTCCTACCAGTCAGCCAACACTCTAACCATGTCAGTAACTTTTCTGTAATATTATGGGCTCTTAACTTGGTAAGCAGCCTCATGTGTGGCACCTTGTCAAACATCTATCCTACTTGTAATCTCCTCAAAGAATTCCAACAGGTTTATCAGACAAGATTTCCCCTTAAGGAAACCATGCTGACTGTGTCCTATCTTGTCCTGTGTCACCAAGTACTCCATAACCTCATGATTAACAATTGCATCCAGTATCTTCCCAACCACTGAGGTCAGGCTAATTGGTCTATAATTTCCTTCCTGCTACCTTCCTTCTTTCTTAAAGAGTGGAGTGACATCTGCAATTTTCCAGTCCTCTGGCGCCATGCCAGAGTCCAATGATTTTTGAAAGATCATTTCTAATGCCACCACAATCTTGAACGCTACCTCTTTCAGGACCTGAGGGTGCAGTTCCTCTGGTCCGGGTGACTTAAGTACCTTTAGGTCTTTCAGCTTTTTGAACACCTTCTCTCTTGTAATAGTAACTGCACCCACTTCTCTTCCTTCACACACTACAACATCAGGCACACTGCTAGTGTCTTCCATTTCTCTTTTATTTTTAACATACTTGAAAAAAACTTTCACTATCCACTTCGATATTATTTGCTAGCTTGCTTTCATATTTCATCTTTTCCTTCTAATGATTTTTTTAGTTGCCCTTTGTAGATTTTTAAAAACTTCCCAATTCTCTATCTTCCCACTAACTTTTGCTTTGTTGTATGCCCTTTCTTTTGCTTTTACAATAGCTTTGACTTCCCTTGTCAACCACGATTGAATTATTTTACCATTTGAGCATTTCTTCATTTTTAGAATACACATGTCCTGCACTTTCCTCATTTTTCCCGGAAACTCACGCCATTGCTGCTCTGCTGACATCCCTGCCAGCAGCTCCTTCCAATTTACTTTGGCCAACTCCTCTCTCACACCATTGTAATTTCATTTACTCCTCTGAAATACTGCTACCTCAGACATTACTTTCTCCCTATCAAATTTCAAGTTGAACACAATCATATTGTGATCACTGGTTCCTAAGGGTTCTTTTACCTTAAGCTCCCGAATCACCTCTGGTTCATCACATAACACCTAATCCAGTATAGCGGATTGCCTATAGGCTCAACGACAAACTGTTCTAAAAAGCTATCTCATCGGTGTTCAATAAACTCACTCTCTTCACTCACTCTCCATCACCAACTTGATTTTCCCAATCGACCTGCATGTTAAAATCTCCCATGACTACCATAACATTGCCCTTTTGACTCGCCTTTTCTATTTCCTGTTGTAACCTGTGGTCCACCTCCCAGCCACTGCTTGGAGGCCTGTAGATAACTGCCATCAGGGTTCTTTCACCCTTGCAGTTTCTTAACTCAACCCACAAGGATTCAACATCTTCCAATCCCATGTCACATCTTTCTACTGATTCGATGCCATTCTTTACCAGTAGAGCCACACCACCCCTCTGCCCACCTTCCTATCCCTCTGATACAACATGTAACCTCGGACATTCAGCTCCCAACTACAACCATCCTTCAGCCACAATTCAGTGATGGCCACAACATCACACCTGACAATCTGTAATAGTGCTACAAGGTCATCCACCTTATTTCTTATACTACGCACATTTAGATACAACAGCTTGAATACCATATTTGCTGTCCTTTCTGACTCTGCATCCCTAATAATTTGATACTCAGCCTGTTGGCTGCAACTAAGTCCCATCACCTGCCTGCCCTTCCTGACAATCTGACTGTATGCTATCTTTACTTTTTTACCATCTGTCCTGTCCTGAGTCCCTTCACTCTGGTTCCCACCCCCCTGCCAAATTAGTTTAAACCCTCCCCAACAGCTCTAACATACCTGCCGCGAGAATATTGGTCCCGCTCTGGTTCAAGTGCAACCTGTCACCTTTGAGCAGCTCATACCTGCCCCTGAAGAGATCCCAATGATCCAAGAACCTGAAGCCCTGCCCCCTGCACCAGCTTCTCAGCTATGCATTAATTGCCAAATCATCCTGTTTCTACCTTCACTGGTGCGTGGCACAGGCAGCAATCCAGAAATTACTACCCCTGAGACCCTGCTTCTCAGCTTTCTACCTAGCTCTCTAAACTCTCTTTTCAGGACCTCTTTGCTTTTCCTTCCTCTGTCATTGGTACCAATATGTACCAAGACGTCTGGCTGCTCCCCGTCCTTCTCCACGATCACAACGCGATCTGAGACATCTCTGACCCCGGCACCTGGGAGGCAACATACCAACCGGGTGTCCCACTGCCATCTCCAGAATCTCCTGTCTGTTCCCCTCATTACTGAGTCCACTATCGCTACCACTGCCTTCTCTCTCTCTCTTTCCCTTCTGCATCACGGACCCAAGCTCGGTGCCTGTAACCCGGTCTTGCTGTGGCATTCCCCTGGAGGTCATCTCCCACAAAAGTATCCAAAGTGGTATATTTGTTTTTGAGGGGAATGGCCACAGGGGTGCTCTGCTCTAACTGCCTATTTCCATTCCTCCTGTCAGCCACCCAGCTACTCGCTTCCTGCAACTTCGAGGTGACTACTTCCCTGTAAGTTTAATCAATTATCTCCAGACTCTTCCGTACAAGCTGAAGGTCATCCAGCTGCTGCTCCAGATCCCTAACACGGAACTGCAGCTGGATGCGCTTCACGCAGATGTCATTCCCCTGGGAGACACTGTGTCTCCCACTTCTCCAACATCTGGCACGAAGAGCACACCGCAGCCATTTAAATGGTACAGTAAGAGAGGGAAAAAAGCCAGAAAGGAAACCTTAACAGATCCTTTACACATTATCTAACAGGCAATACCCAACAATTGGCCCAAACTCAGCAAATGATATTACCTAACAGGCAATACGCAACGATTCACCCAAACCCAGCCTTGGCTTCATAGCCATCCTGCCTTCCTGCCGCTATTTATTAATATCTGCATTTGCACTGTTTACAGTTCCTGATGTTTACAGTTTACAGATCCTGTTTACAGTTACTGTTCTGTAGATTTGGTAAGTATGCCTGTAGAAAAAGAGTCTCAGGGTTGTATGTGGTGACATGATGTACTCTGATAATAAATTTTACTTTGAACTTTGAGGTTTTGAGCTCCCTGCCTGTTTTTCTTGAAATCCCCCCCTACCCCGTAGCTCAGCCAGGACCCCCACCTCTTGCCAAAAGTCCCAGATATCCCAGGCTCAGAGTCTTTCTTATAATAGGGGTGGTTTAATTTTAAGGGATGAATCTCTTTCTTGACATATTAGTGACGACAGAATCCTCTTGACCTTCTCTCATTCTGACTGCTGTTTTGAGATTTCTAGTAGGTACCCCTCATATGAGGGCTTTCCCAATTCCCTCTCAGAACTCGGACTGGATATGTGTAGAGGTTGCAGTCTGACACCGCAGCCCTGCACTTCCTCATTATCTGAAATTCTTTCAACTGCCTTAGAAATACTCTCCATGCTGTCATTGGGTATCAAGATCTTGCTTATCTGTTCTCTGCCCGAGGTTTCCGATCACGTGATCACAATAAGGACATCACACTCACAGTTAGAGCCCATGGTCTAACGTACAGCAGCAGAGAGGAACCTACAACTAGTCTGCCCTGCTCTTCCCGGCTGGCAGAAGTGACAGCTCAGCCCCGGAAGCTCGACGCCAGCAGCCCCACAGTTACAGATTCAGATTCATTTATTTATCACATGTACACAGAAACATTTGGTGAGACAATCTTCTTTCCCGGAGTTGAAATGTCTAATACCAGAGGGTATGTGCTTGAGGAGAGAGGAGGTAACTTCAAAGGAGATGTGAAGGGCAAGCTTTTTCTCCTCAGACGGTGGTGGGTGCCTGAGGTGGTGGTAGAGGCCGATACATTAGAGATTTCTAAGAAATGTTTATAAAAGATCATTGGGTCCATTGAGTCTGCTCTACCTTTTCATCATGGCTGATTCATTATGCCTCTCAACCCATGTTCCTACCCTCTCCCAGTAACCTTTGACACTCTGACCTATCAACCCCTAGGTTGGCAGGATGGAGATAGGCCTCTACCGAAGGAGGTGTAAGCCTGCAGGCCACCCTTGGGCAAGATGTAGCACCTCATGATCAGGGTCACGGGAAGCCATGCGAGCAGCTGGTGGATGGTCGTATGAGCCGCTGGTGCATATCACGTCCTGGTTATGTGACCACAGATGCCAGGCAAACAATCTCTGAAGAGTATTGATAATGGCTGGGGTCACCTGTCTTGTAAAGACACTGCCCAGAAGATGACAATGGCACCATTTCAGCAGAAGAATTTGGCAAGGACAATCAGGGTCGAATATCATGATCGTCCACGTCATAAAACACAGTGCATAGTGATGTTGACATATGACACAGCACATATTGATGATGTCATATGGCATGGCACATAATAATAATGTCATATAACAGGAAATAATGATGGTGATGATGATCAGCCTCTGTCTTAAGTCTGTGGCAACATAGGCAGATGAATGTGAGGAAAATGGGAGGATGTGGACGTTGTGCAGTCAGAAGGGATTAGTTTAGATGGCCATTTGATTACTAATTTGTTTGTTTCGGCACAGCTTTGTGTGCTGAAGGGCTGGTTCCTGTGCTGTATTGATCTATGTTCTATAGAAATTATTTGCATCAATCACCGACACACCCAAGGATGTGCTGGGGACGGCCCGCAAGTGTTGCCACATATTCTGGCGCCAACATAGCATGCCCACAATGTTCAATTGTTACCATAATGTAAGGTGATTGGAGGAAAGTACGGTGAGGGAGGGGAGATGTCAAAGGAAGTTTTTTTACACGGAGTGGTGGTAGAGGAGATACATCAGGGACATTTAAGAGACTCTTAGTAAGGCAGATGGATGATGACAAGTGGAGAGATACAGTATGTTTCAATGTTCCCTGTTCAGCCAAACAACACAAGCAACACCAATTTGACCAAGGTCTTTATGCCCTCACGGGCAGCCGGCAAGGACCGGATAACCGGACAGTAGCTGATGTTGTTCCTTTGTTCAAGAAAGGAAATAGAGAAATCCAGGAAATTATAGGCTGGTGAGCCTCACATCAGTGGTAGGGAAGCTATTGGAGAGAATTCTTCAGGATAGGATTAGTGCTGATTTTGAAAAGCATGGCCTAATTAAAGGCAGACAGCTTGGCTTTGTGTGGGACAGTTCAAGTCTTACAAACTTGACTAAATGGACTTTAGTGAGGTGTTATTGTGTCATAGAGAAGTACAGCACAGAAATAGGCCCTTCGCCCATCTAGTCCATGCCAAAATCATTTAATCTGCCTAATCCCATAGCCCTCCATACCCCTACCATCTTATACCTATCCAAACTCTTTTAAAAATTGAAATCGAGCTGGCAGCTCTGATTGAAGGTTACCCCTCATGTTCCCCTTAAACTTCTCACCTTTCACCCTTCAGCTATGACCTTTGGTTGTAGGCCTACCCATCCGCAGTGGAAAAAGCCTGCTTGCATTTGCCTATCTGTACTCCTCATAATTTTGCACCTTCTCTCAATCTTCTACATTCTAAAGATACAGTCCTAAACTATTCAATCTTTCCTTATAACTCAGGTCCTCCACGCCCAGCAACATCCTTGTAAATTTTCTCTGTACTCTTTCAACCTTGAGTAGGCACTCAAAACTGCTGTGCAGTTTGACTCTGGTTAAGAAGGCATACAGTGCATTGGCCTTCTTCAACTGTGGGATTGAGTTTAAGAGCCAACAGGTAACGTTACAGCTATACAGGACCATGGTCAGACCCCACTTGGAGTAACATGCTCAGTTCTGGTCGCCTCACTACAGAAAGGATGCAGAGGAGACTTACAAGGATGTTGCCTGGATTGGAGAGCATGCCTTATGAGAATTGGTTGAGTGAACTTGGCCTTTTCTCCTTGGAGCGACGGAGGATGAGAGGTGACCTGATAGAGGTGTATAAGATGATGAGAGGCATTGATCGTGTAGATAGTCAGAGGCTTTTTCCCAGGGCTGAAATGGCTAACACAAGAGGGCACAGTTTTAAGGTGCGTGGAAGTAGGTACTGAGGAGATGTTTTTTTACACAGAGAGTGGTGAGTGCGTGGAGTGGGCTGCCGGCGACTGTGGTGGAGGTGGATACGAGACCCCTGGACAGGTACATGTAACTTAGAAAAATAGAGGGCTATGGGTAACCCTAGGTAATTTCTAAAGTAAGTACATGTTTGACACAGTATTGTGGGCCAAAGGGCCTATATTGTGCTGTAAGTTTTCTATGTTTCTTATTTACATCTTTCCTGTCGGTAGGTGACCAGAATCGCACACAAATGAGGTCTTATACAACTTCAGTATAACATTCCATCTTCTGCACTTAATATTTTGATTTATGAAGGCCAATGTGCCAAAAGCTTTCCTTACAACCCTATCTACCTGTGACGCCACTTTCAACAAACTATGTACCTGTATTTCCAGATCCTTTTGTTCTACCACACTGCTCAATGCCTTACTGTTCACTGTGTAAGACCTATCCTTGCATTTGTCTGCATTAAACTTGTTTGGCAAGGTCCCTCAAGGCAGGTTAATCCAGAAGGTGGACATGGATGAGGTCCACGGTGACTTGTCTGTTTCGGATTCGGATTGCCTTGCCCGTAGAAGATGGAGGGAAGTGGTGGAGTGGTGTTCCGGCTGAAGATCCACGAGGAAGAGTGTTACACAGGGATCAGTGTTGGGACCTCTGACGCATGCGTTGTATGGAAATATAGATGGGTGGGTGAGCAAGTTTGCAGACAATGCAAAGATTGGTGCATTTGTCAAGTGATAGGGTGGAGGGCGGAGAAGTGGCAGATGGAGTTTAAATCAAGGATATGCAAGAGGCTACATTTTGGGAGATCCTGTGTAAGGGAGGACCGTCAGCAGCTGATATACAGAGGTTATCTTACGGGTTAAGTTCATTCATAGTCATAGTCATAGTCATAGTCATACTTTATCGATCCCGGCGGAAATTGGTTTCGTTACAGTTGCACCATAAATAATAAATAGTAATAAAACCATAAATAGTTTAAGAGTAATATGTAAATTATGCCAGGAAATAAGTCCAGGACCAGCCTATTGACTCAGGGTGTCTGACCCTCCAAGGGAGGAGTTGTAAAGTTTGATGGCCACAGGCAGGAATGACTTCCTATGACGCTCAGTGTTGCATCTCAGTGGAATGAGTCTCTGGCTGAATGTACTCCTGTGCCCAACCAGAACATTATGTAGTGGATGGGAGACATTGTCCAAGATGGCATGCAACTTGGACAGCATCCTCTTTTCAGACACCACCGTCAGAGAGTCCAGTTCCATCCCCACAAGATCACTGGCCTTACGAGTGAGTTTGTTGATTCTGTTGGTGTCTGCTACCCTCAGCCTGCTGCCCCAGCACACAACAACAAACATGATGGCACTGGCCACCACAGACTCGTAGAACATCCTCAGCTTCATCCGGCAGATGTTAAAGGACCTCAGTCTCCTCAGGAAATAGAGACGGGTCTGACCCTTCTTGTAGACAGCCTCAGTGTTCTTTGACCAGTCCAGTTTATTGTCAATTCGTATCCCCAGGTATTTGTAATCCTCCACCATGTCCACACTGACCCCCTGGATGGAAACAGGGGTCCCTGAAAGTGACACACAAGTAGATGAGGTGGTAAAGAAGGCATGTGACATGCTTGCCTTCGTTGGTTGAAATCAAATTGCAGCTGTATAGAAGTCTGGTCACGCCGCACTGTGCAGTCCTGGTCTGCCCATTAGATTCAAATTCAGACTCACTTATCACACGTTCACTGAAACAGACAGTGAAATGTGTCTTTTGCATTAACAACCAACACAACCGGGGGACGTGCAGGGAGCAGAGGCTGAGGGGAGA
Organism: Mobula birostris; assembly: GCF_030028105.1. NCBI lineage: Eukaryota > Metazoa > Chordata > Chondrichthyes > Myliobatiformes > Myliobatidae > Mobula > Mobula birostris. Next base: position 4,244,039 of record NC_092394.1, read on the forward strand.
CCAGTCACATTCATAAAATTAGGAGAGAAGTAAAGAGGGGAGACAGCCAGAATCTTTTGACCAGGGTAGAAATGTCAAATTTCAGAGCACATAGGTTTAAGGTGAGAGGAGGAAAGTTTAAAGGAGATGTGAGAGGAAAGTTTTTTTTACACAGAGTGGTTGGTGCCTGGGGTGGTGGTGGACATTTGGGAGTTTTTAAGAGACGTTTAGATAGGTGCATGAATGTGAGGAAAATGGAAGGATACGGACATTGCGTAGGAAGATGGGGCTAGTTTAGTTAGTCATTTGGTTACTAGCACAACATTATGGGCCACAGGGTCTGATTCTGAGCTATACTGCTCTACGTTCAGTGTAAATTTTTCTCCTTTCACATCAACCTACAACCTTCAGTCCTAGTCTCACCTACCACGTCTTCTGCTGGCCACTCGTTCTTTCACAACCCCCCCCTCAGGTTCCTCTTAAATATTTCACCTTTCACCTTTAACCTGTATCCTCTAGTTCTAGTCTCACCCAACCTAAGTGGAAAAAGCCTGCTTGCATTTACCTTATCTATACCCCTCATAATTTTGTATAACTCAGTCAAATCTCCCCTCATTCTCCTGCACTCCAGGGAATAAAATCCTAACCTCTTCAACCTTTCCCGATAACTCAAGTCCTCAAGTCCCGGTAACGTCTATGTAAATTTTCTCTGCGCTCTTCCAGTCTTATTTACGTCTTTACTGTAGATAGGTGACCAAAACTGTGCACAGGACTCCAAATTAGACCTCACCAATGTCTTATACAACTTCAGCATAACACCCCAGTCCTTGCAAATCTTCTCTGTACTCTTTCAAGTCTAAGAGATTGTTAGCCATGCGAAGGTGCGGGGAATGTGGGGATCTGGCACGTGTGCAAGTGGAAGCCACTTGGTTTCATTTGGCACAGACATTGTCTGGGCAGGGCCTTGACTAATCAAGAATCTATCAACTTCTGCTCCTGGTCACTGACCATAAGACCATAAGATTTAGGACCAGAATTAGGCCATTTGGCCCATTGAGACAGCTCCGCCATTTCATCATGCTGATCCATTTTCCCTGCCTTCTTCCCATATCCTTTCATGCCCTGACTAATCAAGAATCTATCAACTTCTGCCTTAAATATACCGAAAGACTTGGCCTCCATAGCCAGCTGTGGCAATGAATTCCATAGATTCACCATCTTCTGGCTAAAGAAATCCCTCATCACATCTGTTCTGAAAGGGCACCCCTCCATTTTGAGGCTGTGTCCACTGGCCTTAGACTCCCCCACCATAGGAAACATCCTCTCCACATCCACTCTAGCGAGGCCTTTCAGCGTTCGATGGGTTTCAATGAGGTCCCCCCGCATTTTTCTGAATTCCAGAGAGTAAAGGCCCAGAGCCAGCAAATGTTCCTCAGCCTTTCAAACCCAGAATCAGTTTTGTGAACCTCCTTTGAAGCCTTTCCAATATCAGCACATCCTTTCTTAGATAAGGGGCCCCTCTGTACTGTGTACTCTCCACTGGCCTGTATGAATGTGTCTTCAACACCTTCCCAGGACAAAGTCACCCACTTAATCATCTCCCCATCCATCCCCCTGGACACCCCCTCCCTCTACCATCAACATACAGTGTCTACGGTCAGCACAACCTACACAATACCCCACAGTTACTTGGCCAGGACACCATCTCCCAGAACCCCCATTTGGAGGTTCACCGGCAGGTCACCCACCATCCTGACTTAGAAATCAGTGCAGCACATTCACAGTCTCTGGGTCTAATCGTTAGAACTCATTGCCCTCAGCACAAGGGCAGAACCTTCACCAGAAGAACTGCATTTAGGAGGACATCACCACAAGCTGAATGGCACACAACCTGCACTCCCCTTCAAAACCGCACTCAAATCTGCCCAAAGCATCACTGGCACTGGCCGAGCTGATATAAAGAACGTATATATAGAAGGGTGCTGGCAAAGGGCCAGGAACATCATGAAGGACCCCAGCCACCCTGCTCGTGGACTGTTTGTCCCACTCCCATCAGGGAGGAGGCTACGTCAGGACCACCAGACTCAAAAACAGTTACTTTCCCCAAACAGTAAAACACCTCCACCCACTAACCCACCCCTCCACACCCCCCACCACCACTACATACACATCACATAGCATCACCTTACGTATGTACAATCAGTCTATACAGTCTCAGACCTTGTATTCTGGGCCAGTTCCTCAAGTCCAGGAGTAGCCCACCTATATATCTCTAAGCAAAGATCTCCCCTCTCCCAGGGGTGAGGTCTTTGCAGCTTTTGTCGGTGTTTCTGTAGCCCTGGGGTTTTACGGGATGGGATTGCTAGCCCCATACCCAACCCCTCTTCTTTCACAGCCGAGATTGGGACTGTCCATGGTGGAACTTTTATAGGATTACTTTCATGCTTACGGTTATTGTAGACTCTTGTGTTTTTATTGTGTTTGTTATGTTCATTGTGTTTATTTGTGTTGCATTGCATCCAAGGTAACAATCATCGTGGTCTCCTTTACACTTATACACTCCAAGAGCACCACAACCTTGTCATGGTTCAGAGGCTTGTGTGCCTCAATGTCCTGGAGAGCTGGTGTCAGGGCTTTATGCTTTGGCTCTTGGTAGGGCTGCCCATGCCAAATAGGTCAAAGGGTAGAGGCCAGACTAAGAATGGTCAGTTCGCCGGTCCTCCAGGTTCAGGGGGTCAGCTCAGGGCTAACAACCCTGACTGGTAAAACAAATCTGTTACTGAAACAGCAATGAAGAATGCTTCTACATCTGTGCATGGCAGTATTCCTGAGGCTGCACCCGGGACTTGCATGACTGGCGGTAGTGAAAAGCGAGCTACTGGCACGATGACAGAAGCCCTGAACGCTGGCAGAGATGGAGGACCTTCACTGCTGCCCGAAACACCAGCGGGGTAACGGGCAGTGAAAAGTTACGTTACACCGGCGCACGGAAGAATGACGAGAAACAACCCTGACTGCGACAGTGGTTCAAGAAGGCAGCTCAGTCCTACCTTCCCAAGGCAGGGAAGGATGAGTAAGTTCTGTAAAATCGGCAAAAGATCATGCCTTTTGCAAAATTAAGCTACCCATGTATCTATGAATAAAAAACCAGCTTTAATCTCCAAGAAGTTATACCTCCAGTTTCATTTACGTGTCTGGTCTATATTTTGACTGTAGAAAATACCCTGAAACCTCAGAAGCAAAAGTTGCATTTTTCAATTTCAAGTGCTTGGGTTTTGAACAGTGCGAGTTTCAGAATGGTCCGGGGGGGGAGGGGGGAAATACTGGTCCGGGGGGGGAGGGGGGAAATACCTGCAGACCAAAACACTATAAATCTCACTGACTGCAACCAGAAGACACACTCTTTCCTGGGACAGCCATCTGATCAGAAGGCAAGGTTAACGGAGAAGTCTTGACGGTGAGTTCTACTGCCTCACTCTGTGCGAGATGCCACGAAAGAGGCTGGTTTTCTTCTACAGTGGGGCAGGGCTGGAGGCGAGAAGAGTGAGGGCTCAAACTCACCCGGGCAGACTAGCCGAGGCTGCGCCATCATGGACAGCCAGAAACCCTTCTCCCTGGGGCAGAGATGGCCAGTACAAAAGGAGGCATAATTTTAAAGTGATTGGAAGAAAGTATAGAGGGGATGTCAGAGGCAGGTTTTTTTACGCAGAGAGTGGTAGGTGTGTGGAATGTGTGCCTGGGTGGAGGTAGAGGCAGATGCATTTGGGGCATTTAAGTCTCTTAGATAGGCAGATGGATGATGGAAAATTGGAGGGTTATGTGGGATGGAAGGGCCAGCACAACATAGTGGGCCAAAGAGCCTGGACGCTGCTGCTATGCTCTATGTTCTGATTTGCAGGTACGATTCATGGCGGGTTTCCTGCTCTTTGCTCTCTCCATTACACTCCTTGCTCCATCGACCGCGGATCCACGTGCCCACAGCACCCCTTTCCAAAGGAGCCTGAATCTTTCCCGGAAGATCCTGCAGGATGTTCGCGATCTGCTGATCACCTATGTAAGGACCACGGTTACCTTCACGTTCAGAGCGAAGTGCTGGGGAACTAGGGGCCTCACTGCGTCGGAGGACTGTGGGAGGAGAGGCTGGACAAAGAACAGGCCACCCAGAGAGTTCAACCACGCACAGGCCGGGTGTCTGCTGCAAGTGAACCCCAGCAAAGGGGGTCAGTTATACCCCCTACTCTCCTCCCCAGTGTAACATGGGGGATGGGATTGGTGAAGGAGTCAGGAAGGAATGACAAGTATAGCAGGAATTCTCTCCTTAAAACCTTGCAGCAGAACGAGGCCATTCAGCCCATCGAGCCTGCTCTCCCATTCCATCGTCACTGATTTATTTTCCCTCTCAATCCCATCTCCTGCCTTCTCCCCATAACTTTTGACATCCTGACTGATGAAGAATCTATCAACCTCTGCTTTCAATATACCCAATGACTTGAATCCACCGCCATCTGTGATCATGAATTGCACAGTTTCACCATCCTCAGGTTAAAGAAATTCCTCCTCATCCCTGTTCTATAGGGGCATCCTTCTATTCTGAGGCTGTGTCCTCTGGTCCTGGACTCCCTCACCATAGGAAACATCTCTTCATGTTCAACCTATCTAAGCCTTTCAATACTTGATAGGTTTCAATGGCATCCCCCACCTAATTCTCCAAAACTCCAGTGAGCACAGACCCAGAGCCATCAAACACTCCTCATACCTTAACCCTTTCGTTCTTGGGATCATTCTCATGAACCCTTCTCCAGACTCTCTCCAATGCCAGCACATCTTTTCTTAGATATGGAGCCTAAAACTGCTCATGATATTCCAAGACTGATCAATGCCTGATAAAACCTCGGCAACACACCCTTCTCTTATATCCTAGTCCTCCTAAACGAAAGCTAACATTGCATTTGCTGTCCCTACCTGCGACTCCTCTCCCCTGTCGTGTCCTGACATGGGGTGATGTTGGGTCTGGGGATAGTGGCCACCCATGATTTTGTGGGGTATTGGAGAACTGAAGCGGGAAGCGGGCAGTGGGAATTGGAATTGTCGCCTGTTCGGAGATACGGTGAAAAACCTGCCATGCATACTGTTGATATGAAAGCATTACTCAGTGCATTGAGGTAAAGCAAGGTAAAACAGTAACAGAATGCAGAATAGAGTGTTACAGTTACAGAGAAAGTGCAGTGCAGGCAGACAGTAAGGTGCAAGACCATAATGGGGTAGATTGCGAGGTCAGGATACTTTGTTATCAGACTAGGGTTCAATAGTCTCAGAACAGGGGGTGGAAGCTGTCCTTGAGCCCGGTGGGACGTGCTTTCGGGATGTGGCCACAACTCAGCGATTTCTTGTGGTCACGGGCAAAGCAGTTCCCGTACCAAGTTCAAGCTCAGGGGTCAGGACTAGTGACTGATCCGCGAGAAAACCCTCGCTGACCATCTCCTCTCACTTGATTAAAGAAACGAGAGAAAATTGGAAACGCTGCCTTTGAGGATTACAACGTGGATCTGAGGAGCTTGCCGCGTTCCAGTAATGTCTACAGCTATTGGCTGCAGATGCAGGTAAGCACCGCCTCCTCCCGGCTCCCCCCAGTGGGATCTGAGGCTAGACACACTTTCCATGGGCAGACTGGGTAAGGGGCTTGTAATGTAAAGCACAGGCTTGAGTGCCTTGAATCCCCATCCCATGCTTCTTTCAAAGAGTCATGGACGAGGGATTCCTGTGGGTAAGTGGGGGGAAAAGATTTTAAAGATTAGCTTTATTTGTCTTATGTACATTGAAGTGTAGAGTGAAATGTGTTTGCTTCAATGACTAGCACAGTCCAAGAATTCGCTGGGAGCAGCCCACAAATGTTGCCGTGCTTCTGGCGCCAACATAGCTTAGCAGAACAACACAGACAGTAAGTCCCTTTCCTCCTTCTCAGTCTCCTCCCCACATACTCACAAACAGAGACAGGTCACCAGCTGCAGCGCAGACCACCTCTGGTGCTCCAGTCGCTGGCCGTGGATTCTCAGGCTCTTATTCATTGGACATCCCGTCTCCAGACGCGTAGACTCGATTTTCAGGCCCCTACCTCTGGACCCGCCAGTCCTCCGCAGCCACACTTCCTTTGCCCAGCCTGAACGAGCCCTGCTGCACAGCTGACGGTCTGTTACCCTCTCCCCAGGACGTGGAGCGTCTACAGCGCAATGCCGAGGACCTGAACATCTTCTGGGTCCACGTGGACTTCAAGCGAGTGGATGAGATGGGCGAGTGCCAACAGTGTGTGCTCAGCAAGTCCATCGAGGTGGTGTCCTTGGATCTCAGGGATCTCATCTCTCAGCTGAGCTCTCAGGTATGGGGGCCAAGGAGGGCAGTGCTGAGGCTGGGGGGACTTTAGCTTTTTATTTGATTAGAAATACAGCACAGTAACAGGCCCTTCTGCCCAATGAGCCTGTGCTGTCCAATTATACCCATGTGACCAAATAACCTACTAAAGAAATCGCCCCACATCTCCGTTCTAAAAGGACACCCCTTTATTCTGAGGGTGTGCCCTCTGGTCTAGACTCCCCCACTACGGGGAGGATCTCATTGAAGCTTATCCAATGTTGAAAGGGCTAACTAGAGAGGATGTGTCCTATAGTGGGGAGTCTTGGACCAGAGGGCACAGACTCAGATAAGAATGATATCCCTTTAGAACAGAGATGAGGAGGAATTTCTTCAGCCAGAAGCTGGTGAATCAGTGGAATTCATTTCCATGGATGGCTGTGGAGGCCAAATAATTGACTATATTTAAGTGGAAGTTGATAGGTTCTTGATTAGTCGGGGCATGAAAGGTTATGGGGAGAATGGGGTTGAGATCAGCCATGGTGGAATGCCGAAGCAGACTTGATGGGCTGAATGGCCTAATTCTGCTCCTATGTCTGATGATATAGTCTTACACACTTTGTATGCTTCATTTCTCCAGATCCAGGCTCTCAACAGCAGTCTACCAGAACCGCCAAAATTCAGCATCCCCATCAGCACCCCGAGTGGCAGTAACACATGGCTCAGTAACCTGCAGGGCTACATCATCTTCCGGGACCTGGAGACCTACCTGAACAAGGTTGTCCGCGACTTCACCCTCTTAAGCACCAAGTACCAGGCCTGAGCTCTGGGCACCCGTGGCTGGGATTAGAACCGAATGCTCTGTGATAGTTCAACAAACATTCACGTATCGTGTCAGTGTTCGACATTGAGAAACAAATACTTCCAACCTATTCAACAATCAAACACTGTATTGAATTATACCAGAGTTTTCTCTTCTAAGTCCTTGGTCTTGCTGGTTATTCTATTTATTGTCCAGCTGCTAAGTTTGCCACACTGATCAGAAACAGTTTAATGTCACTAGCATGTGTCGTGAAATGTTTTGGTTTGTGGCAGCAGTACGTTGCAATATGTATTTAAATTATAATAAAATATAGTATATATATATATATATAAAGCTGGCTGGTGGTGTAGTGGCATCTGTGACAGGGTTCAAGGCAAATGGTCCTGGGTCCAAATCTGGCCGGCTCTTTGGCCAACCCATCCGTGCTGGGTTGAGTGTCGAACTCGAAACTTAGCCTCATAAAGAATAAACAAAATGCTACAGAATTGGCAAAATTGTCGCCCGATGTGCCACAAGGCGTGGAGAGGAACAACAACAATATATATATATATATATAAATTAAATCTAAAAATGTATAAAAATTGAAGAAAAATTAAATAAGTGGTGCAAAAAGAGAGGGAAAAACAGCAAATAAATTAGTGAGGTGTTGCTGATGGGCTCATTGCCCACCCGGAAGTCTGCTGGCGAAGGGGCAGGAGCTGCTGCTGAAACACTGAGTGTGGGTCTTCAGGCTCCTGTACCTCCTTCCTGATGATAGCAAAGAGAAGAGAGCGGGGTAATGGGGGTCCTTCGTGAGGGATACTGCCTTTTCTGAGGCATTGCCTTTTGAACGTGTACTCAATAGTGAGGAGGTTGGTGCTCACGATGGAGCTGGCTGAGTTTACAACTTCCTGCAGCTTTTTCCGATCCTGTGCAGTGGCCCCTCCACACCAGACGGTGATGTAACCAGTTACAGTGCTCTCGACTAGTGAAGGCCAAAGCATTCTTAACCACTCAATCACTTGCACTGCAACAGTGAGGGAACTATGGACATGGACCCCAAGATCCCCGTTTCTCCACACTGTCATTAACTCTGCCTTCAGGTTTGACCTTATAAAAGCGAACCACTTCACACTTCTCTGGGGTTTCAACTCCATCTGCCACTTCTCAGCCCAGCTCTGCAACTTGTCAATGTCCCACTGTAACCTAGGACAATCCTCTACACTATCCATAACAACACCAACCTTTGCATCATCTGCAAACTTAATAACCCACCCTTCCACTTCCTCATCCAAGTCATTTATAAAAATCTCCAAGAGCAGGAGTCCCTGTGGAATACCACTGGTCACTGAGCTCCAGACAGAATACTCTCCAACTACAATTACCCTCAGCCTTCTACAGGCAGGCCTCTTCTGAATCCACACAGCCAGATTTCCCTGGATCACATGCCTCCAGCTCGCTCAACCATTCCTCATAAGACATGCTCTCTAATCTAGGCAGCATCTTGGTAGATCTCCTCTACACCCTCTCTAAGGCTTCCATATCCTTCCTATAAAGAGGCGACCACAAATGAACACAATATTTCAAGTCTGAGCCAACCAGAGTTTTGTGGAGCTGCAACATTACCTCACGGTTCTTGAACTCAATCCCCCAACTAATGAACACCAACACACCACACCAATACACACAAAACGCTGGAGGAACTCAACACGCCAGGCAGCATCTATGGAAAAGAGTAAACAGTTGACATTTCAGGCTGAGACCCTTCATCAGGACTGGAAAAAAAATATGAGAAGTCAGAGCAAGAAGGTGGGGGGGTGTGGGGGGAGAGGGGGAAGAAGTACAAGGTGGTAGGTGACAGGTGAAAGTGGGAGAAGGAGGAGCAAAGTTGATTGGTGGAAGAGATAAATGGCTGGGGAAGAGGGGATCTGATATGACAGGGACCATGGAAGAAGGGAAGAGGGAGGAACAGCAGAGAGAAGTGTTAGGCAGGTAAGGAGTTAATGTGAGAGAGAAAATTAGGAATGGGGAATGGTGAAGAACAGAAATTTGATAAACCGATGTTCATGCCATCAGGTTGGAGGCTACCCAGATGCAAAATAAGGTGCTGCTCTTCTAACCTGAGTGTGGCTTCATTGTGGCAGAAGAGGATGCCATGGACTGACATGTTAGAATGAGTTTAGGGTTAACGATGAGATTCTTAGCAGTGTAGATGAACAGAGGTATCTTGGGGTTCACGTCCATAGGTTCCTGGAAGTGTTAGAGTGGATGGAGATTCTTGAACAGGGCACGTCTACCTCAGGTAAGTGGTTCTTGTCATTAGGATCAGCCACTCTATTTCTTCCTTTACCTTTCGTGATTTTGGGTGCACACCTGTTCCACCTGACGTTCTGATCGTGGTGCATGCTGCTGAATTAGTGTTCCTTTGGTGAACTGGTCTGAAACCCAAATGGCTTCACCACTCCTGAACGGCAAGGAAGATTTTGCTCCGTGCCTGAGATCATACATGCTCTTTGTTTTCTCACGTTGCGTTGTCTCAAGGTTTCTCACTTTGTCTAGGTCGGGAAAGTGAGGTTGGAGAAGGGAAGGAAGAAAGGGCAGGATTGTTCTCCGTCTCTGGTCCATTGACAGCTGTGATGGACTGTAGCCATGTGCAAGAGATGTGGAGCGATAAGCTGGCAGTGCTTTGTCGGGATCTTTTACTTCAGTAGGAGACTCTTATCAGTTTGCACTGCTCTTTCTGCCTCTCCATTTACCTGTGGGTGCTGTGGACTGCTTCTCTGGTGTTAGAACTCATAGTCCCTAGCAAAGGCTTTGAATTCTGAGCAGCTGAAGTGTGGACCACTGTCTGACACAAGTGTCCCTGGTATTCTACGGAAAGTGAATACAGCTGTCACATGCTGTGTAGCTGCTGTTGAGGAATTGAGGACAGCATGGACACCTCAACATTCCATGAGTAGTAATCCCCAGTGAGAGGATATTTGTCTCTCTTTAAGTCGGAAATGTCCATGCCTGTAATTTTGCATGGAAGGTTCGGGAATTCTGCGGGACGGTGAGGTTCAGCATGATTTTTCTGCAGGTTTCTGCATGCTTCACTTTGCTTTACTTAATCTCCCAGTTGTGTGCTCAGACCATCCACCACACGGATTGCCTTGGTCTTAGACAACATTTAGAACCATAGAGCATTACAGCACAGAAAGAGGCCTTTTGGCCCTTCTTGGCTGTGCCGAACCATTTTTCTGCCTTGTCCCACTGACCTGCACCTGGACCATATCCCTACACACACCTCTCAACCATATCCCTACACACACCTCTCAACCATATCCCTACACACACCTCTCAACCATGTACCTGTCCAAGTTTTTCTTAAATGTTAAAAGTGAGCCCACATTTACCACTTCATCTGGCAGCTCCTTCCACACTCCCACCACTCTCTGTGTGAAGAAGCCCCATCTAATGTTCCCTTTAAACTTTTCCCCCTTCACCCTTAACCCATGTCCTCTGGTTTTTTCTCCCCTTGCCTCAGTGGAAAAAGCCTACTTGCATTCACTCTATCTATACCCATCATAATTTTATATACCCTATCAAATTTCCCCTCATTCTTCTACGCTCCAGGGAATAAAGTCCTAACCTATTCAACCTTTCTCTGTAACTGAGTTTCTCAAGTCCCGGCAACATCCTTGTAAACCTTCTCTGCACTCTTTCAACCTTATTTATATCCTTCCTGTAATTTGGTGACCAAAACTGAACACAATACTCCAGATTCGGCCTCACCAATGCCTTATACAACCTCACCATAACATTCCAGCTCTTATACTCAATACTTTTATTTATAAAGGCCAATGTACCAAAAGCTCTCTTTATGACCCTATCTCCCTGTGATGCCACTTTTAGGGAATTTTGTATCTGTATTCCCAGATCTCTGTTCTACTGCACTCCTCAGTGCCCTACCATTTACCCTGTGTGTTCTACTTTAGTTTGTCCTTCCAAAGTGCAATACCTCACACTGGTCTGTATTAAACTCCATCTGCCATTTTTCAGCCCATTTTTCCAGCTGGTCCAAATCCCTCTGCAAGCTTTGAAAACCTTCCTCACTGTCCACTACACCTCCAATCTTTGTATCATCAGCAAACTTGCTGATCCAGTTTACCACATTTTCATCCAGATCATTGATATAGATGACAAATAACAACGGACCCAGCACTGATCCCTGTGGCACACCACTAGTCACAGGCCTCCACTCGGAGAAGCAATTCTCTACTACCACTCTCTGGCTTCTTCCATTGAGCCAATGTCTAATCCAATTTACCACCTCTCCATGTATACCTAGCGACTGCATCTTCCTAACTAACCTCCCATGTGGGACCTTGTCAAAGGCCTTACTGAAGTCCATGTAGACAACATCCACTGCCTTCTCTTCATCTAATTTCCTGGTAACCTCCTCGAAAAACTCCAATAGATTTGTTAAACATGACCTACCATGAACAAGGCCATGTTGACTCTCCCTATTAAGTCCCTGTCTATCCAAATACTTGTAGATCCTATCTCTTAGTACACCTTCCAATAATCTATCGACTACCGACATCAAATTTACCGGCCTACAATTTCCCAGATTACTTTTAGAGCTTTTTTAAACAACGGAACAACATGAGCTATCCTCCAATCTTCTGGCACCTCACCCGTAGATACTGACATTTTAAATATTTCTGCCAGGGCCCCTGCAATTTCAACACTAGTCTCCTTCAAGGTCCGAGGGAATACCCTATCAAGTCCTGGGGATTTATCTACTCTGATTTGCCTCAAGATAGCAAGCACCTCCTCCTCCTCAATCTGTATAGGTTCCATGACCTCACTACTTGTTTGCCTTATTTCCATTGACTCCATGCCAGTTTCCTTAGTAAATACAGACCCAAAAAACCCATTTAAGATCTCCCCCATTTCTTTTGGTTCCATACATAGCTGACCGCTCTGATCTTCAAGAGGACTAATTTTATCCCTTACTATCTTTTTGCTTTTAATATACCTGTAGAAGCTCTTTGGATTATCCTTCACCTTGACTGCCAAAGCAACCTCATGTCTTCTTTTAGCCCTCCTGATTTCTTTCTTAAGTATTTTTTGCACTTTTTATACTCCTCAAGCACCTTATTTGCTCCCTGTTTCCTATACACGTCATACATCTCTCTCTTCTTCTTAATCAGAGTTCCAATATCCCTTGAGAACCAAGGTTCCTTATTCTTATTCACTTTGCCTTTAATTCTGACAGGAACGTACAAACTCTGTACTCTCAAAATTTCTCCTTTGAAGGCCTCCCACTTACCAATCACATCCTTGCCAGAGAACAACCTGTCCCAATCCATGCTTTTTAGATCTTATTTTTTCAAATTTGGCCTTTTTCCAGTTTAGAACCTCAACCCGAGGACCAGATCTATCTTTATCCATGATCAAGTTGAAACTAATGGTGTTTGTTGATGTCAAGAGTGGTGAGTGTGTCTTTTTCAAGCCAGTAAGGTCTGAGTTGGTGAGCTCCTTTTGGAACACCTGGCCATCCATGATCACAGTATTGCATGACCTAACTGCAGATTTCATCCTTTATCAACTCAGCACGAGTTTTGTCATGTACTTTGTGCGGGAAAGCTTTCACATACCTGAGCTAAGTAGACGTTGGTATCCTCCATGAGTGCAGGGTCAGCCTTCGTCCACTCACTTCCGCAAGACATCCTCGACAGAGCATCCGGTGTTGTAAAAGATCTGCTGAGGCCATGTTCAATGTCATAACCGTATCACATGAGCCTCATCCTGAATCTTTGCAGACGCGGAGTTAAGATATCCAAGTTTGGAACCAAGGAAACTGACAAGGGGCTTGTGGTCTGTTTCAAGTAGGAATTTTGTGCCTATCAAGTAGCAGCTGAACCTCTCACAATCCCACACAAGAGCCGTTTCTGATAAGTAGGAGTTAGTGCTCTTGATGCATATGCCACCAGTTTCCGTACACCACTGCGGTGGTGCATTAGCGTATGCTGAGACCATGGTTGCTTTGTTCAGATCAAAGAGTGCCAATGTTGGCAGAGAAATGAGCTCTGTTTTCAGTGATGAGAATGACTTCTCCTGTGGTGCGTCCCAGCTCCAAGCTTTTGTCTAAGAGAAGGAGGTCACAGAGTGGCTTTACTCTCTGCCGAATCTGGAATGAAATTTCCCAGCTGGTTTACCATGCCAAGGAAACTGTGGATCTCTGATAGGTTGTTCCATGCTCCAAACTCCTGCCTGTTTGTCTGAATCTGGTTTCACTCCCTCTAAGGACAGTGGGTGGCCCAAGAATATCACCTTCAACTTTGCACATTCACATTTCTTTTGGTTCAGGGCGACTCCAGCCTAATCCACCCAAGATGTCATCTGCTTTGTCACATGCAGTATATCACTGGGCTTACTTGATCCTCTTCTGAAGCCTGAGCGAAATTGTCTAAAACCCTCAAAGCATCTGAGCAATCTCTCAAAATCCCCTGGTTTAGAGATATCAAATGCCTGGGTGGGGTGGGGGGATTCATTAGGTAAGTAGATGTGGGTACTGCAGGTTTTTGCTCCATTTTCCTTTTTGTTTGCTTATTTTTATTTTATTTACAATATTAAAAGTCTTCTTTTCTCCCTCTGAGAGTTTGACTGACTTCTCTCCTGTGTCTGTGTCTCTGTGCACTTCCCAGGCTAGTGGCCCACAGATTAGTACAATGTATCCACTTTTGGGTGTAGCTTGCCAGCATTCCCTGGCAACCCTGGCCAGGTCTCAGCTTAGTTTCAGTGCATACTGTTAGCAACTAGCATGGGCAGTTCAGGCCGACAAGTCCCTGAACACCTCCCACAGATACAGTATATGCAAACAACAAGAAACTTACTGCAAATTGTTTGGTTTTTTTTTTGCTGGGATCTCCTTTGGTCTGCAGCCCGAATTCATTGATGATCAACCACTTCTGACATCAACTTTTGTTCGATATTGAGGGAGAGTGCAGAGCACACCAGGACACCAGCATGCAGGATTTTCAACTGAACTTTATTGATAACTCTGCTTGTACAGGATGTGAACTCCTCCCATGTGGGAGTGGCTAGCTGAATGACATTGCATTAACGAGGAGGGGTGAAAACGGGGTGGGGACAGAGGGGGGCATAACGGGGTAGGAGGGGGAAATGTGGTTATAGAGAAAGGGGGAAGAGGTGGGGACAGGGGGTTGGGTTGAATGGGTGGACCCGGGGAGGGGGTAAAGAGGTGGGAACAGAGGGGGGAGTAGAAACCTGTGGGGGAGACAAAGGGGGAGGGATAAGAACGGGGTGGGGCAGAGAGAAGACGTGGGGTGGGACAGGATGGAGGTGTTAGAGTGTGGTGGGGATAGAGGGAGAAAGGGATAGGGACAGAGGGGGAGTAGGGGAACTAGGTGGAGATGGTGAGAGTGGAGAAAGAGGTGTGGACAGAGGGGGTAGGGAACAAAAGGGGAGGGGAGAATGGGGTGGGGCGGAGGGGTGAGGGGAGAGCAGGGGACAGGGCGGGAGGGTGAAAATGTGGTGGGAACAGCGGGGGAGGGATCAGAAGGGGTGGGGGCGGAGGGAGGATGAGGAGGGCTGGGGATGGGAGAGAGAGAGAATGGGGCAGGGGTAGAGAGGGTGGGGTAGAACGGAGTGGGGAAGGAGGGAGGACGAGGAGGGCTGGGACAGGGTGAGAATGGGGTGGGGACGGGAGGGAGGGGGAAAGAGGTGTGGACGGAGGAGGCAGGGGAACGGGGTGAACAGAGTGGGGGAGAAAGGTGAGAAGGGGTGAGAACAGGGTGTAGCTGGGGGAGGAGTGAGCGGGGTGGGGACGGGGGAAGGGATGAGAATGGGTTGGGGACAGAGGGAGGAAGGGGGAGGGATGGGGAAGGGGGGAGGGGTGGAAACAGGTGGGGATGTCTGTCCAGGAAACAGTGACAATAGTGGAAGTATGCAAACTCAATAACTGATTTATTGTAACAAAGTCTATTTTTAATCAAAAATCATCTGACAAAAACAGGCATTGCCAAACATTGGCATTATAAAGGAACTGAAATTTAGTGTCTTGCACAGAGAGGTTACAGTGTCATAGGGCCTCGGACACAGGGAGAGAACGGCGGGGGTGATGGACGTTCAACTTACTCTCTGTGGTGCTGAGGGGAAAGTTCAGGAACAGGGGCACCCGGTCCAGGAGCTGAAAATCACGGCACACACTCTCACACTGAAATACACGGAGAATTAACTTCACTCTCACACACAGTATTACCCCCACTGTCACACAGAACCACCCACTCTCCCACAGAGAATTACCCCACTCTCACAGAATTACCACCAGCCTCACACAGAATTACACCATTTCACACAGAATTACCTGTTTCACACAGAACCACACACACTCTCACAGAATTACACACACACAGTAAATTAGCAACACATGCAGAAAGACACAGAGAATTATTCAAGTACATACAGAGATGTATCCCCACAGTCACACAGAATTATCGAACACACAGACACACAAACACATGAAAAACAGGATGGGACGGTCACTCTGTGGGAGGGGTGGTACTGAGGGAGAGTCACACCGTGGGTGGTGGTAACGAGGGAGGGTCACACTGTGGGAGGGGTGGTACTGAGGGAGGGTCACACTGTGGGAGGGGTGATACTGAGGGAGGGTCACACTGTGGGAGGGGCGGTACTGAGGGAGGGTCACACTGTGGGAGGGGTGGTACTGAGGGAGGGTCACAGTGTGGGTGGTGGTAACGAGGGAGGGTCACACTGTGGGAGGGGCGGTACTGAGGGAGGGTCACACTGAGGGAGTGTCACACTGTGGGAGGGGTGGTACTGAGGGAGGGTCACACTGTGGGAGGGGCGGTACCGAGGGACGGTCAAACTGCGTGGGAGAGGGTGGGCTCTTGGTCCAAGTCGAGGAATCGCGTGGCATGATGGACTCCCATTCTTCTTCAGTTTGTTCCGGAATAGCATCTCCTTCACAGCCTGGGTCTTGAGGTTGGAAGCTTGTATGAAGATACTTTAATATTAACAAGGTTTTGGTATTTTGCCTGAAAAAATTCGGCGGCACTGATGGAGGGTCACACTGTTGGAGGTTGGCTCACACTGTGGCAGTGCCAATTCACATAACGCAGGCATCTCGGAGCGATGCCCGTCTTGCCATTTCGCGACGCGCCAAAGCGTTTCCTGTACAGGCTGCTCCTGTACACGTTCCGCTTCTTCACCCTCGTCTGGCGACCGGACTCGTCATAGCGGTCCGTGTTACCATCCGACAGTCGGGGAGACCCCCAGTACATTGGCGACCTGGGGCAGAAGGTGTTTCATGGGGCATTGTCGTGCAATAGACTTTTAGGTACGTTCACCGTCCAACTGTCCATTCTGCGGCCGGGGGGAGTCAGTGTGGGACCGACGTATAAAGGGAGTGTGGGAGGTTGCAGCCCCTGTTTGAGTTTCTGAAAGGGCCGCTGCTCAGGCTCTGGTCGGACTTCAGCCGCGAGCTTCATATGGACGGGCACCCAGTACGGAAGGGAGCGGGTCACTCTGTGGATTTAATAGTCAGCTTGCTCCTGGGCCCGGCCAAAATGGCATTGATGGGTCTAGGCGGCGGGCAGTCGAGGGCTCTGCTGGGCCGACTGCCTGCTCCTCGTCCGAGGCTACGTTCGTGCTTGGCTGTCCTTGGAGAGGGAGCATGCGGTGGCAAGGGGTACAGTGAGGGATTTCCGGGAGCGGTGCCCCTCTCCAGGAATTGGCTGTTTTATAGACAGTAGTAATCACATTTTAATTTCAATTTATTCACTGCCTTGTAAATACTAGATGTTCGTATTTTCTGTATTCTTGTGTAAATAAACTTTAGTAGTTTTGTAAAAAAAAAAGGGGGGGCAGTCCTGAGAGGGGGGGAATGAGACAAGTGGACAGATATTTTGACAAGGCCTTTGACAAGGTCCCGCATGGGAGGTTAGTTAGGAAAATTCAGTCGCTAGGTATACATGGAGAGGTGGTAAATTGGATTAGACATTGGCTCGATGGAAGAAGCCAGAGAGTGGTGGTAGAGAATTGCTTCTCTGAGTGGAGGCCTGTGACTAGTGGTGTGCCACAGGGATCAGTGCTGGGTCCATTGTTATTTGTCATCTATATCAATGATCTGGATGATAATGTGGTAAATTGGATCAGCAAGTTTGCTGATGATACAAAGATTGGAGGTGTAGTAGACAGTGAGGAAGGTTTTCAGAGCCTGCAGAGGGACTTGGACCAGCTGGAAAAATGGGCTAAAAAATGGCAGATGGAGTTTAACACTGACAAGTGTGAGGTATTGCACGTTGGAAGGACAAACCAACGTAGAACATACAGGGTTAATGGTAAGGCACTGAGGAGTGCAGTGGAACAGAGGGATCTGGGAATACAGATACAAAATTCCCTAAAAGTGGCGTCACAGGTAGATAGGGTCGTAAAGAGAGCTTTTGGTACATTGGCCTTTATTAATCAAAGTATTGAGTATAAGAGCTGGAATGTTATGATGAGGTTGTATAAGGCATTGGTGAGGCCGAATCTGGAGTATTGTGTTCAGATTTGGTCACCAAATTACAGGAAGGATATAAATAAGGTTGAAAGAGTGCAGAGAAGGCTTACAAGTATGTTGCCAGGACTTGAGAAACTCAGTCACAGAGAAAGGTTGAATAGGTTGGGACTTTATTCCCTGGAGCGTAGAAGAATGAGGGGAGATTTGATAGAGGTATATAAAATTATGATGGGTATAGATAGAGTGAATGCAAACAGGCTTTTTCCACTGAGGCAAGGGGAGAAAAAAACCAGAGGACATGGGATAAGGGTGAGGGGGGAAAAGTTTAAAGGGAACATTATGGGGGGCTTCTGCACACAGAGAGTGGTGGGAGTATGGAATGAGCTGCCAGATGAGGTGGTAAATGCGGGTTCTTTTTTAACATTTAAGAATAAATTGGACAGATACATGGATGGAAGGTGTATGGAGGGATATGGTCCGTGTGCAGGTCAGTGGGACTAGGCAGAAAATGGTTCGGCACAGCCAAGAAGGGCCAAAAGGCCTGTTTCTGTGCTGTAGTTTCTATGGTTTCTATATTAGTGAGTCCACTATGTGCATTCAGTGAGCCCAAAGCCGGTCTCTCCCTTCTGTCCTTGTATCCACAACCTTTACCCACCCCACAGGCCCATCGGCCCCTCTAGCTCTCCTAGCCCCACTCCCTTCAGGGATATGCCTTGCTGCGGAGAGGGCATCCCATACGGACTGCTGCTCGCTGCAGAAAGAAGGGGAGTCTTTCTCGGACACGGGACATAAACACGCACCCCAACACCCAACCCCACTCGCCGCTTCTCATCAGCGGTCCTGCTCAGCCGACCTGGAGGAGTCAGGCGGGGCCGGCATGTCGTGCGCTTGCTGCCCCTCGGGGGAGCAGCCGTCCTGGGCGGGGGCAGTAATAGGGATCACCACCCCCAGCTGGGCGCCGCTGTCCTCGACCACGACCACATTGGCCACTAATTTACGGAGGACGGGAGTAGCGGGGATGAGGGGCCTCCTGCTCAGGCTGCCACTGGCCCCGGGCGCAGATGGCCCCTCTTGGGGACCAGGCTGGGCCCGGAGCGTGCCCTCCCCTCGGTCAGCGGGACCTGCCCGCCGCCGGCGCCGGGAGCCGCCGAACCTCCTCAGCGCCGCGCGCACCGTCCCGGCCGCCACCACCCCTCCTGTCGGGGAGAGGCCCCAGCTCCTTGGCCTCTTCCCGGCCGCTGGCCCCTCGCCACCTGAGGGTGCCTGTGGACCTTCTGTAGCACCGGGGTCGCTCCCCTCGGGGCCCGGGGAGCTTGGCGCAGCGCCGGGGTCGCTGGCCCGGGGCTCGGTGAGCGGGTTATGGCTGGGGCTGGGGTCCGCCGGCTCCCCTGGTGCCATGAGCAACCGGCTGAGCCTCCAAGAGAGCTTTGCCTTCCTCGGGGGGCGGGAGCCTGGCTCTGACGCCGAGGCCCGGCGCCTCTCTGGCTCAAACTTGGTGCCCTCGGCGAAGGAGACCGACGGCCGCTTAGGAGCAGCCACGCTGGAGGTGCGGGGGATTTGCACCGGCTGCAGCCGCTCCTCGCTGGCCGCCTCCCCCGTCTCGGCCGGCAGATAGTTACAGCGGGAGCCCGGCTCCTGGTAGGTGTTGCCTGGTGCTGACGGGAGACTCTCTATGGAGGAGAGAGAGCGCAGAGGATTAGTGCTCCCATCGGATCCCGATCTACCCTTTAGCCCCACCCTGATCGCCCTTCACCCGCTCATCACTCTCCTCTCCCCAACTTCCCACCCTCAGTTACCCCCTCAACTGTCCCCACTCACAGCCCCCTCCACTCTTGTTACCCCCCCCACCTGCGCCTGCAAATCCCTGACCCTCCCCTCTCACATCCCACCTCCTCCAGTAGGGGATTCGCCACCCATTCCTATTGCGTGTCCTACCGCGCCCCCACCCTCTCCAACAGCACTCACCCCCTCCCGCTCACCTTCCATGGGCGGGGTGCAGTACACTGGACCCTCGTCGTCCGTGTCGAACGAGTCTGAGTCCCAGACCGCCGAGGGGGTGTCAATGAAGCTGCAGTTCAGGGTGAGGTCGGCGTCGTGGGGCAACACTGGGGGGGGAGGGGTGAACAGGGAGGTAACTATTACTGGCATCAAGCAGTGCGTCCCGGGTCTAATTCCAACCATCCCTTCTTGGCACACTCACCGTCCTTCCCGATACACTCACCGGTCACACTCACTACCCCTCCCGATACACCCACCAATCACACTCACTACCCCTCCCGATACACTCACTACCCTTCCCGATACACCCACCGGTCACACTCACTACCCCTCCCGATACACTCACTACCCTTCCCGATACACTCACCAATCAGACTCACTACCCCTCCCGATACACCCACCAATCACACTCACCGTCCTTCCCGATACACCCACCAATCACACTCACTACCCCTCCCGATACACTCACTACCCTTCCCGATACACCCACCGGTCACACTCTCTACCCCTCCCGATACACTGACCACCCTTCCCGATACACCCACCGGTCACACTCACTACCTCTCCCGATACATTCACCACCCTTCCCGATACACCCACCAATCACACTCACTACCCCTCCCGATACACCCACCAATCACACTCACTACACCTCCCGATACACTCACTACCCCTCCCGATACACCCACCAATCACACTCACTACACCTCCCGATACACTCACCAATCATACCCACTACACCTCCCGATACACTCACTACCCCTCCCGATACACCCACCAATTACACTCACTACCCCTCCCGATACACCCACCAATCACACTCACTACACCTCCCGATACACTCACTACCCCTCCCGATACACCCACCAATCACACTCACTTATTATTATCTAAATGGAGTCAAGTTAGGAAAAGGGGAAGCACAATGAGATCTGGGTGTTCTTGTACATCAGTCACTGAAAGTGTAGAAAGCTAATGGCATGCTGGCCTTCGTAACAAGGGGAATTGAGTATAAGAGCAGAGAGGTCCTTCTGCAGCTGTACAGGGCTCTGGTGAGACCACACCTGGAGTACTGTGTGCAGTTTTGGTCTCCAAATTTGAGGAAGGACATTCTTGCTATTGAGGGAGTGCAGCGTAGGTTCACAAGGTTAATTCCCGGGATGGCGGGACTGTCATACGTCGAAAGACTGGAGCGACTGGGCTTGTATACTCTGGAATTTAGAAGGCTGGGAGGGGATCTTATTGAAACATAGAAAATTATTAAGGGATTGGACACGCTGCAGGCAGGGAGCATGTTCCCACTGATGGGTGAGTCCAGAACCAGAGGCCACAGTTTAAGAATTAGGGGTAGGCCATTTAGAACGGAGTTGAGAAAAAACTTTTTCACCCAGAGAGTGGTGGATATACGGAATGCTCTGCCCCAGAAGGCCGTGGAGGCCAAGTCTCTGGATGCTTTCAAAAAAAGAGATGGATAGAGCTCTTAAAGATAGCGGAATCAAAGGTTATGGGGATAAGGCAGGAACTGGATACTGATTGTGGATGATCAGCCATGATCACAGTGAATGGCGGTGCTGGCTCGAAGGGCCGAATGGCCTACTCCTGCACCTATTGTCTATTTTCTACCCCTCCCGATACACTCACCACCCCAGGACACACTCGCCTGACGGACTCGGCAGTAGCCTGTATGCTTCTGGGTACTGGGGGAATTGTGGATATGGGTACACTGCAGGAAAATGATCAGTACGAGTGCAGAGCACAAGAGGGGAGTGCTACCGCCTTACAGCTCTGGAGACCCGGGTTCAGTCTCCGGGGATGCTGGACATAGTCTGCACACTCTCCGTGTGACCGACTTGGTGCTCTCCTTCTAACCAGCTCTAAAATCAGTCTTCAGCCAGTGTTGCAGTGGCTTCGGCCGTCAGACTTCGAAGCCGGCCTGGGTTTGAATCCGGCCGGCTCCTTGCACGCTTTTCATCCGTGCTCGGTTGAGCGACGAGCTAGCAACTCGGGCGCGTAAAGAACAGACAAAATGCTGCAGAAGCGGCAAAAATGCCGCCCGATGCCCCACATGGCGGAAAAGGAACAACAACAAAGTTAATCTAACCCTTCACCTCTACATAACCCTCCAGTTTTCTATCATCCATTTGCCTATCCAAGAGTTTCTTAAATGTCCCTAATGTACCTGCCTCTACCACCACCCCCGGCAGTGCGTTCCACGCACACACCGCTCTCTGTAAAAAAAACTACCTCTGACATACCCTGTACTTTCATCCACTCTCCTGGTATTAGCCATTTCTGTCCAGGTTCATTCTAATCTGCATCTGCACCGTCAAATACAGCCCGGGTTCAATTTCCTGTGTGGCCATACCAATCTCAACCCGGGTTCACTCTCACTTGTAGATACACTGTCCAATCACAACCATGTTCACTCTCACTTGTAGACACATTGTCCAATCAGAACCATGTTCACTCTCACTTGTAGATACACTGTCCTATCACGGCCCAGGTTCACTCTCACTTGTGGACGCACTGTCCAATCACATCCATGTTCACTCTCATTTGTAGACACACTGTCTAATCACAACCATGTTCACGCTCACTTGTAGACACGCTGTCCAATCACAACCAGGTTCACGTGGACGTACTATCCAATCACATCCATGTTCATTCTCACTTATAGACACACTGTCCAATCACAGCCAGGTTCACTCTCACCTGTAACCTTTGGCAGTTTCTGATTGCCGAGGGTGAAGCAGGAAGCAGGAGAGCGGAGATTGGCGAGCACACACCAGACGTGATGCTTCATCCTTGCTATTGGTCCACTGTCGTTGTCCACGACCCTGAACAGATCCGACAGGAGAACTCCTCAATATTTCGGGATATTTAAACCATGGGGAGGGGAGAGGAGAAAGGAGCCCGTGAAAGGACCAAGGCAGTAGGGATATCAGACACAGGATCAGTCTGGGATGAGCTGAGAGGCGGAAGCGTGGCACAACAGTAACGTTAGCCTAACACTTCACAGCACCGGTACCAAGGGTTCAATTGCCGCCACTGTCTGCACGTTCTCCCTCTTGAATGTGTGGGTTTCCTCCGGGTGCTCAGGTTTCCTCCCACAGTCCAAAAGGACATGCGGGTTGGGGTTAGTGAGTTGTGGGCATGCTACGCTGGCACCAGAAACATGGCGACACTTGTGGGCTGCCCCCAGCACATCTTCAGACTGTGTTGGTCGTTGACACAAAATGATACATTCCACTGTATCGCCATCTAAAGTCCTCAGAAGGCCGACACCATCGAGATGGGCAGAATAGACTCCTGGGCCTCACCTGCCTCCCTGTCCTCAATGACACACAGGGGACCTCTGACACGCTGTCACGACCTAAGCGTTGAATATGCAGAGGGCGGCGGCCACTGTTTCCCACGAAATACCCAATACTTCCACACGCAGTCCACCTCCCCCCAGCTTCGGCCCTCGGCCCCAGCAAACGCCGGTGACTCCCTACCTGCCAGCGGGATCGTCCGCCTCACCTCCACAGCAGCAGCAGAGGAGGCAGAGGAACAGGAGGATCGAAAGGAGAACGGCAGCTGTCACCACTCCAGCCGTACCTGCGGAGTGGGAGAAGAACACGGAATTCGTAAAGGGGTTAGAGGGAAGCCGCGAAGTTCAGAGGAGGGGATTTTGGAGGTCAGGGCCGATGCTGGAAAATCGATGATGGGGGCATTGAAGTGAGCGAGGACAGGAGGGGGTCACTGTACCGGGGAGGGATTAGGGTAAATGTTAATCGACAGGGAAATGGCAAAGCTGGGACCTGGGCCATTTACACCTCCCTTTAACCAGGAGCCAGAGGTGAAATTCCTGTGGGATTAACCCTGCTTTAGCGGCCCAGCGGGACCACCTGCACAACGGAGCTCAGGACCCCGCGGACGCTCGTTCTCCCAGCGAGGCAGCAGCGCCGGCAATGGGACGTGAAGAGATCCCGGAGAGGAAATACTACCGAGTGGAACGGGATCCCGCCACTGCAGCCCCCATCCAGCGTGCGACCCTGGAGAAAGCGGGCCTGATCCTAAACATTCCAGGGAATGTTAAGGAGTAGATCCAATCCCAATCTGATGTGGGATACCAAGAGCACTAGCATCTGGCCCAATCCCAACCCAATAAAGTAAAGGCATCCGTTAGTCTCGCGAGACCATGGATCTGCGCCTGGAAAGTCTTCACTCTGGGCAAGGTTGTATGGAAGACCAGCAGTTGCCCGTGCTGCAAGTCTCCCCTCTCCACGACACCGATGTTGTCCAAGGGAAGGGCATTAGGACCCATACAGCTTGACAACAGTGTCGTCGCAGAGCAATGTGTGATTAAGTGCCTTACTCAAGGACACAACACATTGCCTCGGCTGGGGCTCGAACTCACGACCTTCAAGTCGCTAGTCCAATGCCTTAACCACTTGGCCACGTGCCCACATCCAACCCAATATGGATGGTATATTGGAGAGCACGTTGATCCCAACCGAATGTGGAATCTGGGGAACGGTGAAAAACAGATCGAATTCCAATTCAATGTGGAAAACCTGGAAACAAGAATTAGCCCAATCCCAATCTGATGTTAGATATCAGGTAGTGGCGGGACCAGGTCCAATGCCAATTTAACGTGAGGTACCGGGAGCAGTGCGACCAGGTCCAATCCCAGTCTAATGTGGGATATTGGAAAGAGGTGAGATTTCACTTTGACATGGTGTATTGGGCGACAGAGTACGAGGTCCAAATCCCTTCGGTAGAAGTTGGGATGCGTCCCTATCCCTGTGGTCAGGGACAGATCGATCACTATAGGCAGCATGGTAGAGGTAAGTCTTTACAGCGCCTTCGTCCCGGGTTCGATTCCAGTCACTGTCTGTAAGGAATGTGTATATCCTCCCGTTGACTGTGTGGGTTTCCTCCGGATGCTCCGGTTTCCTCCCACATTCCAAACAGATACAAGTTAGCGTTATTAAGTTGAAGGCATATTATGTTGGTTCCGGAAGTGCGTTGACGCTTGCGGGCTGCCCCCAGCACAAACAACACATTTCATTGAAAGTTTGGATTACGCGTGACGAATAAGGCTGATCTTTACACTCACTGAGAGGGCAGCTTCCGGTCACGTGGTCACACGTCGCTCCCAGACAGCGGCAGCTCATCGAGCAGTTCACGCCGTGCGTTCCCATCTGGCAGCTGGAATTACAGCTGGAATACAACAAGAACTCTGGGAATACTGAAGTCTGGGAGAGAGAATCAACCAATGGCCAGGACAGTGTGAAAACAAAGGATCAATATTGATAGATAGTATTGACATAGACGGGTGAATGGTCGCAGTCTTTTCCCCAGGAGTTGGGGAATCAGGAATCAGGTTTAATATCATTGGCAGACAGTGTGCCATGAAATAGGTTGCTGTACCTTGCAATACATCATCCCAATAATAAACTATAAATTACAATTAGAAATATATATAACATTGATAAGTATTGCAAAGAGGAGAGAAAAAAGAATGAAAATAGCGAGGTAGTGTACATGAGTTCAATGTCCATCCAGAAATCTGACAGCAGAGGGAAAAACGTGTTCCTGACTCGTCGAGTGTGGGTCTTCAGGTTGCTGTACTTCCTCCTTGATGGTAGCAATCAGAACAGAGCATGTGCTGGGTGCTGGGTGATGGGGTGGGGTGGGGCAGTGATGGATGCTGCCTTTTCCAGGCATCACTTTATCCCGGATGGCGGGGCAGGCCAGAGCTCATGATGGAGCTGGCTGAGTTTACAACTTTCTGCCGCTTTTTCCGGTCCTTTGCGGAGGCTCCACCATATCAGGCGATGAAGCGACTAGGACATACAACTAGAGAAAATAAGTTTACGATGGGGGGGGGAGACTAAATAGGATTCGGAGGGGCAACTTCACCCAGAAGGTGGTCCAAATATGTAACGAGCTGCCAGAGGAAGTGGCTGTGGCAGGTACATTAACAACATTCAAGAGGTACTGTACCTGGACAGAGACATGGACTGGAAATATTTCACAGGATGTACACCAAACACGAGCAAATGGAACGAGCTTGGATTGGCATCCTGCTTATGGACTGGTTGGGCCATATTGTACAAGTCTAATGTCTGGAAGCAGCAGACCATCCAGCCAAACATGCCTGTGTGATTGTACAGAGTCACTGTGTATTCACAATGAGGGTCACTCACTGTGTGACTGTACAGAGTCACTGTGTATTCAGGATGAAGGTCACTATGTAACTGTATAAAGTCACTGTTTATTCAGCTGAGGGTCACTGTGTAACTGTACAGAGTCACTGTTTATTCAGGTTGAGGGTCACTCACTGTGTAACTGCACAGGGTCACTGTTCATTCAGGGTGAAGATTGCTGTGTAACTGTACAGAGTCACTGTGTATTCAGGGTGAAGATTGTTGTGTAACTGTATAGAGTCACTGTTTATTCAGATGAGGGTCACTGTGTAACTGTACAGAGTCACTGCCGGATACCTATTGTGACGGTGTTGCTGTGTGGTTGGTGTCAGCGATGGGTGACCCTGTGTTGTGCACCTGGCTCTTTCCTGGTTACTGACCTGTCTCCGGTATACCCCGCATCGCAGATGCATTCCCCTGTCACGTGGTGGCATGTCCCATGGTAACAGTCCGGACAGGATGATCGACATTCGGCGCCGTAGGTTCCAGTCGCACAGGGAGTGTCACACCTGGTCGGTAACAGGGAGTGTGGTCACCGCGAGCTCAGAGCACGCAGAGATTCCCAGCAATCACAGCCTGCACTGCTGTGCACAGGCCGCCGGGCCACGCAGCCGTCCGACCACGCACTAGAGCACCAGACCTCACAGTGAACCAACGGACCGTGCGGTGGCTACCGTGAACTGCGGGACCGCGCGCTGGATACAGTGAACAGGGATCCATGCACTGGATACAGTGAACAGAGGAACCGTGCACCGGCATTGTGTCTTACAACATGCAAGTCAATGTGAAGAGGCGTCGACCTGTAGAAAGCACAGTGGAAGGGGAAATACTGAGGGAGGTTCACACACTTGCAGGATTTACTCGTGGGCTTGGTCGGGGCCTGGTCAGGATTGCTGTTCACAGGGCCAGGTGGCGGACAGTCGAGGGCTCTGCCGGGGCCGACTGTCTGCCCCTCGAATTGCCCGGCCGTCCTTGAAGAGGGAACATGCAGTCATGATGGAAACGGGGGGGGGGGGGGAGATTACCTTGAGTGGTGACCCTCCCCAGGTAATTAACCGTTTTATAAACAGAAACAATCATATTTTAATGTGAATTTATTCACTATTGTGAATGCTGAATGTTTGTATTTTGTGTAGTTTTGGAGAGAATAAAGGGGGCAGGATTGAAGGAACATCGCACTGTAGAGGGCGTATTCAGGAAGCGCCACAGCTGAATTGCCCCACACTCTGGAATTGCACTGGAGAGGCTGCAGCGCATACTTAGTGGGGTGGTGTTCGGGTGGGACGGTTCCAGGAGCGGACAATGGACGGTCTGAGGCTTGTGAGAAGGTTAGGTGTATGGAACGAAGAGGGAGACAGACAGGTGATTCTGTGGACGCGAAGAAATACAGCATGGTAGTTTGCCTCCCAGGTGCCAGGGTCCACTAAGTTTCTGAACGCATCTACAATATCCTGAAAAGGGAGGGTGAGCAGCCAGAAGTTGTGGTACATGTTGGTACCAACCACATAGAAAGAAAAAGGTAGGAGGTCCTGAAAACAGAATACGGGGAGTTGGGAAGGAAGTTGAGAAGCAGGACCTCAAGGGTAGTAATCTCGAGATTGTTCCCTGTGCCACGTGACAGTGAGGATAGGAATAGAATGACGTGACAGATAAATGCATGGCTGAAGAATTGGAACAGGGGTAGGGATTCAGATTTCTAGATAATTGGGACTCTTCTGGGGCAGGTGTGACCTGTACAAAAAGGGATGGGTTGCACTTGAATCCGAGGGGGACCAATACTCTTGCAGGCAGGTTTACAAGAGCTGTGGGGGTGGTTTAAAATAATATATCGGGGGATGGGACCCAGGTGATAGAGCTGAGGATGAGCTAGCAGGTTTACAAGTCGATGAGGGGTGTAACATGAATGTAAGGAAGGACAAGCCAATGATTGGGAACAAATGCAGACAGAGCAAAGAGTTAAATTGTACCACAGAGGCAAAATTCAAAAAGGTGAAGAATGCAGAACTGAAGATGCTGTATTTAAATATGTAGTATTCAGAATAAGGTGGATGAACGCTCGGCATAATTAAAGATTGGTCAGTATGATGTTGTGGGCATCACTGAGTCTTGGCTGAAAGAAGGTCAGAGTTGGGAGCGTAACATCAAAGGATAGACTTTGTATCAAAGGACAGGCAGGAAGGCTTAGGCAGTGGTGTGGCTCTTTTGGTAAGAAATGGAACTACATCTTTAGAAAGAGGTGACATTGGGTCAGAGAATATTGATTCTTTGTGGGTGGTGTTAGGAAACTGCAATGGTAAAGAAAAACATTATGGGAATCATATATAGCCAAGATGTGGGGTTGAGATTGCAAAGGGAGCTGGAAAGGGCATGTAATAAGGGTAATGTCACAATTGTAATGGGGGACTTCAAAATGCACGGGATTGGGAAAAACGAGCTGGTGTCAGGGAAAGGCTATCTTAGATTGACTGTTGTGCAACAACCCAGATCTTATTAGGGAGCTTAATGTAAAGGAACACTTAGGAGACAGTGATCATAATATGATTCAATTCATACTGCAATTTGAGAGGGAGACGCATGTCAGTATCACAATGGAATAAAGGGAATTACAGAGACATGAGAGAGGAGCTTGCCCAGGTGGATTGGAGGAGGATACTGGTGGGGATGCCAGCAGAGCAGAGGTGGCTGAATTTTCTGGGAATAGTTCACAAGGTGTGGGATAGATATGTCCCATAGCAGGGTACCAAACATTTTTCTTTTTCAGTTATATAAAGAGTAAAGGGGAGGTGAGAGTTGATATTGGATCACTGGAAAATGATGCTGGTGAGATAGGAATGGGGGATAAAGAAATGGCAGATGAATTTAATGGGTATTTTGCTTCAGTCTTCACTGAGGAAGACACTAGCAGTGTGCCAGTGATCTGGGAGTGTCAGGGAGCACAAGTGAGTGCCATTTCTATTACAAAGCAAAAAAGTGCTTGGGAAACTCAAAGGTCTTAAGGTGGATAAGTCACCTGGGCCAGATGAACTACAACCCAGAGTCCTGAGAGAGGTTACTGAAGAGATAATGAATGCATTGGTCATGATCCTTCAAGAATCACTTGATTTTGGCATGGCCCCAGGGTAGTGGAAAATTGCAAATGTCACTCCACTCTTTTAGAAGGGAGAAAGGCAAAAGAAAGGAAATGATAGGCCAGTTAGCCTAACCTCGGTGGTTGGGAAAGTGTTGTACTTCATTATTAAGGATGAGGTTTCGGGTACATGAAGACTAATGATAAAGTAAGTCAAAATCAGCATGGTTTCTGTCAAGGGAAATCTTGCTTAGCAAATCCATTAGAGTTCTTTGAGGAAGAAACTCGCAGGATGGACAAAAGAGAGGCAGTGAATGTCATTTACTTGAATTTTCAAAAGTAAGATAAGGTGCCATACATGAGGCTGCCTAACAAGATAAAATCCTATGGCGTTACAGGAAAGACACTGGAATGGCTGACAGGCAGGAGGTAGCGAGTGGGAATAAAGGTGCCTTTTCTGCTTGACTATCAGTGATTAGTGATGCTCCTCAGGGGTCAGTATTGGGACTGCTACTTTTCAGATTGTTTGTCAATGATTTGGATAATGGAATTGATGGCTTTGTGGCAAAGTCTGCGGATGATACAAAGATAGGTGAAGGGTAGGTGGTGCTGAGGAAGCAATGCAATTGTACCAGGACTTAGACAAATTGGAAGAATAGGCAAAAAAGTGGCTGATGGAATACAGCGTTGGGAAATGTATGATAATGCATTTTGGTAAAAGGAACAATAGTGCAGACTATTATCTAAATGGGGAGAAAGTTCAAACATCAGAGGTGCAAAGGGACTTGGGAGTCCTCGTGCAAGGCTTCCAGAAGGTTAATTTATTGGTTGCGTCTGTGGTAAAGGTGGCAAATGTAATGTTGGCATTTATTTCAAGAGGAATAGAATATCAAAGCCAGCAGATAATGCAGAGGCTTTATAAGACACTAGTCAGGCCGCACTTGGAGTATTGTCAACAGTTTTGGGCCCCATATCTCAGAAACAATGTGTTGTCATTGGAGAGGGCCCAGAGGAGGCTCACGAGGATGATTCCGGGAATGAAGGGGTTAACATATGAGGAGCGTTTGGCAGCTTTGGGCCTGGACTCACTGGAATTTAGAAGAATATGGGGGGGATCTCAATGAAACCTACCGAATTAATAGGATGGGTGTGGAGAGGATGTTTCCTATGGTGGGGGTATCCAGAACTAGAGGGCACAGCCTCCAAATTGAGGGGCGACCTTTTAGAACGGAGCTAAGGAGGAAGATTTTTTTAGCCAGAGAGTAGTGAATCTGTGGAATGCTCTGCCACAGACTGCGGTGGAGGCCAAGTCCATGGGTATATTTAAGGCGGAAGTTGATAGTTTCCTGATTGGTCAGGGCATCAAAGGATACGGCGAGAAGGCAGGTGTATGGGGTTGAGTGGGATCTGGGATCAGCCATGATTGAATGGCGAAGCAGACTTGATGGGCTGAATGGCCTAACTCTGCTCCTGTGTCTTATGGAGCGCGGAACTGGGAGAGCACGCATGTCTGGGGGCGTCCAACCAAGAGCGAGCGGCGCCGGGAGCATGCGGGACAGGAAGAGCGCGCACGGATGGAAGTGCACAGTGCGTGGAGTCCGTCTCGGGCCGAAGTCGTGAACGAAAACAGGAGAACGAGCGGCGCCGGGAGTACGCGCAGGCCGGGATCACGTACCTGGGTTGCGTCCATCCCGGGTCGCAGGCCGCACAGTGACCTGTGTGGACGTTACAGGGCTCACCATCCCGGCACCGGGGACACTGGCCCGCACAGCTCTCTCCGTGGGAGCCGGCGGGGCAGAGCTGGTCGCAGCGGCTCCCAGTCCAACCTGCCTCACACACCAGGCAGGACCCGTCCTCGGGAGAGCAGGGCTGGTCTCCCTTACAATGGCCACACCTGGCAGAGAAAGCACACTAAGCGGACAGACGGCACTGCACTCCAAATCCTAGCACTAGACACTAAACACGGGGCACTGGGAGGCTGGACAGTGGGCACTAGGCTACGGGCATGACACTACACTGGGTATTGGGCAGTGGGCAATGGGTGCTGTACATTGAGCACCAGAATCCGGGGGCTGGGTGCTGGGCACTCGGCACTGGATATAGGGCCCTGGGTGTATCATTAGACGCCAGGTGTTGGGGACTAGAGCTGGACACTGACACTGGTAATATACACTGCGTGCTGGGCACTGGGACAGCGCAGTTCACTTTGCATCAAAGCAGTGGATGATCAGACCCTCCGATCCGCATCTTACCGCACCAGCTGAACCCCAGACTTTATGCGGGCAGTTCAGGAAACTGTCACAATGCAGTTCCAAATTCCACTGCGTTTATTCAGGTCCACGGGTGAGCGGAAACATCCCGGTTCACAGTGCTTCCCCTTACGGTTTCATGTAGAAACTCTGAGCTCCGGTGCTCTCTCCTCTGCGCTATCTGTCCTACTGAGAGGTCCCCGCGGTTTGTTCAAGGCTTTCAGCATCTGTCTCTTCTTTTCTAAAGTCAGTGCAGATTTTCTTAACTCCCCCAGCTAACTCCACCATGGACAGTCCCAAGCCCGGCTGCAGAATGAGGAGGGTTGAGTGTGAGGCTAGCAACCCATCCTGTAAAAACCCGGAGCTACAGAAACATCAACCGAAGCTCCAAAGGCCTCAGCCCTGGGAAAGGAAGGATCCTGGAAGATGATTCACACCTGCAGACTGGCCCAGGACAGACGACTTTGAAGAGCTGCTGCCGATGGCTTAAAACCCCAGTCAGGGTGAGGGGCTCCGAAGAGATTAAATCCCGCCCCCTCCCCCCCCCCCCCGCTCATGGTTATGGTCAGGATTTCAACTAGTAATTCCAGGTGATGTTCTTTAAAATTCCAAAATCTAAACAATATTCAGAATAAAATCTATATAAACAAAAAGAGAAGCACTTTGAAAAGCTCTTCACATTCTTGGTGTCATTTGGCTAATACATTAAATATTGTGAACACTATTTTTAAAAACCACACTACTATAACCACTGATGTGCACCTCCCCCGCCACCCCCCCCCACTCCCCAAGCTGATTACTCCTTTCATTGTTCGAGGGCGTCTCCTCCCAACTCTGCCCTTCCATGTTTGGCAGCGGAAAGAGCCTATATTTCATCAGGAGTTTGAGATTTGGTCTTTCTCCAAGGACTGGCAAATTTCTACAGATTTACTGCGGAGAGCATTCTAACTGGTTACATCACCATCTGGCGTGGAGGGGCCACTGCACAGGATCGGAAAAAGCTGCCGAGGGTTGTAACCTCAGTCAGCTCCATCATGGGCTCGAGCCTCCCCAGCACTGAGGACATCTTCAAAAGGCGATGCCTGAAAATGGCAGCTTCCATCACTAAGGACTTTCATCACCCAGGCCTGGCCCTCTTCTCATTGCTACCATCAGGGAGGGGGTACAGGAGCCTGAAGACACGCGTTTAACGTTTCAGGAACAGCTTCTTCCCCTCTGCCATCACATTTCTGAACAGACATTGAACCCGTGAACAACCGGCTTACTACTTTTTTTTCTTTTAGTGCTCTTTTTGCACACATTTAATATCTATATCTATCTATCTATATACTTATTTGTATTATTTTAATTGATTCTATTATGATTATTATTCTATAGATTTATTAAGCCCAGAAGAAAATGAATCTCAGTACATATGTACTTTGATAATAAATTTTCTTTGAAAATTTAGTGTTTAAAATTATTATGCTTTACACTGTATTTCTGCCTCAGAAGAACAAATCTCACGACATATGCCGGTAATATTAAGCCTGATTCTGATTTTGAGTCTGACCATGGTTCTTCCCCACCGAGCCCCCTGCAGCGGCTGCACGAAGATTCCCCGAGTCCCCCGTGCACGTCCTGCTGCAGCCCGCAATCTGCCAGTCGGCCGGTCCTCCGCGGACGGCTCTCTGTGCTGGTTTCGTCCAGATCCGGGGACGTCTTTCGCCGAGTTGATGGGCTTCCAAGGCCACACAGTGTCTGTCTCGCTGCGTGTCCCCAGAAACAGCTGGGGTAGACCAGAGTCCTCTGTCACGCAGCCGCTGAACAGAGGGATCCCTGCAGGTGCGGAAAATCCAGAGTGCACAAAACACTGGAGGAACTCAGCAGGTCAGGCAGCATCCATGGAGAGACCATAGACTACAAGACATAGGAAAAGAAATAGAGCATTCAGCCCATCGAGTCTGCTCCGCCGTCCCACCGAGACCCTTCATCAAGGCTGGAAAGAAAGGGGGAGAAGCCGGAACAGGAAGGTGGGGAGGACTACAAGCTGCAGGTGACAGATGAGGGGAAAGTTGGGTGGGTCGGGGAGGGGGTGCATTAGGAGCTGGGAGGTGACTGGTGAAAGGGGAGAAGGGCAGAAAAAGAAAGAGAGGAAAGATGACCATGGGAGAAAGGGAAGGAGATAGGGTGTGTGTGTGAGATAGAGGGGGGGGGTGTGAGATAGAGGGTGTGTGTGTGTGAGAGAGATAGAGGGTGTGTGTGTGTGAGAGAGATAGAGCGTGTGTGTGTGTGTGTGTGAGATAGAGGGTGTGTGTGTGTGTGAGAGATAGAGGGGGTGTGTGTGTGAGAGAGATAGAGGGTGTGTGTGTGTGTGAGAGATAGAGGGTGTGTGTGTGTGAGAGAGATAGAGCGGGTGTGTGTGTGTGTGAGATAGAGGGTGTGTGTGTGTGTGTGAGAGACAGAGGGGGTGTGTGTGTGAGAGAGATAGAGGGTGTGTGTGTGTGTGAGAGATAGAGGGGGTGTGTCTGTGAGAGAGATAGAGGGTGTGTGTGTGTGTGAGAGATAGAGGGTGTGTGTGTGTGAGAGAGATAGAGCGGGTGTGTGTGTGTGTGTGAGATAGAGGGTGTGTGTGTGTGTGAGAGACAGAGGGGGTGTGTGTGTGAGAGAGATAGAGGGTGTGTGTGTGTGAGAGAGATAGAGCGGGTGTGTGTGTGTGTGTGAGATAGAGGGTGTGTGTGTGTGAGAGAGATAGAGCGGGTGTGTGTGTGTGTGAGAGAGACAGAGGGTGTGTGTGTGTGAGAGAGAGACAGAGGGTGTGTGTGTGTGTGAGAGACAGAGGGTGTGTGTGTGTGTGTGAGAGACAGAGGGGGTGTGTGTGTGTGAGAGATAGAGGGTGTGTGTGTGTGAGAGAGACAGAGGGTGTGTGTGTGTGAGAGAGAGACAGAGGGTGTGTGTGTGAGAGAGAGAGACAGAGGGTGTGTGTGTGTGTGAGATAGAGGGTGTGTGTGTGTGTGAGATAGAGGGTGTGTGTGTGTGAGAGAGAGACAGAGGGTGTGTGTGTGAGAGAGAGACAGAGGGTGTGTGTGTGTGAGAGAGAGACAGAGGGTGTGTGTGTGTGTGAGAGAGACAGAGGGTGTGTGTGTGTGAGAGAGAGACAGAGGGGGTGTGTGTGTGTGAGAGAGAGGGTGTGTGTGTGTGTGAGAGAGACAGAGTGTGTGTGTGTGTGAGAGAGAGACAGAGGGTGTGTGTGTGTGTGAGAGAGACAGAGGGTGTGTGTGTGTGAGAGAGACAGAGGGTGTGTGTGTGTGAGAGAGAGGGTGTGTGTGTGTGAGAGAGAGACAGAGGGTGTGTGTGTGTGAGAGAGACAGAGGGTGTGTGTGTGTGAGAGAGAGGGTGTGTGTGTGTGAGAGAGAGACAGAGGGTGTGTGTGTGTGTGTGAGAGAGAGACAGAGGGGGTGTGTGTGTGTGAGAGATAGAGGGTGTGTGTGTGTGTGTGAGAGAGACAGAGGGTGTGTGTGTGTGAGAGAGAGACAGAGGGTGTGTGTGTGAGAGAGAGAGACAGAGGGTGTGTGTGTGTGAGAGAGAGGGTGTGTGTGTGTGAGAGAGAGAGACAGGGGGTGTGTGTGTGTGAGAGAGAGACAGAGGGTGTGTGTGTGTGAGAGAGAGGGTGTGTGTGTGTGAGAGAGAGACAGAGGGTGTGTGTGTGAGAGAGAGACAGAGGGTGCGTGAGAGAGAGACAGAGGGTGTGTGTGTGAGAGAGAGACAGAGGGTGTGTGAGAGAGACAGAGGGGGTGTGAGAGAGAGACAGAGGGGGTGCCTGATGACGGGTCTTGGCCTGGAGCGTCGACTGTTCATTTCTCTCTATAGGTGCTGCCTGACCTGCTGAGTTCCTCCAGCATTTTGTGCGCGGGGGAATGAACTGCGACATGGAGCCTCCGTCTCTCTCCATGCCCTGATAGAAGTATATAAGATCACAAGGGGTACAGACTGGGTAAAAGCTGACAGACTTTTCCCAAGGAGGGGCTGCTAAAAACACGAGGGCACAGGTTGATGAGAGGAGGCGGTCGAGCAGGTACTGTAGATTAACAACATTTGGACAGGAACTCGGATAGGAAAGGGTTAGGGTTATGGGCGAAACCCGGCCAAATGCAACCAGTTTAGATGGGAATCTTGGTTGGCGTGGAGCATTCGGGCCGAATAGTCAGATTCCTCTATTTCCCCTGCTCATCAGCTCTCGGGATATCACCTTGCGATATTCTGTTCCTGGCTTGAAATATTACATTAAATATCGCCACAACCTTCTCGACTCCAGAAACAATCCCGTTGTCTCCACTGTCCCAACAGACCATTAACCCTATTGTCTGCACTGTCCCAGCACAACATTAACCCCGTTGTCTCCACCGTTCCAACAGAAATTTAACCCTGTTGTGTCCACCGTCCCAACAGAACATCAACCATTACTTGGAGCTAATTCCAGTCGAACATCTTCGCACTCAGCAATTCTACTCAATCAATATATACAGTATATATTCTGCGTGTCCGTGTCTGTGTTTATAGTCATAGTCATACTCATACTTTATTGATCCCGGGGGAAATTGGTTTTCGTTACAGTTGCACCATAGATAATAAATAGTAATAAAACCATAAATAGTTAAATAGTAATATGTAAATTACCTGTGTGTATGTGTACCCATCTGTGTACGTGTGTGTGTGTGTGTGCATGTGTACCCGTCTGTGTACGTGTGTGTGTGTGTGTGTGTGTGTCTGTGTCTGTGTGCATGTGTACCCGTCTGTATACGTGTGTGTGTGTGTGTGTCTGTGTCTGTGTGCATGTGTACCCGTCTGTGTACATTTGTGTGTGTGTATCGGCCACGCGGTGACAAAAGCCGCCGCAGACCCCAGCACATGACTCTTACCTATTCTCGCAGTCCGCTCCGTAGGTACCGGCGGCGCACGGCTCACCGCAGTCGCTGCCTCGGTAGCCGGGCTGGCAGACGCAGCGGCCGTTGCGGGGGTGGCAGCTGCCATGTAGGCAGGCGCACGGCTGTTCACAGCGGTTACCCCACCAGCCGGGCTGGCACAGGCACTCCCCGGCGCTCTGGCTGCACGGCAACTGGCCGCAGTAACAGGGGATGTTACAGCGCCGACCCCACCAGCGCGGCGAGCAGGAGCAGCGGCCAGTCTGCGGGTCGCACTCGGAGCTCTCCCGCCGGCACTGGCATAACCGGGAGCAGTCTGCACCCCACCAGCCTGCTTTACAGCGGCAGCGGCCGGTGTCCGGCTCGCAGACTCCGTGCGAACAGCGGCAGCTCCGGCTGCAGTCGGGGCCCCAGCGGCCGGGCCGGCAGGAGCAGCGTCCGCTGACGGCATCGCACACACCGTGGGGGTGGCAAGAGCAGAGCTCCCGGCAGTCGGCGCCCCAGAACTGCTCCGGACAGCCTGCGGGACACAAACAAACAGAGGTCTGCGTTGATGTGACACCTACCGACGCCCCACGGGCTTCTCAAATAACGGGAGGGGTGTGGGTCTTGTCTCCGCCCTGTCATCTGAGAGCAGCGGCGGACAGCGCATGGCAGGATCCCACGCCCCTCCAACGGTGCGGTCATCCCTCATGCCGCCGCTCCCACAGTGTGACCCTCCCTCAATACCAACCCTCTGGCCACCTGACCCTCCCTCGGTACCAACCCTCTGGCCACCTGACCCTCCCTCAGTACCAACCCTCTGGCGACCTGACCCTCCCTCGGTACCAATCCTCTGGCCACCTGACGCTCCTTCAGTACCAGTGGAGGGGAAGGGAGGAGGAGGAAAGGAAAGGAGGGAAGAGGGAGAATGGAGGCAGGGAGCGGGAGGGGAGGGTGGGATGAGGGAAGGCATGCAGTGGGTGAGCACGGGCCGGTGATGGGATTCACTGGGTCTCTGCCCACTCACGGGTGACACAGTTGGCTCCGAAGTATCCGTGTGGACAGCGACACTCCTGGGGTCGGATGCAGAGCTCTCCAGGGCGACAGGAGCTCCCCCCTTCACAGATCGCTGCAGGAAGAAACATCAGGTCTGTGGCTGTCCCGTCACATTTACCATGAATACGGTGGGGGGGGGGGGGGGTCAGTGTGGAGACTGAGCAACCCCCGCCATCTTACACACCCCCAACTCAATCCCACCCGGCCACCACCAGCACCCATCATCTCATTCTCATCTCACCCCTCAGCCCCTCAATCCCACACCCTGCCACCATGCCAGAACCGCACCCCCACTCCACCATCACCCCAGCCCCCACCTGAATTCCATCTCACCACCCCACACCCCCCACACACATATTGGGAAGATGTGATCACGGTATCTATCTACTTCACACGCGCTCAGTTCTGCCCCTCCTAGACCCCCAAACTGCCAAACCTGGGACACATCTCCCTCTACAGTGGGATCCTTGACTTCCTGACCAACAGACCACAATCAGTAAGGAGAGATAGCTACATCTGCAGCTTGATTATTCTATTATGCTGATGGTCCGCAATGTGGTTCTCAGTTTCCGACTCTGCTCCCTCTCCGCTGTTGGCAACGGGGCCAGATTCTGCTCCGACTCCGACCACTGGGTTGCAGACGATACCGCCATAGTGGGGTGTATCCGTACGAGTCGGAGAACAGGAAGGGGGTAGAGAGCTTGGTGACACGGTGTCACGACAACAGCCTTTCCCTCGAGGTCAACAAGACAGGAGCCGGTCATTGACTTCAGAAAGGGAGGTGGAGCACAGGGTTCTGCCTACATTAACAGTGTTGAGTTTGGGAGGGTTGGGAGTTTCAGGTTCCTCAATGTCAACAGCCTGTCCTGGTCCAGCTACACGATGTCACTGCCAGGAAAGTTCACCAACGTCTCTACTTCCTCAGGAGGCGAAAGAAGTTCAGCAGGTCCCCGTCGATCCCGACCCATTTGTATCGATGCACTGTGGAAAGTGCCTATCCGGATGCAATCCGGCTTGGTATGCCGGCGTCTCTCTGACCAGGACACAAGAAACTCCAGAGAGATGTGGACCCCACTCAGCACATCACAGAAACCAGCCTCCCCCCCTCCATGGACTCTGTCTACACTTCCCACTGCATCGGTAAAGCTGCCGATATAATCAAAGGCTCCGCGCACCCGCATATTCTCACTTCCCCCTCTCCCAGTGGACGGAAGATACAAAGGCCTGAAAGCACATCCCGCCAGGCTGAAGGGCAACTTCTACCCCGCTTTCGACCTCACAATCTGCCCCGTTGTACTGTCTGCCGGCACTGCACTTTCTTTTAACTTTTTTAATTCTTTTTTTTAATTGGAGATAAAGCGCAAAAAAAAGCCCTCCGGGCCAAACAGCCACGCCACCCGAGAACCCATTTGTTCAATCCCAGGACAATTTTATAATAACCAGTTCAACTACTAGCAGTCCGTCTTTGAACCGTGGGAGGAAACCAGAGCACCCGGAGGAAACCCACGTGCTCACGGGGAAGAACGTACAAGCTGCTGACAGCTGACACCGGAATCGAACTCGGAACCGTGCCGCACTAACTACACCACCGCGGTGCCCACTCTGTAACGGTGACACTTTATTCGGCATTCTGTTATTGTTTTCCTCCCTACTGCAGCTTTGTAATGAACTGATCTGAGTGGATGGCATGCAAAACACAGATTTTCACGCATTCAATACACGTGTCAATAATAATAATTAATAAACAATCCATCCCACGGTGTGGCCCCTCCTCAGCTTTACCAACCACCCCCGATGACCCGTCATGGAGGTCTGGACTTTGGCGGGAGTTGTACTGAGCACTTACCGATTGTGCAGTCGTTGCCCTGTTGTTTCCACCCCGCGCAGCAGCTCAGCGAGGCCAGGCCACTACGAGACAAGCAAAGTGTGTTCATTGCTGGCGATACACGTGGGAAACTCGGGCCACGTCAGACACCCTCCCCTTTCTCCGGGCCGACAATCCAGTCCTTCAGTGGAAGGGTGGGTTAGATGACGGGAAGGGTGGTGGTGCTGTGGGTTGTCGAGGGTTACAACGGGGCACTGACGGGGTGCCGAGTCAGGCTGAGAAGTGGCAGATGGAGCTCCCTGGTTAGCCCACGTTTCGAGTTAAGGTGCATCACGTTAAAATCATGCCCCCTGGTATTAGCCATTTCCACCCTTGGAAAAGATCTTGGGTTATGCACTCAATCTGTGCCTCTTATCATCTTGTACACCTCTATCAAGTCTCCTCTCATCCTCCTCCTCTCCAAAGAAAAAAAGCCCTAGCTCACTCAACCTACCCTCAAAAGTCATGCCTATGATGGGAACAGACAGCTTACTTAAATGGTTCGGCACAGACTAGATGGGCCAAAAGGCCTGCTTCTATGCTTCTATGCTCTATGCTGTCTAATCCAGGTAAATCTCCTCTGCACCCTCTCTAAAGGTTTCACATCCTTTGTGTAACGAGGCGACCAGAACTGAACACAATATTCCCAGTCTGATATAACCAGGGTTTCATAGAACAGCAGTGTGACTTTGCGGCTGTTAAACTCGATCCCTTGAGAATGAAGACAATAAATCTGAAGGTAGAATAGTACATATAGTTTTATAATAAATTTGACTGCCTTTGAGGTATGAATGGAATCGAACACAGTATAATTATCAGACTAGATGATTACACAAACAACAAATTTTACAAAAAGTATGTCAGTGATGCTGAATATGATTCTGAAGCCATCCCCCTTGTGACAGATTACGGATCTGTATTGCAGATCCCTTTGTTGCACTAGATGCTTTGCCAATAAGACTTGTGAGTGGATGAAACACAAGAGATTCAGCAGATGCTGTAGATCCAGAGCAACTCACGCAAAATGCTGGAGGAACTCAGCAGGTCAGGCAGTATCTATGGAGGGGAGTAATCAGTCAATGTTTCAGCTGAGACCCTTCATCATGACTGGCAAGGAAGGGGCAAGAAGCCAGATTAAGAAGGAGAGGGGAGGGAAATAGTACCAGCTGGCATAGAAACTGTATGTCACAGAAACATAGAAAACGTACAGCACAATACAGGCCCTTCGGCCCACAAAGCTGTGCCGAACATGTCCTTACCTTAAAAATTACCTAGGGTTACCCATAGCCCTCTATTTTTCTAAGCTCCATGTACCTGTCCAGGAGTTTCTTAAAAGACCCTGTCATATCCGCCTCCACCACCGTTGCTGGCAGCCCATTCCATGCACTCGGCACTCTCTGTATAAAAAAACTTACCCCTGACATCCCCTCTGTACCTACTTCCAAGCAGCTTAAAACTATGCCCTCTCATGCTAGCCATTCTAGCCCTAGGAAAAAGCCTCTGACTATCCACATGATCAATGCCTCTCATCATCTTATACACCTTTAACAGGTCACCTCTCATCCTCCATCGTTCCAAGGAAGAAAGGCTGAGTTCACTCAACCTATTCTCATAAGGCATGCTCCCCAATCCAGGCAACATCCTTGTAAATCTCCTCTGCACCCTTTCTATGGTTTCCACATCCTTCCTATAGTGTGGTAACCAGAACTGAGCACAGTACTCCAGGTGGGGTCTGACCAGGGCCCTATATAGCTGTGACATTACCTTCTCAGCTCCTAAACTCAATCCCACAATTGATGAAGACCAATGCACTGTATGCCTTCTTAACCACAGAGTCAACCTGTGTGGTAACTTTGAATGTCCTATGGACTCGGACCCCAAGATCCCTCTGATCCTTCACACTGCCAAGAGTCTTATCATTAATACTATATTCTGCCATCATATTTGACCTACCAAAATGAACCAACTCACACTAATCTGGGTTGAACTTCATCAGCCTAGTTCTGCATTCCATCAATGTCCCGCTGTAATGTCTGACAGCCCTCCACACTATCCACAATGCCCCCAACCTTTGTGTCATCAGCAAATTTACTAAACCATCTCTCCACATCTTCATCCAGGTCATTAATAAAAATCACAAAGAGCAGGAGTCCCAGGACCGATCCCTGAGGCCCACCACTGGTCACCGACCTCCATGCAGAATGCGACCTGTCTACAACCACTCTTCGCCTTCTGTGGGCAAGCCAGTTCTGGATCCACAAAGCAATGTCCCCTTGGATCCCATGCCTCCTTACTTTCTCAAAGAGCCTTGCATGGGGTACCTTATCAAATGTCTTGCTGAAATCCATATACACTACATCTACCATCATCTACCAGGCACGACCTGCCTTTGACAAAGCCGATATGACTATTCCTAATCATATTATGCCTCTCCAAATGTTCATAAATCCAGCCTCTCAAGATGTTCTCCATCAAATGTGGAAACCATAGAAAGGGTGCAGAGGAGATTTACAAGGATGTTGCCTGGATTGGGGAGCACGCCTTATGAAAATAGGTTGAGTGAACTCAGCCTTTTATCCTTGGAGCAGCAGAGGGTGAGAGGTGACCTGATAGAGGTGTGTAAGATGATGAGAGGCATTGATCATGTGGGTAGTCAGAGGCTTCTCCCCAGGGCTGAAATGGCTTGCAGGAGAGGGCACAGTTTTAAGCTGCTTGGAAGTAGGTACAGAGGAGATGTCAAGGGTAAGTTTAGTTTTCTACAAAGAGAGTGGTGAGTGCATGGAAAGCATCGAGTTGGATAAGTCACAGGGACCAGATGAGATGTACCCCAGGATACTGTGGGAGGTGGGAGAGGAGACTGGTGAGCCTCTGCTGCTGGCAGCCATGGTGGAGGCGGATACGATAGGGTCTTTTAAGAGCCTTCTGGATGGCTACATGGAGCTTAGAAAAATAGAGGGCTATGGGTAAAGCTAGGTAGTTCTAAGGTAGGGACATGTTTGGCACAGCTTTGAGGGCCGAAGGGCCTGTATTGTGCTGTAGGTTTTCTATGTTTCTATGTAACTTACCAACCACCGAAGTAAGACTTACTGGTCTATAATTTCCTGGGCTATCTCTACTCCCTTTCTTGAATAATGAAACAACATCCGCAACCCTCCAATCCTCTGGAACCTCTCCCGTCCCCACTGATGATACAAAGATCATCGCCAGAGGCTCAGCAATCGCCTCCCTCACCTCCCACAGTAGTCTGGGGTACACCTCATCCAGTCCAGGTGACCTATCCAACTTCATGCTTTCCAAAAGCTCCAGCACATGCTCTTTCTTAACGTCTATATGCTCAAGCTTTTCAATCTACTGTAAGTCATCCCTACAATCATCAAGATCCTATTCCGTAGTGAATACTGAAGCAAAGAACTCATTAAGAACCTCTGCTATCTCCTCCAGTTCCATACACACTTTTCCACTGTCACATTTGATTGGTCCTATTCTCTCATGTCTTATCCTCTTGCTCTTCACATATTGTAGAATGCCTTGGGGTTTTCCTTAATCCTGCCCGCCAAGGCCTTCTCATGGCCCCTTCTGGCTCTCCTAATTCCTTTCTTAAGCTCCTTCCTCCTAGCCTTATAATCTTCTAGGTCTCTATCATCACCTAGTTTTTTGAACCTTTTGTAAGTTCTTTTTTTCTTCTTGACTAGATTTACAACAGCCTTTGTACACAACGGTTCCTGTACCCTACCATCCTTCCCCTCATTGGAATGTACCTATGCAGAACTCCATGCAAATATCCCCTGAACATTTGCCACATTTCTGCCGTGCATTTCCCTGAGAACATCTGTTCCCAATTTATGACCTGCTAAGTTTGTCAAGTCTTTTTTGTATGTGTCACTCTGAATTGGTTGAACATGGTGCCTTCACCAACCCTGACCTGTGGCTGAAAGGAAGGTCTTTATGAAGCAGCTGACAATGGTTGTGCCCAGGACATTGTCCTCAGGAACTCCTTTGTGATATCCCGGCACTGGTGTGAGTGACCCAGCCAGCCTTCCTCTGGGTGAGATGTGATGCTGTCCACAGGAGAGCTCCCCCTCGATGCTCACTGGGATTCTTGATGCATACTCGGTCAAACACTGCCTCAGTCACTCCCACATCATTCCAGAGATCAGCTCTCTGGTCTGCAGAGTCACAGAAAAGTGCTGCACAGAAACAGGCCCTTTGGCCCATCTAGCCCATACTGAACCATTTAAACCACCTACTCCCATCGTCCTTCACTGTGACCATAGCACCCCCCCCCCGCCATACCCCTACTATCCATATACCTATTCAAACTTTGCTTAAACATTGAAATCGAGCTCACATGGACCACTTGTGCTGGAAGCTCTTTCCACGCACTAACGAGCCTCTCATATTGCCCTTAAACTTTTCACCTTTCACCCTTAACCCATGACCACTGGTTGTAGTCCGGTTGTATCTTGCATTGATACTATTTATACCCCTCATAATTTTGTATACCTCTATCAAATTTCCTCTTAATCTTCTACATTCCAAAGAATAAAGTTCTAATCTATTCAATCTTTCCCTATAACCCTTATCCTCCAGCAACATCCTTCTAAATTTTCTCTGTACTCTTTCAACCTTACTTACATCTTTCCTGTAGGTAGGAAAGAGGATTTCCCGAGGACATCTTTCCTGAGGGAAGTTAGTATGGAAATAGCAGGGGCTCTGACAGAAATATTTGAAATGTCATTAGAAACGGGGATGGTGCCAGAGGATTGGCGTATTGCTCATGTTGTTCCATTGTTTAAAAAGGGTTCTAAGAGTAAACCTAGCAATTATTGGCCTGTGAGTTTGACGTCAGTGGTGGGTAAATTGATGGAAAGTATTCTTAGAGATGGTATATATAATTATCTGGATAGACAGGGTCTGATTAGGAACAGTCAACATGGATTTGTGCGTGGAAGGTCATGTTTGACAAACCTTATTGAATTTTTTGAAGAGGTTACTAGGAAATTTGTCGAGGGTAAAGTGGTGGATGTTGTCTATATGGACTTCAGTAAGGCCTTTGACAAGGTTCAACACGGAAGGTTAATTAGGAAGGTTCAATTGTTAGGTATTAATATCGTAGTAGTAAAATGGATTCAGCTGTGGCTGGATGGGAGACGCCAGAGAGTAGTGGTGGATAACTGTTTGTCAGATTGGAGGCCGGTGACTAGTGGTGTGCCTCAGGGATCTGTATTGGGTCCAATGTTGTTTGTCATACACATCAATGATCTGGATGATGGGGTGGTAAATTGGATTAGTAAGTATGAAGATGATACTAAGATAGGGGGGAGTTGTGGAGAGTGAAGTTGGTATTCAAAGCTTGCAGAGAGATTTAGACCACTTAGAAGAGTGGGCTGAAAGATGGCAGATGGAGTTTAATGCTGATAAATGTGAGGTGCTACATTTTGGTAGGACTACTCAAAATAGGACATACATGGTAAATGGTAGGGCATTGCAGTAGAACAGAGGGATCTGGGAATAATGGTGCATAGTTCCCTGAAGGTGGAATCTCATGTGGATAGGGTGGTGAAGAAAGCTTTTGGTATGCTGACCTTTATAAATCAGAGCATTGAGTATAGGAGTTGGGATGTAATGTTGAAATTGTATAAGGAATTGGTAAAGCCAAATTTGGAGTATTGTGTACAGTTCTGGTCACTGAATTATAGGAAAGATGTCAATAAAATTGAGAGAGTACAGAGGAGATTTTCTGGAATGTTGCCTGGGTTTCATCTCCTAAATTACAGAGAAAGGTTGAACAAGTTGGGTCTTTATTCTTTGGAGCATAGAAGGTTGCGGGGGTACTTGATAGAGATATTTAAAATTATGAGGGGGATAGATAGAGTTGACATGGATAGGCTTTTTCCATTGAGAGTGGGGGAGATTCAAACAAGAGGACATGAGTTGAGAGTTAA
Source organism: Mobula birostris (assembly GCF_030028105.1). NCBI lineage: Eukaryota > Metazoa > Chordata > Chondrichthyes > Myliobatiformes > Myliobatidae > Mobula > Mobula birostris. The sequence goes on from NC_092394.1 coordinate 4,288,958, forward strand.
AGGGTAAAAGTTTAGGGGCAACATGAGGGGGAACTTCTTTACTCAGAGAGTGGTAGCTGTGTGGAACGAGCTTCCAGCAGAAGTGGTTGAGGCAGGTTCGATGCTGTCATTTAAAGTTAAATTGGATAGGACAGGAAAGGAATGGAGGGTTGACTGCAGGTCGGTGGGACTAGGTGAGAGTAAGAGTTCGGCGCGGACTAGAAGGGCTGAGATGGCCTGTTTCCGTGCTGTAATTGTTATATGGTTATATAGGTGGCCAAACATGCACACAATACTCCAATGTCTTATACAACTTCAACATAACATTCCATCTGCTGTACTATACTTTGAACTATGAAGGCCAACATGCCAGAACCTCTCTTTATGACTCTGTCTACCTGTGACACCACTTTCAATGAATTATGGGCCTGGATTACCAGGTTCCTTTGTCCTACCACACTCCTCGGTGCCCGACTGTTCACTGTGTAGACCTACCCTGGCTGATCCTACCAAACTTGTCTGCATTAAGTTCCATCTGCCAGTTTTTCAGCTGGTCCAGATCCCCTGCAAGCTTTGACTTGCTGTCCACTACACCCCCAGTCTTGGTGTCATGCACAAATCTGCTGATCCAGTTAACCACAATATCATCCAGATCATTGATATAGACGGCAAAACAGCAAAGGATCCAGCACCAATGCCCCAGGGACACCGATAGTCACAGGCATCCATCTCCTACCACTCTCTGGCTTCGCCCAGAAAGCCAAAGTCTAATCCAGTTTACTACCTCCTCCTGAATGCCAAATGACTGAGCCTTCTTGGCCAACCTCCCATGCAGGACCTTGTCAAATTACTTATTAAATGCCTCACGGGTGTTTGGGCTCATTCTGGCGGCCCCATCAGTGGCAGGAGCAGGCCACAGCGACGAGATTTCTGACAGGACGGTGACGCTTGTTTGAAGTACAGAAGGGACAATCGGGGTAGCCACTGTTGAGAGTAGGCCACTGGTGAGGGTTGGACTGTTAGGCTTGGGTCAAAGGAGGCTTCGGCTCTGGGTAATCTTATGTTAACGTTCCTTTTTCTCTCTTTCACTGTACCTGGTGTAGTAAATGGCAGTTGTGTGTTCTTCGTGCTGAATGTTGGAGTCCTGGGAGACCCAGAGTCTCCGAGGGAACTACATCTGCGTGAAGCGCATCCGGCTGCAGCTCCTTGAAGACCGTGTTAGGGATCTGGAGCAGCTGCTGGATGACCTTCGGCTTGTACAGGAGAGTGAGGAGATAATTGATCAGAGTGACAGGGAAGTAGTCTCCCTGAAACTGCAGGAGGAGCGTAGCTGGGTGACTGTCAGGAGAAATGAAAATGTGAATAGGCAGTTAGTACAGAGCACCCCTGCAGCCATTCCCCTCAATAATAAGTATACCGCTTTGGATACTGTAGTGGGGGATGACCTCCCAGGGGAATGCTACGGAGACCAGGTTACTGGCACTGAGCATGGGTCTGTGGTACAGAAGGGAAAGAGGGAGAGAGGGAGTGGTCGTGATAGGGGACTCAATAGTCAGAGGAACAGGTAGGAGATTCTGTGGACGTGAATGGGACACCTGGATGGTTTGTTGCCTCCCAGGTGCCAGGGTCAGGAATGTCTCGGATCCAGTCCACAACATTTTGGATGGGGAGGGGGAGCAGCCAGATGTCTTGGTACATATTGGTGCCAATGACATGGGAAGGAAAAGCAAAGGGGTCCTGAAAAGAGAATTTAGAGAGCTAGGTAGAAAGCTGAGAAGCAGAACCTCCGGGGTAGTAATTTCTGGGTTGCTGCCTGTGCCACGTGTCAGTGAGGGTAGAAACAGGGTGGTTTGGCAGATTAACCTGTGGCTGAGAGGCTGGTGCAGGGGGCAGGGCTTCAGGCTCTTGCATCGTTGGACTCTCGTCTGGGGCAGGCATGACCTGTTCAAAAGGGACAAGCTGCACCTGAACCTGAGGGGAACCAATATTCTTGCAGGCAGGCTTGTTAGAGCTATTGGGGAGGATTTAAACTAAGTTGGCAGGAGTGTTGGGAATCGGATTGAAGCGACTCGGGATAGAACAGATGGTAAAAAAAGTAAAGATAGCATGCAGACAGACTGTCGGGAAGTGCAGGCAGATGATAGGACATAATTGCAGCCAGCAGGGTGAGTATCAGTGCATTAGGGATGCAGAATCAAAAAGGGTAGCAAATGCAGTACTCAAAGTGTTATATCTCATACAGAGTATAAGAAATAAGGTGGATGATCTTGGTGCACTATTACAGATTGTCAGGTGTGATTCCTGAGTCCTGCCGAAGGGTCTCGGCCTGAAACGTGAACTGTCCTCTTTTCCATAGATGCTGCCTGGACTGCTGAGTTCCTCCAGCATTTTGTGTGTGTTGCTCGGATTTCCAGCATCTACAGATTTTCTCTTGACTCTCGGGTATGCCGTTGTGGCCATCTCTCAATTACAGCTGAAAGATGGCTGTAGTTGGGAATGCCCAAGGTTAGATGTTGTATCAGAGGGATATGCAAATGTCACTCCATTAAGAAAGGAGGAAGGCAGCAGAAAGGAAACTGTAGAGCAGTTAGCCTGTCTTCAGTGGTTGGGAAGATGTTAGAGCCAATTGTTAAGGATGAGGTACTTGGTGACACGGGACCGGATAGGAAAAAGTCAGCATGGTTTCCTTAAGGGAAAGTCTTGCCTGGTGAACCTGTTGGAATTCTTTGAGGAGATTGCAAGTAGGATACATAAAGGGGATGCAGTGGATGTTGTATATTTGGACTTTTGGGCGGCCTTTGACAAGGTGCCACACATGAGGCTGCTTACTAAGTTAAGAACTCATGGTATTACAGGAAAGTTACTGGCATGGTTAAAGCATTGGCTGATTGGTAGGAGGCAGCGGATGGGAATAAAAGGATTCTTTTCTGGTTGACTCCCTGTGACTAGTGGTATTCCGCAGGAGTCGGAGTTGGGACCACTTCTTTTTATGCTGTATATCAATAATTTAGATGATGGAATAGATGGCTTTGTTGCCAATTTTGCAGATGATACAAAGATTGGTGGAGGGGCAGGTAGTGTTAAGGAAACAGGTAGGATGCAGAAGGACTTAAACACATTACGAGAATGTGCAAGATAGTGGCAAATGATATACAATGTTGGAAAATGCATGGTCATGCACTTTGGTAGTAGAAATAAATGTGCAGACTATTTTCTAAACAGGAAGAAAATCCCAAATTCTGAAATGCAAAGGGACTTGGGTCCTTGTGCAGAACACCCTAAAGGTTAACTTGCAGGTTGAGTTGGTGGTGAGGAAGGCAAATACAATGTTAGCCTTCATTCAGGAGGTCTGGAATATAGGAGCAGGGATGTGATGCTGAAGCTTTATAATATGCTGGTGAGGCCTCTCCTTGAGTATTGTGAACAGTTTTGGGCTCCACATCTGAGAATATACGTACAGGCATTGGAGAGCGTTCAGAGGTGGTTCACAAAGACGATTCTGGGAATGTAAAGATAATCGTACAAGGAATGTTTGATGGTTCTGGGTCTGTACTCACTGGGATTCAGAAGGATGGGGGGAATCTCATTGAAACCTTTTGAATGTTGAAAGGTCCAGACAGAGTAGATGTAATAAGGATGTTTCCCATGGTGAGGGAGTCTAGGACAAGAGGGCACAGCCTCAGGATAGAGGGGTGTCCATTTAAAACAGAGATGCAGAGAAATTTCTTTCACCAGAGAGTTGTGAATTTGAGGAATTTGTTACCACAGGCAGCTGTGGAGGTGAGATCATTGGGTGTATTTAAGACAGAGCTTGATAGGTTCTTGATTGGACATGACATCAAAGGTTACAGGGAAAAGGCCAGGGAGTGGGTCTTTGGAGGGGAAAAAGGATCAGCCATGATTGAATGGTAGAGTAGACTCAATTGGCCAAATGGCCTAATTCTAATCCTATGTCTTATGATCTTATAGTCTAAAGTCCATGTGAGCAACATCTACTGCCTTGCCTTCATTAGCTTTCCTGGTAACTTCCTTTGAAAACTCCTGTAAGATTGGTTAGACATGACCTACCACACTTGAAACCATGGTGACTATCCTTAATCAGTCCATGTCTATCTAAATAATAACATATCCAATCGCTTAGATTAGAATACCTTCCAATAACTCTCCCACTACTGATGTCAGGCTCTCCAGCCTATAATTTCCTGGTTTATTTTTAGAGCCGTTCTTAAACAGCGGAACAACATTAGCTATCCTCCAATCCTCTGGCACCTCATCTTCACTAAGGATGATTTAAATACCTCTGCATGGTCACAAAGGGCTGCTGCAATTTCTGCACCTGCCTCCTCGTAGGCTTCAATGCCCTGTGGATTTATCCACCCTAATTTGCCTCACAGCAGCAAACACCTCCTCTTCTGTAATCGGTGCAGGGTCCACGATCTCACTGCCTCTTTGCCTCACTTCCATAGACTCAGTGTCTGACTCCTTGGTAAATACAGATGCAAAAAATCCATTTATGATCTCCCCCATCTCCTTTGGCTTCACCCATGGATTACCACTCTGATCTTCCAGTTACTTGCAATCCTTTTGCTCTTAACCATCTGTAGAATCCCTTGGGATTCTCCTTCACCTTGTCTGTAAGGGCAACCTCGTGCCTTCATTTATCTTCCTGGTTTCTTTCTTAAATGTTCTCTTGCGTTTCTTATACTCGATAAGCACCTCATTTGTTCCTACATGAATATACCTGCTATGCACCTCCTTTTTTCTTAACCAGAGCTTCAATATCTCCTGAAAACTACATCGGTTATCTTTACCTTTTATTTTGACAAGCTTTGTACTCTCAAAATTTCACTTTGAAGGCCTCCCACTTACCAAGCACACCTTTTGCCAGAAAACAGCCATCCAATCCACACTTGCCAGATCCTTTCTGATGCCATCAAAATTGGCCTTTCTCCAATTTAGAATCTCAACCTGTAGACCAGACCTACTTTTTGACATATTTACTGTGAAACTAATGGCATTGTGATCACCAGATGGGAGAAGTTTCCCTACACAAACTTCTGATGCCTGCCCTGTCTCATTCCCTAATAGCAGATCCAGTATCACATGCCCTCTCTCATTGAAACTTCTTCATACTGATTAAGGAAACTTTCCTGAACACGTTTGACAAACTCTATCCCATCTAGTCCTTTTACAGCGTGGGATTCCCAGTCAATATGTGGAAAGTTAAAATCACCTACTATAACAATCTTACGTTTCTTGCAGCGTTGTGCGATCTCTCTACAAATTCATTCCTCTAAATCCTATTAATATAATATAATGTAATACAATCCCATTAACATGCTCATACCTTTCTTAATTCTCAGTTCCACCCATAATCCTCACTAGACCAGTTCTCCAGACTGTCCTGACTGAGCAATGCTGTGACATTTTCCTGAGCAGTAATGCCACCCCTCCCCCTTTAATCCCTCCACTCTCCCACATCTAAAACAACGGAATCCCGAATACTGAGCTGCCAGTCCAGTCCCTCCTGCAACCTAGTCTCAGTAATGGCTACAGTATTGTACTTCCATGCATTGATCCATGCCCTGAGCTCACCTGCCTTTCCTACGATACTGCTTGCATCTCAGAATAATAGTCCCACCATACACCATGCTTGACCTTTTGATCTCTGACTTTTCTGAGGTTTAACAACATTGGTCTCCTCAACCTCTCCACCATCTGTTCTGGCCCTCTAGTTCCCATCCCCCTGCAACTCTAGTTTAAACCCCACTGTGCAGCATCAACAAACCTTCCCACTAGATATTAGCCCCCTCCAGTTCAGGTGCAACTGTCCTTCAGTACAGGTCCCACTTTCCCTGGAAGAGAGCCAATGATCAAAAATCTGACGTGCTCCCTCCTACACCAATTCCTTAGCCACATGTTAAACTGTACAACCTTCCTAGTTCTGGCCTCACTAGCGTGTGGAATGGGTAGCACTCTGAGATCACAACCCTGGAGGTTTTGCTCTCTAACTTAGCACCTAACTCCCTGAACTCCTTTTGCAGACCCTCGTCACGCATCCTTCTCATGTCATTGCCACCCGCATGGACCACCACCTCCGGCTGAAGAATGCCGAGGACTTGATCCAAGATGTTCCAGAACTTGTGTTGGGACCCAGGCCGTGGTGAAGGCTGGAACTGTGTGGTCTGAGGCACTGGGGAGCAAGTAATTGGCAAGTAATTTAACCGTGTTATTATCTCACACACTGCTGAACATCCTCTGGAGCCAAACAAACCAGGTGACTTGTCTGGGATAGTCAACCCGGCTTTATACATTGAAAATCATGCCTCATTGAGTTTTTAAAGTGGTTACCGAAACGATCAACAGAAGGTGTGGGGTGTCCAGGGAGGGGTGACACATCTGCTGACGAGGCTTGTCATGTCTACTGCAGTGCTGGGGAGGAGCAGTGGAGAGGGGATGGCAGAGATACACAGTGGGACAGAGAGAGAGTGAGAACAAGAAAGAGTGAGAGTGACAGACGGACAGAGACAGAAAGAGAGAGAGATAAAAGTAGAAAGAGAGAGAGAGAAAGGCAGACAGAGATGGAGAGAGAGATACAGAGAGTGAAACAGAAAGACACAGACAGCGAGTGAGGAAGAGAGACAGAGAGAGAGACAGGGATACAGAGCAAGAGACATTGAACAAGCAAGAGAAACAGAGAGTGAATGAGAGACAGAAACGGGGAGAGACGAACAGAGACTGTGAGTAAGTGAGAGAGACAAAGACTGAAACAGGGAGAGGGTGAGCAAGAGAGACTGAGAGAGAGACAGACAGACAAAGAGACAGAGAGCGAGAGGGAAGAGAGAGACAGACAGAGAGAGAGAGGGAGGGAGAGGGAAAGAGAGAGACAGACAGAGAGAGAGAGGGAGCGAGAGGGAAAGAGAGAGACAGACAGACAGACAGAGAGCAAGAGAGACTGAGAGAGAGAGACAGACAGACAGAGAGACAGAGAGTGAGAGGGAAAGAGAGAGACAGGCAGAGAGAGAGAGAGAGGGAGCGAGAGGGAAGAGACAGACAGACAGAGAGCCAGGGAGTGAGAGGGAAAGAGAGAGGACAGACAGACCAGGCCACACAATACATTCAGCTGAAGGACCTACCTTCCTGAGTGACACACGTTGGCTCCATTGGGATCGAGAGGCTGGAGACCGAAGCCCACAGCAATGGGCAGACGGTGACCAGGAGGAGTAGCGTGCCCATGGCTGCCCTCAGGGTACCCGGGCATGAGATTCCTGGCCTGCCCGAGCCAGCTGTGTCTCTCTGTCCCACTGGCCTGAACAGGGCTGCGCAGTGTACTTCAGAACGGCTCGGATACAGAGATCAGAGGCCTACTTCCTTGCAGGAAGTGTGGCTTGTTCCTGGGGAAACTGCTCTTGAGGCCCAGTTCTGTGATTCAGCTCGCATGGAACAAAGAAAGCTGACGGTGGAGACCCAGCGTTTATGTTGGACGGAGCACTTGAAGCCTCAGTGATGCCTTAATGAACAGGACTGATTCCAGACAATCCCAGAATCACTCTGCCCCGTGTGAGGCCATTCAGCCCATCTAAGCCCAGTGCTGGGAAGCTGGATGAGCTTCACACTCCATCACAACCTCTCCGATTCCCACTGGAAATCTGGTGTTCAGGCTGTTCTTGTTGGATCTCAGCACGTCCCCTCACCAACCCCCACCCCGCACAACCTCTCCGAATCCTGTCGGGAAGCTGGTGTTCAGGCTGTTCCTGCTGGATCCCAGCAGAGCACAGAGATCTCAGCAAGTCCCTGAACCAAACCTCTGTCCCTCTTGTATTTCACAAATACTGCCCGGGTCCCTCCGTGGGCTCTGTCTGCCTCAGTAAAGTCGTCAGCCCACCTGGACCATCCTCTCTTCTCCTTCCTCCCATCGGGCAGAAGATACGAGACTGAAAGCACGTCCCACCCAACTCGAAGACCACAACGGCATAAGGAATTAGGCCATTCAGCCCATCGGTCTGCTTTCTGTTTCCATCTTGGCTGCTTTATTTTCCCTCTCAACACTACTCTACGTGTAACCTCAACGAAATGACTAATCATGAACCTACCAACCTCCACTTTAAATGCACAGCTGTCTGTGGCGATGAATTGCACAGAGTCATACCCTGAAGACATTCCTCCTCGTCTCCGTCTGTTCTAAGGCTGTGCCCTTTGGTCCTAACAGTTCTCTGTCCTATTGAAGAGTCCCTGGTACGATGAAATGGACTCCTGACCTCACAATGTAGCTCGTTAAGACCTTGCACCTTCCTGTCTGTCTTTCTCTGTAGTTGTTACACTTCATTCTGCATTCTGTTGTTGTTTCCCCTTGTTCTACCTGAATGCACTGTAATGGTTTGATCGGTGTGAACTGTATGGAAGGCCTCGCAAGGTCCAGCCCCGCTGTCGGACTGTTGTGGGAGGTGGAAACGGGACGGGGTTCTGGGGAAGCCGTACAGGCCAGGCAATGGATTACAGAAACATCGATAACTCCAACCAGACCATCGACTTCATAGGACGATGAAGAGGGGAGGTCATCGATGGCCTGGACTCCACCGGGAGCTGAGGACCCAATAGTATGCAAGACAAGCTTGTCACAATATATCGGTACAGAAACAATAATAAGCCAATACCATTCAGCCCATCGAGACTGTGCTGACTCACAGAGCAATCTTATTTCCCCCTACTTTAATTATAGCCCGTTCCCCCCACTTTCCTATCAGTTTGGCTATTCATCCCACTCATCATCGTTATGGGTTGTGCTGCATGACGAGGGGGATCTTGGTCTTTTCCATTTATCTTTAATCTGCTTATTGTTTTCTTTTTCCACGACCAAGACTGTTCTTGGCAATGTTTTATACAGAAGTGGTTTGCCATTGCCTTCTGGGCAGTGTCTTTACAAGACGGGTGACCCCAGCCATTATCGATACTCTTCAGAGAGTATGCTGCCTGGTATCATTACCGGACTTGTGATCTGCACCAACTGCTCATGCGACGATCCACCACCCGCTCCCACGGCTTCAGGTGACCCTGAGCGGGGCTGAACAGGTGCAGGATAGCGGAGGGAAGGAGCGCCTTGCACCTCCTTTGGTAGAGACGAATCTGCACCCCACCTCCCCACACCAGGGCTCATTTGCTCTGGGTGTTAACGCACCATCCCACACGCTCCTGCAATGTGGGAGGGAAGCGAAGCACTGGGGGAGCCCATGCGGTCGCAAGGAAGGTGTGCAGACTTCACACAGACAGTGTCGGATGCCGAGACCGAACCGGGTCCGCTGTGCTTGCTGCGTGTTGCCTGAGACAGCAGTACCACTGTAGGCAGTGCCTCACTGTCCTAGTGACCTGGGTTCGGTCCTGACTTCTGGCACCGTCTGTGTGGTATTTGCATACTCTCTGTGTGACCCAGGCACTGCAGTTTTCTCCCCCGTCCTAAAGACATGCGTGTTGGTCTCTCTCAATTGCCCCGCGTGTGGAGGAGGGTCAAAGTCCAAAGTCAATTTATCAAAGTACAGTGTTGTGTATTTAATATATGAGTAATTTGTATATACGTCAGTTTATTAAGCATTCTTGTTTGTTTAAAGAATCCATTATGGGTTATATGTATAAATACGTGAATTGCATACATCATGCTAGTCCGTGATACGTACACGCCTCACTTAAAGTAAAAACAAAAGTTAGACTCACGTTCCCGGTCTCCCGTGTCTTCCTTTGAATTAGTTTAACGTACTGAAGTTATAAAACATAACATACAAATACTATACGTTACCTGAGATTTATATTCTCGCAGGCATTTACAGGAAAATAAAGAAATACCAATAGAATTTATGAAAGACTGACAAACAACCAACGTGCAAAAGACAAACTATGGAAATGAAAAAAAAACTAACACTGAGAACTTGAGTTGTCGAGTCCTTGAAAGTGAGTCTGTCGGTTGTGGATCAGTTCAGAGTTGAGGTGAGTGAAGTTATCCGCACTGGTTCAGGAGCCTGATGGTTGTAGGGTAACAACCGTTCTGAACCTGGTGGTGTGGGACCTGAGGCTCCTGTACCTCCTCCCTGAAGGCAGCAGCGAGAAGAGAGTGTGGGCTGGATGGTGGGGGTCCCTGGTGATGGACGCTGATTTCCCGTGGCAGTGCTCCGTGCTGGAGAGGGCTTTGCCCCGCGATGGGCCGGACTTTCTGTAGCCCTCTCCATTCCTGGGCATTGGTGTTTCCATACCAGGTCTTGATGCAACCTGTCAGGATACATAAGTTTTTGGTGACATGCTGAATGTTCGCAAACTTCTAAGCAGAGGTGCTGTTGCCCCTTTTTTTGCGATGGCACTTACGGCTGGACCCAGGAATTTAAAGTTGAATTCAGGGACGGTTGAGGGAAGGGTGGAGGGAATAATGAAAAGGATTTGTGTGACTGAGTTTCACCGTGGATCTGACCTGGCATCACTCTGCGGTAATCGGCCTCTCTCAGTTGCCCGACGTGTGTGGCTGGGTCACACCATGTCTCTGACACACAGGAGATTCTGCAGATGCTGCAAATCCAGAGCCACCCACACAAAACGCTGGAGGAACTCAGCAGGTCAGGCAGCAACTATGGAGGGGAATAAACAGTTGACGTTTCGGGCTGAGCACCCGTCGAAAGGCGGGCATAGCGTAGCATCGATGTATGGTTAATGGACAATTCCAGTCGCCACACGTGTGAGTGAGGGACAGGTTTCAGGGAAGAGTTGAGGAGAATGTGGCTCCGTTACGTAGTGTGAGTGTGTGGTTTATGGTTACCCGAGACTCAGCGGTCTGAAGCGCCTGTTTCTGTGATGTTGGACTTCAGTACTTTCACCACCTCAGTCCTCGGCATTGGTTTCTGACCGTTGGCACTCTCTGTTTCTCTGTTCCTCTATGCTGACTCATCCTTTCACAGTTCCCATCTCAGATTTAGATCCAGAGTCTGCTTTATCATCGCTGACATAACGTTGTGAAATTGACTGTTTTGTGGCAACAGTGTCTACATAAACTTACAAGAAGAAATATTAGCAAATAAATGAGTAGTGTTAAAAGCGAGCAAAATAGTGCTCACGGTCTGTTCAGAAATCTGATGGGGGTGGAGGGGAAGAAGCTGGTCCTGAATCATCGAGTGTGTGTCTTCAGGCTCCTGAACCCGCTCCGTGATGGTAGCCCTGAGGAGAGGGTTTGTCCTGGGTGATGGGGGTCCTTCGTGATGAATGGCTCCTTCTTGAGGCATCGCCTTTAGAAGATGTCCTTGATGCTGGGGAGACTGGAGCCCACGATGGAGCTGGCTGAGTTTACAACTTTCTGCGGCTTTTTCCGATCCAGTTTTCCCCTCAGTACCAGACGGTGATGCAGCCAGTCAGAATGCTCTCCGTGGTGAGAACTTCTGTACAACTCTGCTGGAGTCGTCGGTGACAGACCAAGTCTCCTCAGACCCCTCATGAAGTCGAGCTGCTGGGCGTGCCTTCTCCGCAATCGCATCACTCTGTTGGGCCTGGGACTGACTGCCAGAGAACAGCAGTTAATTTCCACGTCTTTTTGATTCTTGTCTTTGGTTCAATGCGCGCTTCCTGTCGGATTCCCACTCCCAGACGCTGCTTCTTTCTGCCGAATTGTGTGGTTTATTTTGGGCGTCTCCTCGCCCTGTGGCTTTCACTTTCAACTGCCGGTCAACTGATGGTAATGTACAGACCTATCCCAAAGAGTGCGGTCTCTTCCCTCGTCCACCGCTGACGCCCTGAAAGCGTGTCCTCCCCGCGGTCCCAGCAAAACCTGCCCAACGCGCCCAACAATTTCAGTTAGCTTTCTGCACTGCGGTGGGGAAGTGCTGAATTGGCGAGAACTGGGTTTCACCCTGGCAGGGGCGGGGTGGGGGGGGGGGTGGAATCCCGAGGGACACCCGGCCAGGGACAAGAGAGAACAACGTCACCTCATACAACATCTGGCGCACAGTTCATGGGCACATATCCGTGACATTAAAAACACACTGAAGGCAGGCGGATTGCCAGAGGAGGATTGCAGCCAGAGATCATGACATCGGAATCGCTGAGGCACCACCCTCTATCGCAGAACATTTTCCCACAACAGACAAGTCTGCTCAAAGACACTGAGGCCCTGGGATAACACACGGAGCACTGCTCATTACCGTGCAAACACACAGTCTGGGAAATATAACAACGTAACAGTTACTGTATAACACCGGAGTCCGGTCTGTTAGTGTATAACACCGGGTACGGTGCCGGTGGGGACGGGTCTGTCGGTGTATAACACCGGGGTACAGTACACTCTGTCAGTGTATGCTGAGCGGTGCTGAGGTGGATACATTCCATCGTTACTGACTGTGAACACTCGGGCTTGTGCGTTACCTGGGAATATTGAATGATTTCCCTTGCAAACGCACTATTTTGCTGACTCAGCACTGTGCTCATCGTTGACTTGAGCGAGGGTGTTTATGAAGACAATTTGAACCGTGGTTAATCTGTAACACGGAGCAGAGGAATTGCAAGGTTCACTACCAGGTGAGCGATTACTGGAGAGTTGAGGGATTCCTGGGTTTATTGATAGCCGAGTGTCTACAGGAGGGTTGTGAGGATTTCTAGAGCTGCTGAGCCACGAGGTTGGGGGAATGGAGAGGGAAATCTGTTCTATTCATTTACACGGCAAGTTTAATGTTAGACACCTTCACCGGAGTTTCATAGACGTTGTTGGACGGGAGCAAATGGAGATGGAACAGTGAAAGTTTCAGCAACATGGTGAATGAGAGTGGTGGTGGGGTAGCAAAGGGGGTTTGCAAATGTTAATCCAAGTTCAAGTTTATTGTCATCCGTCTGTACGTATAGACAACCAAACGAAATAACGTTCCTCCGGACCGCGGTGCATCAGAAAATATCACACACACTGCACACAAACCAGAATATTACCACAATACAGGCATCATAATATTTGGTGAGCTTTACCCACCAGATACAGGACCGACTGTGGCTCGGAGACGAGAATCAGCTCTCATAGTCTCAGCTTTCCTTATGGCATTGGAGGCCATTCGTCTTATTAAGCCTGTACTAGCTCAAACCAATCCCACCAGACAAATTACCTCACTTGTTTCTCTGAAACCCTTTTCTCGTGCCCCCATTAACGCCCCCTGCAATTACATCGGTGGGAAATTTCCCAATTAACCTACAATTCCTGAGTTTCTCAGCACTCTGGGGAAACCTCGGAGGTGACAGGGAATGTGCAAACTCCACGCCGACAGCACGGGATGTCAGAATCACTGGAAAAGAGGCAGGCAAGATTTATTTATGTAACTCTGAAACCCTCAGTTTTTCCTGTCAACACGCAAAATGCTGGAGGAACTCAGCAGGTCAGGCAGAACCTCTGTAAATGAATAAACAATCGATGTTTCGGGTCAAGACACTTCGTCAGGATGGGAAAGCAAGCGGAAGATGCTAGAATAAAAAAGTGGCGGAAGGAGGGTGGCTAGAGGGTGATAGGCGAGGCCGGGTGGGTGGGAAAGGTCACGGGTTGGAGAGGAAGGAATCTGACGGGAGGGGAGAGTGGAGCACAGGAGAGAGCGAAGGAGGAGGGGATCCAGAGGAGGTGATAGGCAGAGGCCAGAGTGAGGAATAGAAGTAGAGGGAAGAGGGAGCGAATTAAGGAGAAATTTATATTCATACAATCAGGTTGGAGGCTACCCAGGCGTTGCTCCTCTACCCTGAGGATGGCCTCATCTTGGCACAAGAGGAAGCTGTGGACTGACATGTTGGAACGGGAATAGGAATCGGAATTAAAACGTTTGGCCACTGGAAGTTCCACTTGTTGTGAATACATTTATGACGGATCTCACCAATGTAGGGGAGGCTGCATCGGGAGCACCAGATAGGATAAGCGGCCACAGCAGGTTTGGAGGTGAGGAGCTGCCTCGGTCGGAAGGGCTGTTTGCTGCCCTGAATGGGGATGGAGACGTATTGTTCATGACGATGACGTTGGAACTTGACACACGAGCCGGAAAGGCCGGTTATCTGATATTGTGGAATCCGATATACAGACTCAACCTGTCAGACAGAAGGTGGTGGGCGGGGGGGTGGTGGCTGTTCCTGGAGCCGACATTGGGCATTGTTGGAATGGTTCAGGGGACACAGAGGGGTCAGAGAGAGGTGGAGGGGATGGTAATTAAACTGATGGGCTTGGGGTCTCCCTTAGGCAGCGGGGCTGGGGGTGTTGGACACAGGAGCTGAGGTATTGCAGTTCAGTCACAGGGACCGCACTCTCTGTTCAAAGTCCCTGCTGTCGGCAGGAAGTGTGTGTGTGTGGGGGGGGGGGCCGGGGCGGCGGCGGGGAGTCTCCTGGGACCACCAAATCCCACTCTCTCCCGGTCGTTGGATACTGCTGTGCATGGAGTCTGCCGCATTGTGGAGGGTGGTGTCCAGGGAATGGGCAGGGTGAGTCGTGTTTTCCAGGACAGGAGCAGGGCCTGTCCAAGGGGACGAATCCAGGGGTAGGGCCGCTGAATGGGCGTATCCAGTGGGCGGGACCTCAACCGGGGTTGGAGTAGGGGTTGCGACATGGAGTCGGTGACCGAGTGGCTCCGGCAGCGCTTCCCCGCGGTGCGACACCTGGGCCCGGACGCGCTGGAGCAGCTGCTTCGGGAGGAGCGGGGGCGGCTGCTAGTGCTGGTGAGCGCGGACAGGCCGATCCCGAAGGGGCAGCGGTTCCGGGCAACTTCACCGCCCAACACCGAGGCCGCAGCTACTGGAGAACGACCCGAAACGCGGCGTCCCTCCATCAGAACTCCACAGGGGAAATTTTGGTCCCCCCCCCCCCTACCCCCGGGACTCCTCTCTTCGTCCTCCTGCTATCCTGGTGTCTCTCTTTTCCCCACCCCGGGGTCTTTTCCTCGATTGGATCATTACTCAACCCCGTCATACAATCACTGTCATCGGGAACGGGGGTCAGGAACTCTTAGCCCCGAAACAAACATTGAACCGGCCTCCGCTGAAAATTCTCAAAGTAAATCTTTATCATCAAGGTACTGTACGTATAAGTCACCATTTACAACCCCGACATTCTTTCTCGGAAGCATGCCCTCACGTATGAGCCCCTCTGACACTGGGAACGTTCGGCCCACTGGGTCTCTGCTAGCGCCCAACTCTTACAGTGACCCCGCCCACTTCATTTCCCCCACGGATGCACTGTGACCTATTTGCGCTTATATAAGTTTTCCCCACCCCACCCCACTCCACCCAACCCATCCTGCCATCGCTGGATGTGGGGGTGACGGAGACCCGGAAGGAAGGAACCCCCTCCGGTCACAGGGAGAGCGGGCAAGTCCCCCCCCCCCAGGGAGTGAAGGCAACGGACCGGTGTCTCCCTCTCGTTACAGGACGTCCGCAGTCCGGCCGAATATGAAGTCAGTCACTTGGAGGAGCCGTTCGCGTCGACCCAGAGACCACCGACATGGAGAGGGTGGTGGAGGAGCTGGGTCTGGCAGGTAATCTTGCCCGACAAATCTGTTAGAATTCTTTTGGGAAATGATATACAGGATAGACACAGGAGAGTCAGTGGATGTTGCTTATGTGGATTTTCCGACGGTCTTTGACAAGAGCTGCTCATGAGGCCGCTTGGTATTACAGGAGGGATAAAAGCCTGGCTGACTGGCAGGAGGCAAAGACTGGGGAAATGGGGGCTTTTCTGGTTGGCTCCTACTGACTAGTGGTGTTCCGCTGGGGTTGAGTTGGGACCATTTGGATGATAGAATTGATGTCTTTGTGGCCAAGTTTGCTGACTATATGAAGATAGGTGGAGGGGCAGGTAGTGTTGAGGAAACAGGGTGTCTACAGACAGACTTAGACAGATTGGGAGAATGAGTGAGGAAGTGGCAGGTGGAATATAGTGTAGGGAAGTGTACGCTCAGG
The DNA here is from genome assembly GCF_030028105.1 of Mobula birostris. Lineage (NCBI taxonomy): Eukaryota > Metazoa > Chordata > Chondrichthyes > Myliobatiformes > Myliobatidae > Mobula > Mobula birostris. The sequence goes on from NC_092394.1 coordinate 4,304,864, forward strand.
CACTTTGGGAGAAGGAATAGAGGGTAGACTGTTTTCTAAACAGGGAGAAAAGTCAAAAATCAGAGGTGCGAAGGGACTTGGGAGTCCTCATGCAGGATTCTCTGAAAGTTAGCTTGCAGGTTGAGTCGGTGGAAGACAAATGCAATGTTAGCATTCACTTCGGGAGGACTAGAATGTAGAAGAGAGGATATGATGCCGAGGCTTTATAAGGAACTGGCCTGACCGCACTTGCAGTATTGTGAGCAGTTTTGGGCCCCTTATCTTAAAAAAAAAAACGATGTGCTGCATTGGTGAGGGTCCAGCGGATATTCACGAGAATGATCTCGGAAATGGAAGGGTTAATGTATGAGTGTTTGATGACTCTGGGCCTATACAGAAACTGCAACACGTATGCTGACTGCTGTGCTACTGGTTGGTGGACGTAGGATTTTCTCAGGGGAGACCCTGTCGAAGGGTTAAGTAGATGTAAAAGACAAGAATGGGACACCCCAGAGTGTTTGCCAATGACCTGTCCTAACACTTTGAGCCAGTTTACAGTCTGAACCTAAACAGAAAAATATTGAAAGTTATTCCAACAAGTTACTGTTCCAGATCTCTGTCGTCTGTGGACCAGTAAGCCACATGTTGAAGATGGTTTAATTTTATTGATGAATCAGTAAGTTAAGCCAGTTCAAGATCATAACCTGACACCTATCTATGTCATGATGTCGAAGAATGATGGTGGTGGTGGTTGGGGGGGGTGTGGTTCTCATTGGAACCCATTGAATATTGAAAGTCCCAGATAGTCTGGATGTGGAGGGGATGTTTCCTATAGTGGGGGAGTCTAGGACCAGAGGACACAGATAGAGTGGGTGTGGAGAGGATGTTTCCTATAGTGGGGAGTCTAGGACCAGAGGGCACAGAAAGAGTGGATGTGGAGAGGATGTTTCCTATAGTGGGGGAGTCTAGGACCAGAGGACGCAGATAGAGTGGATGTGGAGAGGATGTTTCCTATAGTGGGGGAGTCTAGGGCCAGAGGACACAGATAGAGTGGATGTGGAGAGGATGTTTCCTATAGTGGGGGAGTCTAGGACCAGAGGACACAGATAGAGTGGGTGTGGAGAGGATGCTTCCTATAGTGGGGGAGTCTCGGACCAGAGGACACAGATAGAGTGGATGTGGAGAGGATGTTTCCTATAGTGGGGGAGTCTAGGACCAGAGGGATGCCCATCTATGATGAAGATGAGAAGGAATTCCTTTCACCAGAGTGTGGTGAATCTGGAATCTATTGCCGCAGATGGCTGTGGATGGCATCATGGGGTATATTTAAGGCTGAGGTTGATAGGTGTTTGATTAGTCAGGGCATCAAAGGTTACGGGGAGAAGGCAGGAGAATGGGATTGAGAGGGATAATAAGTCAGCTGTGGTGGAATGGTGGAGCAGATTCGGTGGGTTAAATGGCCTAATTCTGTTGCTCTGTCTTCTGGTCTAAGGAAAACTGATCTCAGACCTCTGCTGCCTTGTGGCTGTACCCATTCATGGGGAAGGCGTTGGCAGTAAATCCCGGGGAAAAATCTGGAGCTAGTTCCTCAGGCAGTCCTACGTTGAGTTCAATGCTGACTGGTAACTCCTGTGACACCACTGGTACCAAACTGTCGGATTCAGCCTGCTCATGGACAATGGCTTCGTACTGTCCTGGATTGTGTATTACGTAGACAGCTGGGTCACCACATCCATGGTCGATTCTGAGCAATGGGGGCCTCTAATCAAAGGGTCTGAGGTGTGTGGAACTCGAATGAACAGGCTTCTGGTCGATGCTTCAAGAAACAAATGGTTAAATGGAAGCTGCTGTTTCAGAGTAACACACACACAAAATGCTGGAGCAGTTCAGAAGATCAGGCGGCAATAAACAATCGACATATCAGATTGAGACCCTTCAACAGGACTGATCCTGGTGGTTTGGGACTTAAGGCTCCTGTACCTCCTGCCCGATGTGAGGAGTGAGAAGATGGCCTGGCCCGGAGGGTGGGGATCTTTGACGATGGACGCTGCAATCTTGAGGCAGCGTCTCGTGCAGATACCCCGATGCTGAGAGGGACGTGTCCGTGATGGACTGGGCACAAGTCCACTACTCTCTCCAGCTGTTTACAGTCCTCTGCAATTGGGTCACCTCTGCAATTGGGTCACTGTGATGCAACCAGTCAGGATACAACATTCAAGATTGTTTCTCGTCATTCTTCAGAGCATGAGTGTAAAGGAGAGCAAAATGATCATTACTCCAGATCCAGTGCAGCTTAAAAAAGCACAAAGAACTCAATAAATAGAAATATATAACATTACCTTCTATACATTGATTGTATGACATAGGATACTGCTACTGTCAGTGTAACACACACAAAATGCTGGAGGAACTGGGCAGGTCAGGCAGTATATAAGGAAGAATAAACAGCTGAAGTTTCAGGCCGAGACCCTTCATCAGGACTTGGTGCCGGGAAGTGCTTGCAGGGTGATGTGTGACTGGAGGTGCACCGTGAGCTGCCTAACCCTCTCTATGCTCTGTCTCTCCCACAGGCAGCACTGTGGTCTGTTACTGCACAGTTGGATATCATGCCTCCCAAATGGCACAGAAGCTCTCCGAGGTTTGGGCCAGGGACTCCGGTCCGAGTGTCCCAGTGATGCCGAAAGTTTACAACCTGGACGGGGGCTTACGGAAGTGGAGCCAGGAGAACAGGCCCATGGTGAACGGCAGTAACCGCCTGACCAGCCAGGTTCATCCCTACAGCCAGCTGTGGGACCAGCTGCTGGAAGCTCATTTCAAACCTCCAGAGTAATGCGCACTCCCCAGCACCAGACTCCTGCAGACACCTCTGGGCACAACGCCACTCCTCCTGACACAACACCCACCACCACCCCCTCTTGGCACTCGCTCAGCTGGAGGGGTTTAGCACCTTGTACACACCTCATCACGTGTAACTTGTTAGGGGGTTGAAGAAAATAAAGAAAATGGCTTGTTTAATATTGCTGTGTGCTGTTTTTTGAATTAAGAGATACAGCTCAGTAACAGGACTTTCCTGCCCAAAGAGCCCACACTGCCCATGTACGTCTTTGGATGGGGGGAGAGAATCGGAGCACCCAGAGGAAACCCACACAGTCACGGGGAGAACGTACAAACTCCAGCAGGAATTGAAGCCGGGTCACAGGTACTGTAATGGTTACACATTCAGCGCTACACTGCTGTAGGCTACCATCTGCCTGGAGCAGCTGTGTCTGCAGAGGACCCAGACTGAGACAGGCGTCGAGTTCTTCTGGAGGGTGCCAGCTCAGTGAAAGATGGCCTTTGGTCAGCCTGGAACCTGTTGCTCTCTGGTACAACAGGCCAATGTCAACGCCTGCCAAAGTCCAGGCTTCGGGAGCCTCATCCCGCACTGGCCACTTTACATCATTGTTACTGCAGTTTCACAATTTATATGATTGTTCGTTTTATTGTAATAGTGCCAGTAACATTACACTGTCTTACATAAACATGCTCATCGCACCATTTGTCAACCTGTCCATCTCCAGGCCATGTCACTTTGGCTAGTATTATTTTGTGACTGTATGTGCTGGATTGTAACTGCAGTGTCTGTGCTGTGTGTGACTGTATGTACTGTGTTTTGTACCTTGGTCCCAGACGAACAATGCTTTGTTTAGCTGCGTACATGTGTATAGAATGACAATAAACTGGAACTTGAAGAGGACACCCTGAGGAAGCCAATGCAATTTACCTTTTTACTTTTACAAATCTACGTAGAATTGCTGATTACAGTTCTACAGTATGACAACGAATACAGAGGTGATAACAGTATCCAGCACAATCTCAATAAAAACATTCCTATGCCTGGCAGGGATGACGGTTATCCCCTGCGGTGCCCAGCAGACCCGAACACCTCCATGGTACCATAATGATCTGTCTGGTCTATATGACCCACTCTGTATCACGTCAGTCTACGTTCTCAGTTCTCTTCTCACTGCTGCCATCAGCAGGAAGGTACAGGAGCCTCAGGGCCCACAGCACTAGATTCAGGAACAGTTACTAACACTCAACAACCAGGCTCTTGAACCAGTGTGGTAACTTCACTTTCCCCATCACTGAACTGTTTCCACAACCTATAGACTCACTTTCAAGGACTCTTCATCTCATGGTCTTGATATATATGTTGCTTATTCTTTCTCTCGTTTTGTATTTGCAGTTTGTTGTCTTTTGTACACTGATTGAACACCCAGGTTACTGTGGTCTTTCACTGGATCTATTATAGTTATTATTCTGTTATGAATTTATTGAGTATGCCCACAAGAAAATGAATCTCAGGGTTGTATATGGTGATGTACGTACTTTGATAATAAATTGACTTTGAACTTTGATCCACTCTATATGACCTGGGCACAAGTAGCAGTTTCAATTCCCACTTGCTGAGACCGGAGTCGGGAACAGGAAGGTAGGTGTCAGGACCAGAGTTGCCCCTGTTATTCAGAGGGCTGAGGAATAAGACCATGAGATATAGGAACAGAGTTTGGCCATTTGGCCCATTGGGCCCACTGTGCCATTGAGGCTGATTAATCTCCCCTCTCAACCCCATTCTCTATTCTGAGACTGTGCTCTCTGTTCAAGACTACCCCACTAATGGAACCATCCTCTCCACGTCCACTCTGTCTATGCCTTGCAATATTCGATAGGATTCAATGAGATTCCCCTCTCATTCTTCTAAACTCCAGCAAGTACAAGCCAGAGCCATCAAATGCTCCAAATACATTAACCCTTTCATTCCTGGGATCATTCTTGTGAACCTCCTTTGGACCCTCTCCAATGGTAGCCCATCTTTTCTTAGATAAGGGGCACAAAACTACTCACAATACTCTGTGCGGTCTGACCAATGTCTTATAAAAGCCTCAGTATTACACCTTTGCTCTTAGATTCTAGTCTTCTTGAAATGCAAGCAAACATTGCATTTCCCTTCCTCACCACTGACTCAACCTGCAGGTTAACCCTCAGGAAATCTTGCACAAGGCCTCCAAAGTCCCCTTGCACCTCTGATGTTTGCATTTTCATGTGGAGGTGGCAGTGCTCCGTGGGTTTGAGAATCCAGAGCGAGATCAGTGGGATAAGGAATCGGGTGGATGATCGGCTCAGGCATTGAAGGGAGGGTGGACTTGAAGGGCCAAGTGGCCTGTAACCCACTGTAAATTTTGAAACCTTAGACGGTAACCAAGAACCAGCTGTATATTCATTACAGATTCCATTGGTGCTGGGGGAGGCCCCACGCTGTCATGCAGCAGGTAGTGCGGTTAGCTCCCGGCTCTGGAGACTCGGGTTTGATCCCAGACTCTGTGTGGAGTTTGCACATCCTCACTGTGAATGTGTGGTTCCCTCGCTGGCTGTGGGGTTAAGTGCCCGCTGTAAATTAGTCCAGAACACTGACGTACTGAGGGAATGGAACAGAACCACGTGGGCATGGGAGGGGTGGGGGAGAACGGGTGAGAGGGAAGCTGTTCAAGGAACCAGCATGACTCGAAGGGCTGGTTGGCTGCCTTGTGTTCTTGTCAGCAATTTAACCAAAACCACCCCCCCCCCCCCACACTGTGCAGTTGATGGTTTCAATAGCTTCCGTGGATCATCGAGAAACTGATCTTGTAATTTAGGGTCAGAAGAGGAGGGGTAATCAGGTGACCCCCCCCCTCCCCAGCCCCAGGTTATCGGAGTGAGTTAAGAGGCTAGAGATTCGAACTGCAGCCTTGAACTCCTAATCATGGCTGACAGCTCAGTGCCTGAGCCCGGGTGAGGCTGGCGCTGGTCGCTGGTTATCCCCCAGCTCACACAACTGCAATGAACCACCGTGAGGATAATGGGGATGAATCGATCCGTACAAAACACCTGCACCTTTCCCTCTATTATCGAGTGAGCAACAGGTCACAAATCCGATGTTCCACCAGTGTCACCCACTTTGGGAAAGAACAGCCTGTCTCTCCCCTCACCCCATCAAACCACTGATAACACAACCAGCTCCTCCAGCCCAGCATTACCACCCTCGCCAGGGTGAGTGTGAGTACGTGTGTGTGTCTGTGTGTGTTTGTGCAGGGGGGTGAGTGTGTGTGAGCAAGGATGTGTGTGTTTGTGCAGGAGGGTGAGTGTGTGTGTGTTTTGTGTGTGTAGGGAGTAGGGAAATGTATTGTCACAAAGATCCAGTTTTACACAGGAGGAGGCCAGTCAGCAGAGAGCACCAGCACTTTATTGTATTCACAGCTGCTTTGATTGTTTGGACAATGCGTCAGACCCTGTGTGTACACAGAAATCCAAGTTACATCTTCTAACCTTGATTATTAGTCCACAAATTTCACCTTGCCACAAATAGTTGCTGTGCAGGGCAGAAGGATCAGAATTGGAGATTGGTCTGGGATCATATATAATGGATTCATCCCCATATATAAAGCAGATGTAATGGGTGACTTCAATCTACATATAGATTGAGTGAACCAAATTGGTAAGGGTGCTGAGAAAGAGGATTTCTTGGAATGTATGCTGGATAGTTTTCTGAACCAACATGTTGAGGAACCAACTAGGGAGCAGGCCGTTCTAGACTGGGTATTGAGCAATGAGGAAGGGTTAGTTAGCAATCTTGTCGTGCGAGGCCCCTTGGGTAAGAGTGACCATAATACAGTGGAATTCTTCATTAAGATGGAGATTGATATAGCTAATTCAGAAACAAAGGTTCTGAACTTAAAGAAGGGTAACTTTGAAGGTATGAGATGTGAATTAGCTAAGATAGACTGGCAAATGATACTTAAAGGGTTGATGGTGGATATGCAATGGCAAGCATTTAAAGATCGCATGGATGAACTACAACAATTGTTCATCCCAGTTTGGCAAAAGAATAAACCAGGGAAGGTAGTGCACCCGTGGCTGACAAGGGAAATTAGGGATAGTATCAATTCCAAAGAAGAAACATAAAAATTAGCCAGAAAAAGCAGCACACCTGAGGACTGGGAGAAATTCAGAGTCCAGCAGAGGAGGACAAAGGGCTTAATTAGGAAAGGGAAAAAAGATTATGAGAGAAAACTGGCAGGGAACATAAAAACTGACTGTAAAAGCTTTTATAGATATATGAAAAGAAAAAGATTGGTTAAGACAAATGTAGGTCCCTTACAGACAGAAAAAGGTGAATTGATCATGGGGAACAAGGACATGGCAGACCAATTGAATAACGACTTTGGTTCTGTCTTCACTAAGGAGGACATAAATAATCTTCTGGAAATAGTAGGGGATCGAGGGTCTAGTGAGATGGAGAAACTGAGTAGTTTGATTAATACATGTTAGTAGGAAAGTGGTGTTAGGTAAATTGAAGGGATTGAAGGCAGATAAATCCCCAGGGCCAGATGGTCTGCATCCCAGAGTGCTTAAGGAAGTAGCCCAAGAAATAGTGGATGCATTAGTGATAATTTTTCAAAACTCGTTAGATTCTGGACTAGTTCCTGAGGATTGGAGGGTGGCTAATGTAACCCCACTTTTTAAAAAAGGAGGGAGAGAGAAACCGGAGAATTATAGACTGGTTAGCCTAACGTCAGTGGTGGGGAAACTGCTGGAGTCAGTTATCAAAGATGTGATAACAGCACATTTGGAAAGCGGTGAAATCATCGGACAAAGTCAGCATGGATTTGTGAAAGGAAAATCATGTCTGACGAATCTCATAGAATTTTTTGAGGATGTAACTAGTAGAGTGGATAGGGGAGAACCAGTGGATGTGGTATATTTGGATTTTCAAAAGACTTTTGACAAGGTCCCACACAGGAGATTAGTGTGCAAACTTAAAGCACACGGTATTGGGGGTAAGGTATTGATGTGGCATTCATAGCAAGAGGATTCGAGTACAGGAGCAGGGAGGTACTACTGCAGTTGTACAAGGCCTTGGTGAGACCACACCTGGAGTATTGTGTGCAGAGGAAAGACATTCTTTCCATAGAGGGGGTACAAAGAAGGTTCACCAGATTGATTCCTGGGATGGCAGGACTTTCATACGATGAAAGACTGGATCGACTAGGCTGGAAATTAGAAGATTGAGGGGGGATCTTATTGAAACGTATAAAATCCTAAAGGGATTGGACAGGCTAGATGCAGGAAGATTGTTCCCGATGTTGGGGAAGTCCAGAACAAGGGGTCACAGTTTGAGGATAAAGGGGAAGCCTTTTAGGACCGAGATGAGGAAAAACTTCTTCACACAGAGAGTGGTGAATCTGTGGAATGCTCTGCCACAGGAAACAGTTGAGGCCAGTTCATTGGCTATATTTAAGAGGGAGTTAGATATGGCCCTTGTGGCTAAAGGGATCAGGGGGTATGGGGGGGAAGGCAGGTACAGGGTTCTGAGTTGGATGATCAGCCATGATCGTACTGAATGGCGGTGCAGGCTCGAAGGGCCGAATGGCCTACTGCTGCACCTATTTTCTATAAATACATTAGGTCTCGGCCCAAACATCGACGGTTTTTCCTCTCCACAAAGGCTGTCTGACCTGCGGAGTTCCTTCAGCGTGTTGTGCGTGTTGCTCTCGGTGTGGGATCATATTGGAGCCCTGAACTCGGGCTCCACCAGCTCAGCCCAGACCTTGTTGTAGGGGTGAACCAGGTGGGTGGGCTGCTCCTTGCCATCCACTATGGGTTTCCTCTCATTGGCCCACTTCGCCAGGCCTCCCTCCAGGTTGTAGACCACTGGGCAATCGTGCCCCGGCTGCTCAGGACCTGACGCCAGAGCCTGCTGCAGTTTCTGAGCCATCTCCGAGCCGTGGTAACCTGCCGTGCAATAGCACACTAGCTCTTTGTCCTTCAGATCACCTGCAACGAGATCCATTGTGACTGGATATAATACATAATCAGAAATTTATAAAGCATCGGTCAGACCGCACTCGGAGGTTTATGAGCAGTTTGGGGCCCTGTATTGAAGAAAGGATGTGCTGGTATTGGAGAGAGTCCAGAGGAGGTTAATCATTTCACCTTTCACCCTTAACCCATGACCTGTGTAGTCTCACCCAACCTTAGTGGGAAAACCTGCTTGCGTTTACCCTAGCTATACCCCTTATAATTTTGAGTAACTCTAACAAATCTCCCTCATTCTTCCATCGCTGGGGAATAAGGTCCTAACCTGTTCAACCTTTCCCTCTAACTCAGGCCCTCAAGTCCTGGCAACATCCCTGTAAATTTTCTCTGTACTTGTTCAATCTTACTGATGTCTTTCCTATAGGTAGGTGACCAGAAATGCACACAATATTCCAAATTAGGCCTCATCAACATCTTATACAACTTCAACTTAAAACATTCCATCTCCTGTAATCAATATTTTGACCTTGAAGGCCAATGTGTCAAAATCTTTCTTTATGATTTTATCGAACTTTGATGCCACTTTGAAGAAATTATGGATCTGCATTTCCAAATCCCTGTTCTACCGCACTCCTCAATGCCCTATCACTCACTGTGTAAGACCCACCCTGGTTTGTCCTCCCAAAACGCAACACCTCACACTTGTCTGCATTAAATTCCATCTGCCATTTTTCCAGCTGGTCCAGATCCTGCTGCAAGCTTTGATAGCCTTCCTCACTTCCACTGCGTCCCCTCCAATCTTGGTGTCATCTGTAAATTTGCTGATCCAGTTAACCACATTATCATCCAGATCATTGACACAGATGACAAACAACAACGGACCCAGCACTGATCCCTGTGGCACACCACTAGTCACAGGCCTCCAGTCATCCTGCTTCTATAGGGACATCCTTCTAATCTGTGGTACCCTTAACCCATGACCTCCCGTTCTGATCTCACCCACCTCAGTGGAAAATGCCTGCTTGCAATTATCTTGTCTATAGCCCTCATGATTTTGGGTACATCTATCAAATCGGTCTTAAAGCCTACACTTCTGGCTGCCTCAGTAAAGCAGCCAGCACAATCAACGGCTCTACTCTTCCCGGACATTCTCTCTTTTCCCCCCTCCCGTCAGGCAGAAGGTACAAAAGCACGAAAGCACGTCTCACCAGGCTGAAGGGCAGATTCTACCCCGCTGTTAAAAGACTATTGAACAGTCCCCTAGTACCGTAAGATGGACTCTTACCTCTCTTTTCAACCATTATTGAGGTATGTACCCAAAATATATGGTCTTACTTTCTAAGGGTATTTCACATCTGCTTCCGCTACTTTTTGATTAACGTTGGTGAGCTCAGATTTAATATTGTTTAGTTGTTTTATGTCTTTACGAAAGCCCCGTATCTCCTCCAGAACTTTTGCTAAACTTGCCTCTTCGTTTGAATGAGGGGTAGCGTTAACTTCGCCATCTTGCGCCTGTGTAGGAGAGCTGTTCTCTGTATTTTCTTCATTTACAGGCTCTGCAATGACGCTTGTTTTGTTTCCATCCCTTTTCCCCATTCTTGCTCCCCTTACCAGTTCAGGTATTATCAAGAGATTTTGTATTTGGCAGTTTAACGGGGCGAAATAAGCGTTTTTTTTTCGGAGAAACTATTATTTTAAGCAGCCATTCTGGGTGATGACGTCACTGGAACCGCAGTCTGTTATTCTTTTACCTCAATGCACTGTGAAATGAGCTGATCTGCATCAATGGGGTGCCCGACGTTTTTTCCTGCACCTCTGTATATGAGCCAATAAAAAACTTTGAGAAACTTTGAACTTTACTGCGCTCACGGACTTCTTCATCAAGTTATGGTATTGTTACACCGTTTGTAACTACATGTTATAATTATGTGGTTTTGTCAGTTTTTTCAGTCTTGGTTTGTCCTGTGTTTTGTGATATCGCACCGGAGGAAATAATGTATCATTTCTTAATGCATGCATTACTAAATGACAATAAAAGAGGACTACGTATCTTCATAATCATAATCATAAAAAATAAATAACTGATTTCCCTCTAACCCAGTCCTGGTTGGGATAGGAGGTGGTGATGGGAGCTACGAGGACCTCTTTGCCTGGGACTATTACACCACTGAGCTCCAGGTGCAACCCAACAAACCTGGCACTTACAGTGTGGTAGTTACACACCCACCCAAGCACTAGAGATTTCTCCAGGACCCGCCTGCTGTTTACACCTGACTGCAGGCAGTTCCGGGGATGTCTGAGACGTGGTCTGCTATCCACAACATCGTCCCGGCAGAGGGGCTGCGGGATGTCTGAAGCTGGAATCAGTCACCACAAGAGTCAAAGAGTCACACAGACTGGAAGGGGGTGCTCTTCCCTCCTTTACTTTCTTCCATGGCCTTCTGTCCTCTCCGATCAGACTCCCCCTTCCCCAGCCCTGTGTCAATCAACTTCCCAGCTCCCTGCTTCATCCCTCCTCCTTGAGGTTTCACCTATCACCTTGCGTTTCTCTCTCCTCTCCCCCACCTTCTAAATCTACTCCTCAGCCCTCTTCTCCAGTCCTGCCCGATACGGCGGCTGTACTGCTTTCCATAGATGCTGCCTGGCCTGCTGAGTCCCTCCAGCATTTTGTGTGTGTTGTTCCAACTGGTCCACGGTGACCAAGATTGCCACCTGAGCCCGTTCCATTTGCCCGCGTTTGCCCATATCTCTCTAAGCCAGGCATTCCCACCTTTTTTAAGCCGTGGAACAATACCAGTAAGCAAGGGCTCTGTGGACTCCAGGCTGGGAACCCCTGCTCAGAAACTTTCCTGTCCAAACGTTTCAAATGCCGTTAATGTACCTGCCTCAACAACTTCTTCTGGCATCTCAGTCCATATACTGACCACCCTCCGGGTGGAGATGTTGCCCTTTGGGTTCCTATTAAGACCATAAGACATAGGCACATAATAAGGCCATTCCGCCCATCGAGTCTATGCCATTCCATCAATGCTGATTTATTAACCTTCTCAACCCTATTCCCCTGTTTACTTCCCATAACCTTTGGTGCCCTGACTAATCAAGAACCTATCAACCTCCACTTTAACATACGCAATGACTCAGCCTCCACAGCTGCATGACAGTACAAAGTACAATAACCAAGCAGCAAGTAAATTAAAATATTGCCATTCTGATCTGGGATGCAATTTATCCCTGGTGGTACCCAACAGTCCAAGAACATCTTCCTGGTGTCCGTGGACACAGGGTGTTATTTTCGCCAGGGTACGAGTGGTCTGAGGGGAGGGGTCACTGACCCTTGTCCTGGACACTGCAGTCCTGCGAAACAGCCCCACCTACAGCAAGTCATAAACTCGAGATTCTGCCGAGCAACACACACAAGATGCTGGAGGAACTCAGCAGGTCAGGCAGCATCCACGGAAATGAACAAACAATCGATGTTTCCGGCCACGACCCTTTATCAGGATTGGAAAGGAAAGTGGGGAGAGGGGAAGGAGTACAAATTGGCAGGTGATGGGTGAGACCAGGTGAGGGGGAAGGTGGGTAAGGGAAGAGGGGATGAAGTGAGAAGCTGGGAGGTGATAGGTGAAAAAGATAAAGGGCTGAAGAAGGAACCTGATAGGATAGGAGAGTGGACCATGGAAAGAAGAAAAGGAGGGGAAACAGAGGGAGGCGATGGACAGGTGAGAAGAAGAGAAGGGGGGCAATGGAATGAGAGGGAGTAGAGGAGGCCCTGGGAAAACATGCTTGTTGTGGATGGTATGTGTTATTCACAAACAGCTCAGTGTCCAGGCCAGGCTCCTGGTGGTCCCTACCTGCCAGACCCAGCTCCTTCACCATCTTCTCCATGTCGGTGGTCTCTGGGTCGATGCGAACGGCTCCCTCCAAGTGACTGACTTCATACTCGGCCAGACTGCGGACGTCCTGTAACGAGAGGGAGACCCTGGTCTGTTGGCTTCACTCCCTGGGTGGAGCTTGCACGCTCTACCTGTGACCGAGCGGGGAGGTGAGGGTTCTCCCACTCTGGGGAGGGGCTCCATCTCCTCTAACATCCCAGTGATGTGCAGGGTTGGTGGGTTAATGTTCCGTAGTCGCGGGGGAGGCGGGGGTACTGACACATGTGCGAGTAAGTCATAGTAGGAGAATGGGCTGGACAGGGTCACTGGGGTGGGCCGAATGACCTCCTGTACCCAAGGCAAAGGTGAGGACGTGGTACTGAGAATTGCCATCTGAACCCCATTAGGTGTTTATTTCACGGGGGAAAGTCCAGAGAAAGTGAGATTCCCAACAAGCAAGAATTTACAGTAAGACTGTTCTTGTTTGCACATATCTATGAAAAATATTCAGACTTATCAACCTAAACTGCCTTTGCTAGTATGCCAAATTGTATGCACCATGAGGATGAGCTTTGACCTGGCCAGCGTTGCTAGGCAACACCTTCAAGCTACACTCAAAAGCAGATACATTGTGGGCCACTAGCCTGGGGAAGTGCCCAGAGGCACAGACACAGCAGAGAAGTCAGTCAAACTCTCAGGGAGAGAAAAGGGGACTTTTGAAGTCCAATAAAAATAATAAATAAACAAGCAGGAAAATAGAGCAAATACCTGCAGTACCTACAGCTACTTACCTAATAAAGCCCCCTGGGACATTTGATTTCTCTAACCAGGGGACTTTGAGAGATAGTTCAGACGCTTTGAGAGATTCAGGGTTGCAAGCAATCTCACTCAGGCTTCAGAAGAGCATCAAGTAAGCACACTGATATACTGCATGGGTGATAATGCAGATGACATCATGAGGCTATTAGGATTGACAGATGCTCAGGAAAAGGAGTACAACACAGTTCAGGACAAATTAAAGAATATTTCATAGGAAAGCTTAGAGTGATATATGAGAGGGCAAAGTTCAACTCCAAAAAACAGGAGCCTGAAAGTGTAAATGACTTTATCACAGCGTTGTATGCCTTGTCGGACAACTGTGCATATGGAAATCTGAGAGATGAGCTCATTAGAGCCAGGATTGTTGTCGGGCTACTAGGCACCAAATTGTCAGAGAGACTTCGTTGCAGGTACATCTGACAATAGAGAAAGCTGTTACTACAGTCAGGCAGAGTGAGAATGTTCATCAGCAACAGGCAGAACTCGGGCACAAAAATGACACTGAGGTAAATCTCAAAGCCGTACGAAGAAAAGTGTTGTCAATAAAGTTCAGTTGGATAGCCTGCATGCTGGCCTCCTGGTGTTATTCTGCACTCTCCCTCAATATCGAACACTATTCGGAGAAGTCTTGTCAGAAGTGCTCTTTGTGAAAGAATTGCTGCCGAGAATCCATTCCTCCGAAGAGGAAACAAAGCCAAGAGACTCACCTATGCACAAAAACACAAGGACAGGGGTACTGAACAAGGACAGCAAGTGCCCTGGACTGACAAGTCAAACTTCTCATCTTTTGGCTCAAACAGGAGGCAGTATATCTGTAGAAAGCTGGTGAGCTCTACGTGGTTGAGTGTCTACAGTCAACAGCGAAGCAGGGCAGAGGCTCCCTGCAGGTCTGGGGCTGCATTTCTGCAAATGGAGTTGGTGATCTGGTCAGAATTAATGGATCCTCAATGCTGAGAAGAATATAAGCAGATTCTCATCCATCACACACCATCAGAGAAGCATCTGATCAGTCCCACCTTCATTCTGCAACAGGACAATGACTCCAAACATACAGCCAAGGCCATAAAGAACTATCTTCAATGAAGAGAAAAATAAAGAGCTCTGCAATAATGGTATGGTCTCCACAGAGTCCTGATCTTGACATCATCGAGGCTGTCTAGGATTACCTGGAGAGACAGAAGCAAGTGAGACAGCCAGAGTCTGCAGATGAAATCAGGCAAATTCTTCAAAATGCTTGGAACAATTTACCAGCTGATTTTCTTCTAGAACTGCACAAGTGTACCTGAGAGAAGTGACGCAGTTTTCAAGGCAAAGGCTGGTCACACCAAATATTGACTTGATTTAGTTTGCTACTCTTTATAGTATTTTTTATATATTTAGAAACTTTTCATGGTTTTTGAAAGTATCTTTGCTTTACGTAATTTTTTCAAGTCTGTAAGACTATTTTACATAATACTTTGTATAAGTTGAGATGCATTCTATATTGAGTTGGAGTTTAGAGTTAAGCTAAGCATATTTAACATTTCAGTAATGTAAATATATTATTTGATGAGGGAAGAGATGGGGGGAAGAGATGGGGATGGTAAGAGAGAGGAGTGAGTGATGGGGTAAGTGAAGGAGATAAGACACAGGGTAAGAGTTGGGGTAAGATATGGGGGTTGAGAGTCAGGAAGTAAGTAATAGGAGGTAAGAGACGGTTAAGAAATGGGGAAGAGACGGTGGATAAGAGACAGGTGGGGGAAAGACGGGGGTAAGAGATGGGGATAAGAAAGGTGGGGTAAGTAGACGGGAGTGGCTGAAGAGACGGAGAAGAGATGGGGGTTAAGAGACGAGGGTGGGCGAAGAAATAGGGGATGAGAGACGGGAAGGAAAGAATCGGGGTTACAGGAAGAGACGCGGTTTGCGTACAAGAGAGTTTGGGGGAGGATACGTTGTATATATCCCGGGTCATTTGCCAGCGCTGAGTTGCGGCCTGGCCGTTGGGCGGTTTAAGTTGCCCGGACCCGCTGCCCCATCGGGATCGGTCTGTCCGCGCTCACCAAAACTAGCAGCCGCTCCCGCTCCTCCCGAAGCAGCTTCTCCACAGCGTCCGAGCCCAGGTACCGTACCGAAGGGAAGCGGTGCCGGATCCACTCGGTCACCGGCTCCATGACGCAGCCCAGATCCCGGGCCATGACCCCACCTCCTGGACAAACCCTCTCAACTGACCCCGCCCCCCCACCCTTTCTATTCCCTCAGAACCCGGCTTCTCCCATGACCAAAAGCCCCCAGCCCAACCCAATGCGACAGGTTCTGTGCACAGCAGGATCCCATGACAGCGAGGAACGGGGAATTAGTATGTGTCGGTGGTCCCAGGAGACCCACCCCCACCCGGATATTCCCGTGCCAGCAAGGATGTGGGATGAAGACGGCCGTACCTGTGACTGAAGAGCGCTTTCTCAGCTCCTACCCCCAGCGGAGGTACCAGGACCGGGTACCCAGGGCCACCCCAAGCTAATAACTGTGACTCCCCACCCCACCCCCTCTCTGGCTCCTTGGTGTTGCCCTGAATGGTTCAAAAGTACCCAAAGCCTGTTCCACGAACAGCCCTGCACCTGTCCGACACGGTGCAGCTTTGAGTCCCGGATTCCAGAATGTCAGATACCCAGCCTTTCCAGTTCGTGCATCGTTCCAATGTCATTGCTGTTGTAGGGGGAAGAATAGCAAAGGCTAATAACTAGTAGATAGTGATGTGGATTGTGTTAATGTGATGATAACAGATAAAAGCAGAAACCTGGAATGCAAAAGCAACAACACCCAAGTTTCAGGAAGTTCACTAATTATATTGTGCACCCATTGTTGTAATAGAAAATTGGATTTGCTATCAGACCTGTTTTATTCTGTAATCAGGACCTAGTTTGTTACTTAAACCCCCCGTAGCAAAATGTTACTGGTAAACTCATCCACTGAGGCCAGCTTTCACAGGTCTCCTGGGCCGCACCAGCTTTTAGCAAATCGCTCGTTATTTCAAACACCAATTCTGTTTGCTCCGATAATCCATTTCTCTCTCTACAGCTGCTGCATGACCCACTTCTTCACATGCATAGTTACTGCTGATCACAATGAAGAGGGAAACCGGGGGGCGTCATTTAACTGGTGGAATTGGTCCAAGCTAGTACAGGCTTGATAAGACAAATGGCCTCCAAAGGATATGAGTTTTGATTCTCACTCCTGCACCACAATCAGTTCCGTACCTGGTCAGTAAAGTTCAACAGATTTTATCATTCCACCACAGATGGGCAGAGTCTCAACTGCCAAGATCCAGCATTCCCACATCCTGTTCCACACCCTCTCAACACCTCCACTAGTTTAAAACCCACACGCTTTCAGCAAAATTTGCTACATCCCATAATGTTCTGTAGAGTTATATTAAAGGTGCCTGTATAAATGCGCAGTTAATGTAACGCTCCCATCACCAGCGATCCCAGTTTATTCCCGCCAGTGTCTCTAACAGTTTGCACATTCTCTCCATGACCACGTGGATTTCCTCCAGGTGCTCTGATTTCCTCCCACAGTCCAAAAGTGTAGAGTTTAAAATCAGTAAGTTATGGACATGCTACGTTAGCACCAGAAGCGTGGTGACATTTGCGGGCTATTCCCAGCACACCCTCAGAATGTGTTGGTTGTTGACACATTTCACTGTGTGGTTCAGTATGCATGTGACTAATAAAAGCTAAACTTTACAATATTATCTTCATAAGGTGGCCATTCATTTTCCCCCAGCATTTTGGCTGTGGCAGGTCTAGAACTGGAAATGATGTTGGTTTGGATGCAGAATTTTGACCAAAAACACCAACAAGATCTCCCACCTCCATCCACAGAGGCTGCTTGACTTACAGAGATCCCCCAGTAGATTCCAGCCTCAGCAGTCTTGTTTCCATAAATTCCCAACCCTGCTGTAATTGATCACCTATTAATGAACCCTTGTCACTGTGAAAGTTTAACCCTGCTTGAAATTGCCCTTTCAAACACGCCTACTCACTTGTTTACACAACAAAGTAAGAGCTTTCAATGTCTGCAGGGACTGCAAAGACCAAGGTTACAGAAAATGAGGGTCAACGCTGCAATCCCGGCAACACACCAGTGCAGTGAGATTCCAGAGGCACTTTACTGCAGTCCCAGTACCTGGTGTTACAGTGTCAGACCCGTCCGCACCAGTCCCAGTACCTGGTGTTACAGTGTCAGACCCGTCCGCACCAGTCCCAGTACCTGGTGTTACAGTGTCAGACCCGTCCGCACCAGTCCCAGTACCTGGTGTTAGTGTCAGACCCGTCCGCACCAGTCCCAGTACCTGGTATTACAGTGACAGACCCGTCCCCACCAGTACCGTACCCCGATGTTATACAGTGTCGGACCCGTCCCCACCGGTACCATACCCCGGTGTTATACAGTGTCGGACCCGTCCCCACCGGTACCGTACCCCGGTGTTATACAGTGTCGGACCCATCCGCACCAGTCCCAGTACCTGGTGTTACAGTGTCTGACCCGTCCGCACCAGTCCCAGAACCTGGTGTTACAGTGTCAGACCCATCCGCACCAGTACCGTACTCCGGTGTTATACAGTGACAGACCCGTCCCCACCGGCACCGTACCCCGGTGTTATACAGTGACAGACCCGTCCCCACCGGCACCGTACCCCGGTGTTATACAGTGACAGACCCGTCCCCACCAGTACCATACCCCGGTGTTATACAGTGACAGACCCGTCCCCACCAGTACCGTACCCCAGTGTTACACAGTGACAGACCCGTCCCCACCGGTACCGTACCCCAGTGTTGTACAGTGACAGACCCATCCCCACCAGTACCGTACCCCAGTGTTGTACAGTGACAGACCCATCCCCACCGGCACCGTACCCTGGTGTTATACAGTGACAGACTCGTCCCCACCGGTACCGTACCCCGGTGTTATACAGTGACAGACTCGTCCCCACCAGTACTGTACACCAGGACTGCTGGATTGGACAGGAAGGTTAAAGTTTTGGCTGGGTGTAGACTTTCAAAACACACTGAAATCTAGTAACATGGTCTTACTGTATATTGTGCTAGTTCCTTCTACAAATGGCTAACATTTCTGGGTTTTCAACTGGGTAACGTCCAGGGAGTTGTGTTCTGTCCCACTGACAGAAACTCTCAGCAGTGAATTGAGCTGATGTTGAAGAGTGCAGAGCTGCAGATTGGGGCACATTGTCCTCACTCAATCGCTTCACGTCTGAACTGTTCATAAAACAAATCTCCAAGGGAGGGGTCCTTTCCTGCCCCAGGTGTGCCAGGAGAACGTCTTTGTTGAAGTATGCTGCGGCAGCCTTCACTCTGGCTTCCCCTGACGCTCTCCGGCACCCTCACTTGCCAGACGCGTTGTTCTGCTGCTGCTGCTCTGCCAGGGCTTGCTGCAGCCTGACCCGCTTCCGGGAGTAGTGCTGCCAGTGGAGAAGCTGCTGCTCGTCGATGAACTTGGCACACTGCGCGTTCACCAGCTCCTTACGGAAGTGCTCGTACTGCAGCAGCTCCAGCATGTGCAGGCACTGGGGGTATCTGCAGGGCAAGAGACAGAGAGTGAGAGAGCTAGCGGAGAAACACGAGGGCCGGTGACCCCACACCCCAGGTCGGCAAGGGTCGGTTGGAGACACGAGGGGCGCGGTTCAAAGTCCTGTGATCAATGAGCCCTGGTCATAGACCGGTGAGTCTGGAGGTTAAGGCCAGAAGGTCAAAGCCCCTGGGTCGGCATGTCTGGAAGTTGGAGGCCCGATGTCTGCAAGTCTGGGCAAGGAACTGGAGGCCAGACATCTGCGTGTCTGAGGGAGCATAACATATAGGAGCAAAAGTAGGCCATTCAGCCCATCGAGTCTCTGCCATTCAGTCATGGGCTGACTCAATTCTTCCAATCATCTCCATTCCCCTGCCTTCTCCCCATACCCTTCGATGCCCTGGCTAATCAAGATAAGGCCGGGGCCAAGAGTCCTGTGGTTGGAGGCCTGTCTGTGGTTCGGAGGGTGGGAAAGGGCCTTGTTTGGTGTTGTTCTGCTGAACCTTGTGGACATGCTATATTGGCACCAGACTGTGTGGCAGCAATTGCAGACTGCCCCTAGCACGTTCTCAGCGCAAACACCACATTTCACATTATGCTTCGATGTACACGTAACAAACAAATGAATCCGAAGAATAATTCAGTGTCTCAAGAAGGCGGATTCATCACTAAAGACCCTCACCACCCAGGACATGCCGTCTTCTCATTACTATCATTGGAGAGGAGGTACAGGAGCCTGAAGACACACACTCATGAACAGCACAGTGGTGTAGTGGTTACAGTGCCAGTGGCCCGGGTTCGATTCCTGACGCTGTCTGTACATTCTCCTCGTAACCGCATGGCTTTCCTCCCAGTTATTGTACAGTGACAGACCCTACCGGTTAGTAGGTTCATTGGTCACATGGAGGTAATTGGGCAGTGTGGGCTCGTTGGGCCAGAAAGGGCTATTACAATAATACATAGGAACAGAATTAGCCTACTCGGCCCATCAAGTCTGCTCTGCTATTTCATTATGACTGATTTATCATCCCTCTTAGCCCCATTCTCCTGTCTCCTGACACCCTGACTAATCAACCTCTGCTTTAATATACCAATGACATGGCCTCCACAGCTGCCTGTGGCAATGAATTCCATAGATTTAATACCCTCTGGCTAAAGAAATTCCTCATCTCTGTTCTAAACAGATGTCCCTCAATTCTGAATCTGTGTCCTCTGGTCCTAGACTCCCCCACTATAGGAAACATCCTCTCCACACCCACTCTATCTGTGTCCTCTGGTCCTAGACTCCCCACTATAGGAAACATTCTCTCCACATCCACTCTATCTGTGTCCTCTGGTCCTAGACTCCCCACTATAGGAAACATTCTCTCCACATCCACTCTATCTGTGCCCTCTGGTCCTAGACTCCCCCACTATAGGAAACATCCTCTCCACATCCACTCTGTCTGTGTCCTCTGGTCCTAGACTCCCCCACTATAGGAAACATCCTCTCCATATCTGCTCTATCTGTGTCCTCTGGTCGTAGACTCCCCACTATAGGAAACATTCTCTCCACATCCACTCTATCTGTGCCCTCTGGTCCTAGACTCCCCCACTATAGGAAACATCCTCTCCACATCCACTCTGTCTGTGTCCTCTGGCCCTAGACTCCCCCACTATAGGAAACATCCTCTCCACATCCACTCTATCTGTGCCCTCTGGTCCTAGACTCCCCACTATAGGAAACATCCTCTCCACATCCATTCTAACTGTGTCCTCTGGTCCTAGACTCCCCCACTATAGGAAACATCCTCTCCATATCTGCTCTATCTGCGTCCTCTGGTCGTAGACTCCCCCAATATAGGAAACATCCTCTCCACATCCACTCTATCTGTGTCCTCTGGTCCTAGACTCCCCCACTATAGGAAATGTCTTCTCCATATCCACTCTGTCTGGGCCTTTCACCATTTGATGCCATGCTGTATCTCTAGTTTCTTTTCCTCTGCCATCCGAATCCATGAACACTAACTTCTTATTTCTTTATTTACAATATTTAGTCATTTGTAATTTATAGTAATTTTTATGTACTGTGTTGTACTGCTGCTGCAAAAGAACAATTTCACAACACATCTCAGTGATAAAAACCTGATTCTAGATATGAACTTCCCAGGGCAATGTACAGTGAAAAAGGTGGTGCCTCAAGTTATCTATTTTTACTGTAATTTATATTACATCGCTCTGTACTGCTGCTGCAGAACAATACATTTTACGTTATATGCCAGTGATATGAAACCTGAATCCGACACTGGCCGGGGCACTTACTTCAGGTACTTGGCATACTCCGGCTCTTTCCAGTACAGAAGGTACTTGAAGTAATTGACGAATGTGCGGTCTCTGAAGTAGCCTCGCTGCGCCAGGACTGTGGCACCAAGACAAAATAATTTAATTAGGTGCCAGCGACAAGGCTACCCAGACAACCACACCAATAGACAAGGCACACCTCCATAACCAGTGCTGGCTCTCTAATCCCTCAGCCACAACCCCAACTCCCACCACTCTTTAACGCCATTCCCCTACCTGTCCCTCTGCATTGCCACCCCTCCAACAATCCCTTACAGGAGCTACTCCCAACCACCCACCACGGTCCTTACCACCGTTCACACCCAGCAAGCACTCCTGTATCGCCCAGTGAGCCACCGGGGCCCCTCTCTGAGAACCTCCCATTCACCGATCACACCGCGTCGTCAGTCAAACTCTCAAATGCCGAAGAGGAGCGTACTGGAGTGAGACAGATCAGCAACAACCTTGCACTCAACATCAGCAAGAACAAGAAATTGACTGTGGACTTCAGGAAGGGAACACACACTGGCCCTCATCGAGGGGCCAGGGGTGGAAAGGGTGAGTAGTTTAACCAATTTCCCCTGGGATCAATAAAGTATGCCTATGACTATGTCTGGTTTCAAGTAGCTGGGCACCAACATCTCAGAGGATCTATCAAGGGCCGAAGGTCTATCAGGGGCCGTTGATGTAATCATGAAGAAGGCACAACAGCGGCTCTACTTCATTAGCAGCTTGAAGAGACTTGGTATGTTACCAAATACTCTGACAAATCTCTGTAAATGTCTGGTGGAAGGCATTCTGACTCATTGCATCACAGCCTGATTTGGAGGCTCCAATGCACAGCATCGGAATGAGCTGCAGAGGATTGCAGACTGAATCAGCTCCATCATGGGCACAACCCTCCCCAGCACCAAGAACATCTTCTAAAGGCGGTGCCTCAAGACAGCAGCCACCACTAAGAACCCTCAGTGCCCAGGGCAAGCCCTCTCCTCATCAGTACCATCAAGGATGAAAGGCCCACACGCAACGCTTTGGGAACAGCTTCTTCCCCTCCACCATCAGATTTCTGAATGGACAACGAACCCATGGACACTACCTCACTTCTTTTTCTTTCTTTTGCTCTCTTTTTGCAATTAATTTAATTTATATATATTTCATTGTAATTTTTAGTTTTTTATGTATTGGAATTTACTGCAGTTGCAAAACAACATATTTCATGACATGCCAATCATATTAAACCTGATATCATCGTGGTGTGTGGACTGGGCTCTGTAGTTCACATTATGATGTGTTTCTGGTCTCTCCTTTTTTAATTGCTAATTTGTACGATTTTCATTGGGACAGACTGGCTCTGTGGCCTGCAGTTAAACAACACAGTGCTCAGCTGAACTGAACAACACGGCACTAAGCTGAACTGAACAACACAGTGCTCAGCTGAACTGAACACTCCTAGGCCGGTTCAAGGTTTTGATGTTTTATATTTTGTGTGTTTTTTGCTCACCTTTGCCATTTGCACAATTTTTTCTCTTTTTTTTGCACAATGGGTGTTTGATGTTTTCTTTGAATGGGCTCTTTGTTTCACGGCTGACCGTGGAAAGTCAAATCTCATGGTTATATGCTACATATACTTTGATAATAAATGTACTTTGACTTTGAATCTTTGATTCTGGCTTAATCGTGCAAGCTTGGAGGTAGAATTTAGTCAGCTTCCATCATCAGGGACCCCCACCACCGAGGCCAGGCCCTCTTCTCACTGCTACCATCCATCATCAGGGACCCCCACCACCGAGGACAGGCCCTCTTCTCACTGCTACCATCCATCATCAGGGACCCCCACCACCGAGGACAGGCCCTCTTCTCACTGCTACCATCAGGGAGGAGGTACACAGTCAACGATTCAGAAACAGCTTCTTCCCCTCCGCCATCAGAGCTTTGAATGGTCTGTGAACCCACGAACACAAACTAGTTATTCAGCTTTCGTAATTTACGGTGTTTTTATATGTATTGCACTGTACTGCTGCCACCAATATCACATCCTATGTCAGTGCTAATAAACCAGATTCCGATATCCTACACCAGCTCCCCTGGTCTAAGCCTCCAGCTGAATCCCGTTGCACTGCCTTGCGCAGTCTGCCTGGCACTGTTCCCAAGGTCAGCGACGCCGGCAGCTACCCAGGATACTCACAGTTCAGGTAGTTTGGGTTTGCCAGACACTGAACAAACTCCAGCTCCACCTGGAAACGCAGCTTTGCCTGTTCCTCTGATGATGGATAATGGGGGGGGGGGGGGGGGGGGGGAGGAGGAATGGTGGAAAACACAGGTTAATTCTCACAGTTCAAAAACTGACAAAGTGTGATACTCAAACATCATCTCACAGAACATAGAACAGTACAGCAGTACAGAGTACAGGCCCTTTGGCCCATGACGTTTTTACTTACTCTAAGATCAATCTAACTCCTCCCTCCCACACAGCCCTCCATTTTTCCATCATCCATATGCCCATCTAAGAGTCTCTTAGATGTCTTTAATGTATCTGCCTCCATGCCCCCAAACCTCCTCTCCACCTCCCAGTAAATCTTCCTGGGGATCTCCTGCACCTTGCCCCACAACCTCGGGGACCTGCTCCTGACATCCGCCACTGTCTGCGTTCTCTCCGTGACTGCATGGGTACCTCCTGGGTGTTCCAGTTTCATCCCTCATTCCAAAGACGTGGGAGCTTCTGGGTTAATTGACCACTGAAATTTACCCTCCAGCTGGGTTAATGGTAGAGTCTGTGTGAACTTGATGGGAATGTAGGGACAATTAAAGCAAATGCATGGCTAATGGTTGGCACTAACCCAGGGGTCAGTAAGACCAAAGAACTGATTGTGGACCTCAGAAAGAGTAAGAAGAAGGAACACACACCAGTTCTCATAGAGGGATCAGAAATGGAAAGAATGAGCAATTTCAAGTTCCTGAGTGTCAATATCTCTGCACCCAACATATTAATGCAGTTTCAAAGAAGATACATCAGCAGCTATATTTCATTAGGAGTTTGAGAACATCTTCGGAAACAGCTCTGTTTCTATCTTTAATATCTCTTTTTTTCCTTTTCAGGGTTCTTTTGAAGACCCTGACCTGGAGTTACACGCTGACTTCAGTTCTTTGCGGGAATTGTACCCGCTCTCAGGGCCTCAAGACCGGCCGCTTTTCGGTATGCCAAGGACGTGGCCTGGAAGACTAGCACACCTTCAGGGTGCCGGATTTTGGTGGCTCTGGAGATGGGCTGATTCGAGGCCGGTACTGCTGCCTGATGTGTCGCCGGAGTGTATGGAAGATCGAAAGCAGCGAGCTGGCTGCTGGCTGTGTGCCTAGAGACCCGAGTTCTTTGGGCACAAAGCTCTGGAAAATCGACACAAGACTTTTAACACCATAAATTGGCGAGTTGTTTTGTTATGCCTCCCCTCTCGCTGTGAAATGGGGACACCTATTTTTAGAGAGAGAGAGAGAGAGAGAGAGAGAGAGAGGAGAGAGAGGAGAGAGAAAGAGAGAGAGAGAGAGAGAGGAGAGAGAGAGAGGAGAGAGAGAGAGAGAGAGAGAGAGAGAGAGACACACACACACACACACACACACTGTGGAATATTGAATTACCCGGTGAACAAGTAGTGCAAGTCTGTGTCTTTATTGATGCTTTGCTGCACACTTGAGTGCTCGGTGGAGGGGGGGGTGCTTTTTTGCTGGTGGGGGAGGGAGGGGGTTGTTGCTTTGCTGCTGCTTATGCTTGGGAGGGGGGAGTTGGGGGTCTTTGGGGTTCTAACATTTAACTGTCATTCATTCCTCTGCTTTCGTGGATGTTTGCAAAGTAAAAGAATTTCAGGATGTATATTGTATTCATATATACAGTGTGTGTGTTTTTTTTAATATATATATATATATACACACACACACAGACATATACACACACTTACTGTAATTCACAGTTTCTTTCTCTATTATGTGTTGCATTTACTGCTGCCGCAAAGACGACAAATTTCACAACAAATGCTGGTGATGTTAAACCTGATTCTGATTCAGGTGGGGGGGGGATGCTAAACCCTAATACACTTTATTATTTCTTAATTTATTTGTGGTTATATTAGTTAATGTGTTGTGTGTGAGCTATATGTACAGTGTTTAGCGTCTTGATCCGGAAATGAATCTCAGGGTTATATATATGGTGACATTGATGCACTTTGGTAATAAATTTATTTTGAACTTTTTCTTTAGTGGACTGGAAAATTGCACACCATGAGGAAAGGCCGATAAGAATGGCGATAATTTCTTTGGAACAGAGGACTATAAGGAAACTTTGTCGAAATATATAAAATTATGAGCGACCTGGATTCGGTGAGTTTACAGGAAGAATTAATTTGACACCAGAGTGTGTGGCAACACCTGCAGGCTACTCTTAGCACCTGCCTGGGTATCTTGGTTGTTAATCCCAATGATTCATTTCACTGAACGTCTCCATGTCTGTGAGATACATAAGCATAAATCTTGAATATATCCCTTTACAGATCTATCACATTCAGATATATCCCTTTACAGATTTAATTCTCACAAGTACATTGAAATATTGAGTGGCAGGGTGGAGATACGTCACTACCAAAGGAGGTGTAAGGCATTCCTTCCCTCCACTAGTCTACAGGTCACCCTTGGGCAAGGTGTAGAACCTGCTTAGCCCCCCCACTGATCAGGGTCACGTGAAGCCACGGGATCAGGTGGTGGATGGTTGTTTGAGCAGCTGGTGTATATCACAAATCCTGCTTACGTGACCACTGACAGCAGACAATCTCTGAAGAGTATTGATAATGGCTGGGGTCACCCAGCTTGTAAAGACACTGCCCAGAAGAAGGCAATGGCAAACCACTTCTGTAGAAAAATTTACCAAGAACAATCATGGTCATGGAAACGGCACATAATGTACAGAACTATAGTGGGGGGGGGGTGACCAAAACAAAGATTGAAACATTGAAGCATACAGAGGAACGTGTCATTTGTGGTAACAACCAACACATTTAAGGATGTGCTGTGCTAGGGCCAACACAGACCAATGATCGAACAACATGACAGATGAGGAAATGAAGGGACTGGTATTTTTTGTAGGAAGAGTTACAGAATAAACACTCACTGCAAGGCAATTAATCCTCCTGCCTTCCAGCTCCAAAATCCGGGTTCAACCCTGACTTCCAGTGCTGACTGTGTACACTTTGCATGTTCTCCTCTGACTGGGTGGGTTTTCCCCATGTGCTCTGGTTCCCCCCCGCCCGCCCCCAATCACATTCCAGCTCGCAGGTTGCTGTGCTAGTGTCTGTGCAATCCGGTAGGATATACGGAAACATCTTGGCCAAGACAGTGAGACTGAAAACAGCTTCTTCCCGAGGGCTGTTGTGCAGCTGAAAGATGCTACACCATGACTTGCCGATGGCCTTTGAGTGTTATGGACTACTGCAGTCACTTGCTGCAGGTAAATATGGAAATTTTGTTTTTAATTAAGCCGTAACGCATGTATTGCAGATATTTGTTTTGCTGAGACTGGAATAGCACAGCAATCTCGTTGTCTTGAGCAATGACTTATTCTAATTGCCCAATTTAGACCATAAAACATAGGAGCAGAATTAGGCCATTTGGCCCATCGAGACTGCTCCCCCATTTAATCATGGCTGATCCTTTTATTCCCTCCTCAGCCCCACTCCCCGGCCTTCTCCCCATAACCTATGATACCGTGTCCAATCAAGAACCTATCAAGCTCTGCTTTAAATACACCCAATGACCTTGCTTCCAAAGCTGCCTGTGGTAACAAATTCCACTAATTCACCACTTTCTGGCTAAAGAAATTTATTTGCATTGCTGTTTTAAATGGATGCCCCCCTATCCTGATGTTGTCCTCTCTTGTCCTTGACTCCCCCAACATGCAAAACATGCTTTCCACATCTACCTTATCTAGGCCTTTCAATATTTGAAAGGTTTCAATGAGATCCCCTGCGTTCTTCTAAATTCCCGCAAGTACAGACCCAGAACCATCAAACATTCTTCATATGATAACATTTCACTCCCAGAATCATCCTTACGAACCTCCTCCGAACGCTCTCCAATGACAGCACATCTTTTCTTGGATGAGGAGTCCAAAACTGTTAACAATATAACATTTTAAATGCTGCATTTGCTACCCTTTTTGATTCTGCATCCCTAGTGCACTGATACTCACCCTGCTGGCTGTAGTTTTCTCCTCTCATCTGCCTGTCCTTCCTGACAGTCTGCACACTATCTTGGCTTTTTTTTACTGTCCATTCTATCCTGAGTCCCTTTACTCCGGTTCCCACCCCCCTGACAAATTAGTTTAAACCCTCTCCAACAGCTCTAACAAACCTGCCCACCAGAATATTGGTTCCCCCCTGGTTCATCACTTTTGAACAGGTCACACCTCCCCCAGAAGAGATCCCAATGATCCAAGAACCTAAAGCCCTGCCCCCTGCACCAGCTTCTCAGTCATGCATTAATTTGCCAAATCATCCTGTTTCTACCCTCACTGACACGTGGCACAGGCAGCAGTCAAATGTTCCTCATTTGATAACTCTTTCATTCCTGGAATCATCCTTGTGAACCTCCTTTGAACCCGAAGCCCAAAACTGTTCACAATACTGAAGGTGAGGCCTCACCAGTGTCTTATAAAGCCTCAGCATCACATCCTTGTTTTTATATTCCAGACCTCTTGAAATGAAAGCTAACATTGCATTTGCCTTCCTCACCACCAACTCTACCTGCAAGTTAACCTTTAGGGTGTTCTGCACAAGGACTCCCAAGTCCCTTTGCATCTCAGATTTTTGGATTTTCTCCCCATTTAGAAAATAGTTTGCACATTTATTTCTACTACCAAAGTGCATGACCATGCATTTTCCAACATTATATTTCATTTGCCACTCTCTTGCCCGTTCTCCTAATGTGTCCAAGTCCTTCGGCATCCTACCTGTTTCCTCAACACTATCTGTCCCTCCACCAATCTTCGTATCATCTGCAAGCTTGGCAACAAAGCCATCTATTCCATCATCTAAATCATTGATATACAGCATAAAAAGAAGCAGTCCCAACTCCGACCCCTGCGGAACACCACCAGTCACTGGCAGCCAACCAGAAAAGGATCCTGTTAGTCCCAGTTGCTGCCTCCTACCAATCAGCCAATGCTCTAACCATACCAATAACTCTCCTATGATACCATGGACTCTTAACTTGGTAAGCAGCCTCATGTACGGCACCTTGTCAAAGGCCTTCTGCAAGTCCAAATATACAACATTCACTACATCCCCTTTATCTATCCTACTTGTAATTTCCTCAAAGAATTCCAACAGGTCCATCAGGCAAGATTTACCCTTAAAGAAACCATGCTGACTTTTTCCTATCTTGTCCTGTGTCACCAAGTACTCCATAACCTCATCCCTAACAATTGACTTCAACATCTTCCCAGCCACTGAGGTCAGGCTAACTGGTCTATAATTTCCTTTCTGCTGTCTCCCTCCTTCCTTAAAGAGTGGAGTGACATTTGCATTAGTGCTGCTTCATGCACCCATGCTGAGTTTGCTAATTTCATCAATTTTGCCTCCAGCTTCCACTCTGCCCTTAAATTCACTTGGTCCATTTCTGTCACCTCCCTCCCCTTTTTTGATCTCTGTCTCCACCTCCATCGACAAACTGTTGGCTGCCATTATTTTATAAACCTACTGATTCGCAGTTATCGTGACTCTTCCGACACTGTCCACTGTAAAAATGCAATTCCCCTTTCTCAGCTCCTTCATCGCCGCTGCACGTGTCCGCAGGACGCTTTCCTTTTCAGTACATCAGAGATGCCCTCTTTCTTCAAAGAACGGGATCTCCCTTCCCTCCGCACCAGCATCTCCCCCATTTCCTGCTGCCTTAATATAGAATTCTTTTGTCCTCACCTACCACCCCATGCTTCCACATTCAACAAGTCATTCTCCGCAGCTTCTGCCATTTTCAACAGGATCCTACCACCATTCACATCTTTACCCCCCCCCCCACTTCCCGCAGGGGTCGCTCCCTCCATGATTCCTTGTCCATTTGTCCTTCCCACATATACTCCTGCTCCTTACCTGCCCACCACATCACCCCCGGCTTCTCCTCTCCTCTCCAGCCCTTGACCTTTCCCAGCCACCTGGTTTCACCTATCACCTTCCAGCTATCCTCCTTCCCTTACCCTCACCTTTTTACTCTGTCGTCTTCCCCCCCCTTCCAGTCCTGAAGAAGGGACTCAGCCTAAAACTTCGACTGTTTGTTCATTTCCATCGATGCTGCCTGACCTGCTGAGTTCCTCTTGCGTTTCGTGTGTTGAACTGAGAGAGAGAGAGAGTGAGTTGCAGGCAAATAGGAGGATAGATTTAAACAGGCTTCCTCCTTTACCTGATAAAAGAACGAGTTACTTACACAGCACGTGGATCTGTATCAGCAAGACTAAAGAGCAAATGCGGAAAGGAGGAATTGGGCCAAGAGGCTGTTTCATCAATGGACCAGAGGGTTGAATTAATTGTAAAATTAATTTATTAAGTAAGCAATGGCGAATGCCAGGTCAAAAGAAGATCCTATATTTTGAGGTCAAAAGATTGTTAGACAATTCGCCAGTGGTGGAACCAGATACCCCAAGCCGGAGCTGCTTGGATAGTACAGAAAGCTCAAGGGCCGAACTGTCTCTTCTCACCCTATGGAAAGCGCCCGAATGGCTAGGGTCAGTCCCCCAAACCACAGCAGCACTGGCTGGGGAGAGAGAACAACAGCGACCTCCAACAACTGGACCCCGACTTCCGCCCCGCGCATTTGCTCGCAGCTCCCACTTCCGCCCCTCTTAGCCGCCCGGCGATTGGCGCAGCCGGTCACGTAACGAACACATCACGCCCTCCCCTTACCAGTCTCCAAAGTATTCGGGGCCGCCGCCATTCTCCCTTCGTTACGCCACGGACATAAACCAGAAGAAGCCGTTTCGCGTCCCCAACACTAATAGTCGGTGCTCACAGGTACGATTTTCCGCACGTTAATCGATGTAATCGACACAGCAGACGAGGAATCAGCCCCCGGCCTCAGCCCGTTCACCGTCTCCGCAAACACGAAGGAAGTGACGAAGACAAGCAGACACTGCCCCCCACCGGAATGGAGGGGAAACGGCACGATATCGCCTCAGGGCTAGAGGACCGCCGGTATGGCCTCCTGACTGCCGGAAGACCGGTGCTGCCGCTCCCTGTCTTAAGGAGGACCGGTGGTGCCGCGCCCTGTCTGCTGGAGGACTGGCGGTGCTACCCCCCCCACCCCCAGTCAGTGGGAGGACCGGTGGTTCTGCCCCCTGTCTGTGGGGGGACCGATGGTGCTGCCCCCTGTCGGTGGGAGGACTGGTGTGCTGTCCCCGTCTGCCTGAATGGAAGACCAGTGGTGGTGTGTACACTGGCCCGTCTCTGTCCCCTCCTGGTTCACCTCTGTGAGCTGTTCCTTCTGGATAACCGCTTTTCCTGACGTCCTCTTTCCTGTGTTCTGACAGGTGGTTTTGGAAGACCCCTGATCACTGTGAACCCCAGCGGGCTGCAGATCACCCCACCGGCGAGGATGAACCCTGTAATCTGGTGGATTCGTACCAGCTTTCAGTCAGTGCAGGACCTCGAGTCCAACCACCTGCTGGACCGGCTGAAACAGAGCCGGAACCAGGTGTTGCTGCTGGTGAGAGGCCCTGAGCAATTCCTTCCTCCTCCTTCCCGTAGCTGCCGGATTGTCTCTGGAGATTGTTGGGAATATGGGAGCGGCAGGGATAATTAGATAACTGTGTTCACTAGGCCACAGAGTGAGATATCATTGAGACAGTAGACCATACGACATAGGAGCAGAATTAGGCCATTCAGCCCATCGAGTCTGCTCTGCCGTTCCATCATGACTGATTTATTATTCCTCTCAATACCATTCTCCAGTCTTCTTTCCATAACTTTTGAACTGCTGACTAATCAAGAACCTGTCAACCTCTGCTTAAAATATACTCAATGATTTGGCCTCCACAGCTCCATAGATTCATCAGCCTCTGACAAAAGAAATTCCTCCTCATCTCTGTTTTAAAGGAAAATCCCTCAATTCTGAGGCTCTTCCCCATTATCCTAGACTCCCGCTATAGGAAACAGTTCTCTCCACATCCAGTCTATCTAGACCTTCCAATATTGCAAAGGTAATACAGGCCCTTTGGCCCAACTGGTCAACACAGGCCACAGCTGGTTCATAATCCTCCATGAACCTCTTAAATGTTGCAATTGGACCCACCTTGACCACTTCCTGGGACAAAAGGTACTTGGTGAAGGGTCTGAGAGAAAATTTACAAGGATGTGGCCGGGACTTGAGGACCTCAGTTAAAGGAAAAGGTTGAATAGGTTAGGACGTTATTCCCTGGAGAGCAGGAGGATGAGGAGAGATTCACAGATGTATTCAAAATTATGAGGGGTACAGATAGGGTAAATGGAGGCAGCGTTGTCCACTGAGGTTGGGTGAGACCTCACCAAGTACCCTGTATCACTGATAGTCACCTCACCAAGTACCCTGTATCACTAATACAGAGTCACCTCACCAAATACCCTGTATCACTGATACAAAGTCACCTCACCAAATACCCTGTATCACTGATACAGTCGCATCACCAAATACCCCATATCACTGATACAGTCACATCACCAAATACCCCGTATCACTGATACAGTTACCTCACCAAATACCCTGTATCACTGATACAAAGTCACCTCACCAAATACCCTGTATCACTGATACAGTCGCATCACCAAATACCCCATATCACTGATACAGTCACATCACCAAATACCCCGTATCACTGATACAGTTACCTCACCAAATACCCTGTATCACTGATACAGTCGCATCACCAAATACCCTGTATCACTGATAGAGTGATGCTCTCTTTATACCATCCTGTCACGCACTCCCAGGGTCAGACACAGGGTAAAGCTCCCTCCACACCGTCCCATCACACACTCCCGGGGTCAGACACAGAGTGAAGCTCCCTCTACCCCGTCCCATCACACACTCCCGGGGTCAGACACAGAATGAAGCTCCCTCCACACCGTCCCATTACGCACTCCCGGGGTCAGACACAGAGTGAAGCTCCCTCCACACCATCCCATCACACACTCCCGGGGTCAGACACAGAGTGAAGCTCCCTCTGCACCGTCCCATCACACACTCCCAGGGTCAGACACAGAGTGAAGCTCCCTCTACCCCGTCCCATTACACACTCCCGGGGTCAGATACAGAGTGAAGCTCCCTCCGCACCGTCCCATCACACACTCCCAGGGTCAGACACAGAGTGAAGCTCCCTCTACCCCGTCCCATTACACACTCCCGGGGTCAGACACGGAGTGAAACTCCCTCCACACCGTCCCATCACACACTCCCGGGGTCAGACACAGAGTGAAGCTCCCTCCACACCGTCCCATCACACACTCCCGGGGTCAGATACAGTGTGAAGCTCACTCCTCACCGTCCCATCACACACTCCCGGGGTCAGACACAGAGTGAAGCTCCCTCTACCCCGTCCCATTACACACTCCCGGGGTCAGACACGGAGTGAAACTCCCTCCACACCGTCCCATCACACACTCCCGGGGTCAGACACAGAGTGAAGCTCCCTCCACACCGTCCCATCACAAACTCCCGGGGTCAGATACAGTGTGAAGCTCCCTCCACACCATCCCATCACACACTCCTGGGCCAAGGATAATACATCAAACATGATTCCTATTCCACTCATTACAGGACATCCGCAGTCGGGCCGAATATGAAGTCAGTCACTTGGAGGGAGCCGTTTGCGTTGACTCAGAGACCACCGATATGGAGAAGACGGTGAAGGAGCTGGGTCTGGCAGGTAGGGACCACTGGGGTTCTGATCCTCAACACCATCGTCTCCCCCTCCTGAATGTCACTCTTTACCTTCCCTCCAGCTAAA
Organism: Mobula birostris; assembly: GCF_030028105.1. NCBI lineage: Eukaryota > Metazoa > Chordata > Chondrichthyes > Myliobatiformes > Myliobatidae > Mobula > Mobula birostris. The sequence goes on from NC_092394.1 coordinate 4,338,257, forward strand.
CGTCTCCCCCTCCCCCTTCATCTACCCCTCCTCTCTTTCATCCCGTCTCTCACTTCCTCCAGCTCCCTCTCATCCCTTCCACCTCACTCCCCTCTCCCTCATTACTAACCCCTGCTTCATCTACCCCTCCTCCCTCTCATCCCCTCCACCTCACTCCCCTCTCCCTCATCACTAACCCCTCCTTCATCTACCCCTCCTCTCTCTCATCCCTTCCACCTCACTCTCCTCTCCCTCATCACTAACCCTTCCATCTACCCCTCCTCTCTCTCATCCCTTCCACCTCACTCCCCTCTCCATCATCACTAACCCCTCCTTCATCTACCTCTCATCTCCTCCACTTCATTCATCTCCTGCTCTCCCTCATTCACTCCCTGTCTCTAACCTCACCTTTTCTTCCTCGAGTCCAATTCGGGTGGATTGACCAGAGGGTCTGGGGGGGGGGGGGTGCGGTGGGGTCTGAGGCTCAAGGGTGTGGAGTGACTGTTGGGGAGTGGGTGGGGGGCAGCGGGTAGGTGTTTGGGGTGAGGGGTAGGGAGTGGAGTTAGAAGGGTGATGAGGGAGTGTTACATTGGCATGAGTGTGAGGGAGAGGAGGTGAGGTGAGGGAGATAGTGAAGGGGAATGGAGGGGGAGTGGAGAGTTGCTGAGGGGGGGGGAAGGGATACTTGGCGGTGGGTGAGGGCGAAGAGGTGGTTTATGAGGAGTACCGGAGGGGCATTGTGTGATCTGGAGTTGAGTTGGGATATTGTGTGATCTGGAGTTGAGTGGGGTATTGTGTGATCTGGAGTTGAGTGGGGTATTGTGTGATCTGGAGTTGAGTGGGGTATTGTGTGATCTGGAGTTGAGTGGGGTATTGTGTGATCTGGAGTTGAGTTGGGGTATTGTGTGATCTGGAGTTGAGTGGGGTATTGTGTGATCTGGAGTTGAGTTGGGGCATTGTGTGATCTGGAGTTGAGTGGGGCATTGTGTGATCTGGAGTTGAGTGGGGCATTGTGTGATCTGGAGTTGAGTTGGGCTGGTTGAGGAATTAGTCACAGTTAAGGGACTGTGCAAGGGAATGAGGGTGAACTTCGTACCCTTGGGCAACCCCTCACCATCACCCTTGCTGTCCCCCACAGACAGCCAGGTGGACAGGGACGTGGTCTGTTACTGCACATTGGGCTACCGTTCCTCCAAGATGGCCCAGTCCCTGGGGCAGTTCCTGGCCCGTGATTTGGGCCAGGGTCTCAGCCACTCACAGAGGATCTACAACCTGGAGGGCGGGCTGATGAAGTGGGCCAACGAGGGCAAGCCCATCGTGGACAGCAAGGAGCAGCCCACCCAACTGGTCCACCCATACAGCAAAGTGTGGGCCTACCTCCTGAAGCCAGAGCTCCGGGCCCCGATGTGAGATGCGACTCAGGACACGGCAACGGAGAGATGGAGGGATCACTGGGAACTCAGTTGTAAGGAAAGGGTTAATCAGGCCGATAATCTCTGCTCATGTGCTTCTACTGCTGATTCACTTTAATATTCACGGCACGGTAGTGTAGCGGTTAGCATAACGCCTTCCAGAGCCAGTGACAGGGTTTAATGCCCACCGCTGTCCGTCGGGAGTTTCTACGTTCTCTCTGTGATACGTGGGTTTCTCCAGGTGCTTTGGTTTCCTCGCACTGTCCAAAGACGTTGGGTTAATTAGTCAGATGGGTGTATTGTGTGACACGGCTCGCTGGGCCCGGGGGGACCAGTTACCGCACTGTGTCTCGACATAAAAAATAAACATGGAAGTTCCAGGGTGCAGGTTGAAGGAGTTTTTACACTGTCGTGTTGTGACAGTGATACAGTGGTGTAATGGTTCGTGCAAAGCTGTGCGACACCAATAATCCGGGTACAATTCCTGCCTCTGCCTGTCAGGGGTTTGTACGTTCTCCCCGTGACTGTGTGGGTTTCCTTTGGGTGCTCTGGTTTCCTCCCATAGCCCAAAGACTTACTAGTTAGCATTAGTACAACCTGGGCATGGTATGTTGTCACAATGGCAACACATCATCGGATGTGTTAGCCGTTGACGCAAACAACACATTTCAGTGTGTTTCAATGTAAATCTGTTCTTTATCTCAATCTTCTAACCGCTGGGCCTGTTGTATGGAAGGGCTGTCATTCACTAACCCCAGCAGGTTATAGGTTTCCCCCACCATCCGAAGGTAGAGCGTTCCTGTGAAATGGTTTGTAAGCCGGAATGTCGTAAAGTGAAGAAGCAATTACCATTAATTTATATGGGAAAAATTTGTGAGCGTTTGCAGACCCAAAAATAACCTACCAAATCATGCCAAATAACACATAAAACCTAAAATAACAGTAACATATAGTAAAAGCAGGAATGATATGATGAATACACAGCCTATATAAAGTAGAAGTACTTTTCCACAATCATTACTGAACTGTTCTCCGTAGCGAAAATCTCACGCAAGCGCTGTTGGCAAAAACACAGCGCAAGCGCTCTCCAGTAACCTTTAAGCTATGAAGCTGCCAAATCATACCAAATAACATGTAAAAATACACAGCCGATATAAAGTAGAAATAATGTATGTACAGTGTAGTATCACTTATGGGAATCGGGAAGACATTGAGCACACTGATGATAGTGTGTTAGGCTGAGTCGTTGGAGGTTGGGGTGGTGCAGTGGCCCCCACCCTCTGGGCCGCTGACCGATACGCGATCTGCAATCGCCTCTGATCTGGGCCGACATTTATGTGCCAGGTGGCACCTAATTAATTAGCTTGTTTATTTCGGCTTTTTTTCTTAAAGATGTGCTGGGTGCCTCCGGGCTACCGCTGCATTCTTTGCGGATCGGTATCTGTCCGCAGCCCGGGGGTTGGGGTGGTGGGATTGGGGTGTCATCTGTTTCCATCAGAGCAAGCAGGTCATCTTCTATGTCTGCCTGCCTCGATGTTGAAGGTCGAGGTTCGTCGTCTGCTGTGGCTGATGTGGAAGGTTTGCTTGACTGCTTAGCCTCGCACATTTTTAGATCATACAGTTCTTTGTAAGGACTCAAACCATCCTGCAAATATGCCCTAAACCGACGTACCCTTTCAAAATTAAAGTCGTACTTTATCATTGCAGCGAAAATCTCATGCAGTTGCTTCACGTTCAGTTCCTGGACGACTTCACTTTCAGTCTGTTCGCTACTGCATTCTGTTTCGATTGTTATCCTTTCCTCTTCCAATTGCATCAGCTCTTCATTTATCAGTTCTTGGTCATGGGATGCCAAAATCTCTTTAACATCATCTTCGTCAACTTCCACAAGCCAAACTCACTTTGTCCTTGCTTCGTTCACTACGATCGAAACGCTTAATTATGTCTATTTTTACGCTAAGTGTAACACCCTTACGAGCTCTTTTAGGCTTTTCCGATACCTTAGAACTCATCTTGCTAATGGCTGCTCACAGGCACGTGTTTAAGCAATGCCGTTCCGAATCCGGGAGAGAGCAGCTGCTCGGGGCGCGCGCTGATTTTTTATCGCGCGCTGCCTTTTTTCGTAACAGTGAAAACATCTTCTGTTAGCGAAAACAGGGAACTAATGTAGGTCTTTCTTAACAGTGAGGTTTCGTAAAGCGAACGTTCGAAAAGCGGGGAACATGTGTACCTGGATCACTCATTAACCCTGGTCGGTTATCTGGAGGTTTAAGCCTGGCTACACTCAGGGTTGAGCTGTTGCTTGAGGGCTGACCTTAGTGTGATTATGGACATAGAGCGGATTGTGACTCAGACATTTCCCTAATGGTACGTTGCGGAGAGCCGCAGTCAATTAATAGTTGGTTCTGCACAAGGAATGTTTTACATAGGTATCATTAGAGTCGGCAGAGCGACAGGGCAGGATAATCACTGTCTGGAGCTGTCTGCAGGGGAACATCCTGTCCCAATGCACAGACACGCGTGTCTCTGTTTGTTCAGAGTTAGGGGTGAGAGACAGGTGATGGGACACACACAGCTCTGGGACGACTGGAGCAGGCACGCACTAGCTCCAGGAACACTCAGCTCTGGGACAAGCACTAGTGCTTTAGCCAGTGCGAGATGGGTGACAGTGGACTGCAGGGCACTGGCAACTGGCAGACTCTCTCTGTTTGTGTGTGGGTCGAGGGCTCTGGGAATGAATGACGGAATTTGTTGGGGTCTGTGGGCCCAGGGTTCATTGGGGTCTGTGGGCCCAGGGTTCATTGGGGTCTGTGGGTTCAGGGTTTGTTGGGGTCTGTGGGCCCAGGGTTTGTTGGGGTCTGTGGGTTCAGGGTTCGTTGGGGTGTGTGAGCCCAGGGTTCGTTGGGGTCTGTGGGTTCAGGGTTCGTTGGGGTCTGTGGGCCCAGGGTTCATTGGGGTCTGTGGGTTCAGGGTTTGTTGGGGTCTGTGGGTTCAGGGTTCACTGGGGTCTGTGGGTTCAGGGTTCATTGGGGTCTGTGGGTTCAGGGTTTTTTGGGGTCTGTGGGTTCAGGGTTCGTTGGGGTGTGTGGGCCCAGGGTTCGTTGGGGTGTGTGGGTTCAGGGTTCGTTGGGGTGTACGGGCCCAGAGATTTTGGGGTGTGTGGGTTCAGAGTTTGTTGGGGTGTGTGGGCCCAGAGATTTTGGGATGTGTGGGCCCAGGGTTTGTTGGGGTGAATGACCAAGCTTGTTGGAAATGGGCCACAACTATCTGAGAACATAAATGGCTTTTATTTCTGTTTTAAATCAATGTGAAAGATTATCATGCTAATTCAATATTAATAACTGAATAAACCAGTGAATTCCAACGCTGAATTCTGTGCTGCCTTATTTAGTATCGCCAGTCCTCAGTGCAGAATGTAAACTCCCATCCCAGGAATAACACAATTAAAGGTAGTAGGAGGGATCTGGGAATACAAGTCCAAAATTCCTTGAAAGTTTCATCACAGGTAGACAGGGTCATAAAGGAAGCCTTTGGCATGTTGGCTCTCATAAATCAAAGTATTGAGTACAGGAGATGGGATGCTGTGTTGAAGTTGTATAAGACATTGGTGAGATTTAATTTGGAATATCGTGTGCAGTTTTGATCACCCACCTACAGGAAAGGTAGCAATAAGATTGAAGGAATACGAGAAAATTTGTAAGGATGTTGCTGGGACTTGAGGACCTGACTTATGGGAAGGATTGAATAGGTTAAGACTTTTTCCCTGGAGCATAAAAGATTGAGAAGAAATTTGAAAGAGGTGTAGAAAATTATGAGGGGTATAGATAGGATAAACGCAAGCAGGCTTTTTCCACTGAGGTTGTCTGGGGCTTCAACCAGAGGTCATGGGTTAAGGGTGAAAGGTGAAATGTTTTTGCTCAGAGGGTGGTGAGAGTGGAATGAGCTGTCAGTGCAGCTGGCGGCTCTGGGTTCAATTGCAACACTTAAGAGAAGCAACACTCACAACACGCTGGAGGAACTCAGCAGGTCGGGCAGCATCCGTGGAAAAGATCAGTCAACGTTTCGGGCCAGAACCCTTCGTCAGGACTGAAGAGGGAAGGGGCAGAGGCCCTATCAAGAAGGTAGGGGGAGGGTGGGAATTTAAGAGAAATTTGGATAGGTACATGGATGGCAGGAATATGGAGGGCTGAGGTCCAGCTGCGGGTCGATGGGGCTAGGCAGATTAATATTTTGGCATGGACTAGATGAGCCAAAGGACCTGTTCTATGACTCTATAAGCACAAAATGAATGTAGTTACTTTTTGATACTAACACTCCCCAGCGTACAGACTCTAAAGGTGCCTTCTCTTCCCCGGGGTACAATCCCCTCTTCACCTGATCCACCTATCACCTACCAGCCCCTGCCTCACACTCCCCCACCTTTCTACATACTGGCCATCTCTCTACAGGGAAAGGTGCAGGACTTAGGCCATTCGGCCCCTCAAACCTGTACTGTCCCTCCATATGCCTGGGTGGTAGCATCTCAGAGGATCTATCCTGGGCCCTGCACATCGATACAACCTTGGAGGAGGTATGCCAGCATCTTCACATACTTTATAGATGTTTAAGGAGATTCAGCATGTTATCAAAGTCCTTGACAAACTTCGACAGAAGTATGATGGAGAGCTTTCTGACTGGTTGCATCGGCATCGTAGCCTGGAATGGAGGCTCCAATGCACAGGATCCATTCACAAGAGGCGACAGAGAGTAATACACCAGGTGCTGCAGGAACTCGGCGAGTCAGGCAGCATCTATGGAGGGGAATAAACAGCCAACGTTTTGGGCCGAGACCTTTCATTGGGTCCTGACATCAACTGTTCATTCCTCTCCATAGAAGCTGCCTGACATGTAGAGCTCCTCCAGCATTTTATGTGTGTTGCTGAAGATTCCCAGTGTGTGCAGAATCTCCTGAGTTCATGAGTCAGTGGGAGACTCCCACCATCTGGGCCATGCCCTCTTCTCAATGCTGCTGTTATATAAGGGGTACAGGGGCATGAGACCCGCACCTCAGAGTTCAACAACAGCTTTTTTCATCAGCTTGGACTGATGTCATTATGTTTGTTTTGTCCTGAGGGTTATGTATATTTCCTGCTAATTGTATGTAATTTACGTTTATAACACACTGTGCTGCTGCATAAGGTGAATATTCTTTGAAATTACATTCTGGGTAAATACACCCACAACAGTAAACTTGAACATCGTCCTGTCTGATCTATGCTGGCCTCAGTCTTGGGTGAGACTAGAACCAGAGGTCATGGATTAAGGGTGAAAGGTGAAATGTTTAAGGGGAACATGAGGGGGAACTGTTTCACTCAGAGGGGGGTGAGAGTGTGGAACAAACTTCCAGAGGAAGTGGTGGATGCGGGTTTAATTGCAACATTTAAGAGACATTTGAATAGGTACGTGGATGGGATAGATGTGAAGGGTTATGACCCAGGTGCAGGTCAATGGGAAACCAGGCCAGAATGGACTAGATTGGCCAAAGAGCCTGTTTTTTTGTGACTGTAGGGAAAGGTTGAACAGGTTTGGACTTTATTCCCTGGAGCGTAGGAGAATGAGAGGAGATTTGATAGAGATATACACAATGATGAGGGGTATAAATAGGGTTAATACAAACAGGCTTTCTCCACTGAGATTGGGTGTGACTAGATCTAGAGATTATAGTTAAAGGTTAAGGGTGAAAGATGAAATGTTTAAGAGAAGTTTGAATAAGTACATGGATGAGAGAGGTATGGAGGGCTATTATCGTGGTGCAGATAGATGGGTCTAGATGGGCCAAAAGGCCTGTGTCCGTACGGTAGTGCTCTACAACTCTAAGTGCTAGTCTGGCTGGTCCTGAACACAGCCGGTAATGATAATGTAGTTCACTGCGTGCTGATACCTTGTACAACAGTGGCGAAGCAGTCAAAACGTTTTCACAGATCCAGTAGTCCTGAGATTAGAACGTTTTGATTGGGATCTTGGATCGTGGATGATCTGACCATGGCATGGCCTCACCACCCGCTGAGCGGGAGGCTGTCCTGAGTAATTCGTCAATGTGTGGCCGCCTGTGATCGGTGCTTACCCACAGGCTTCCTGCACACTAATTTTTTGGGATGTCACAGATGTGGTGTGTCCAGCAGCTCTGGGTCTGTCCCTGCAGCTAATGCTTCCCGTCCATCCGGTGCTACAACAGGGCAGCCAGGTGGCCGGAGGTTGTCAGGACCCCTACTCCTCTCCTGAAGCTCACGGAGTAGGGAGACCACCTGTACTCTAGTATAACACTTTACAGCGCCAGCAACCCAGGTTTAATTCCCACCATTGTCTGAATGTTCTCCCCACGACTGTGTGAGTTTCCTCTGGGTGCCCTGGTTTCCTCCCACATTCCAAAGACATGCGAGTTAGGATTAGTAAGTTGGGGGCATGCAACATTGGTGCTGGAAGCGTGGTGACACTTGTGGGCTGCCCTCGGACAGAGTTGGTCATTGATGCAAATAATGCATCTTACTATGTGTTTCATAAAGAACGACAGCACTGTAAAAGGCTCTTCGGTCCATCTAGTCCTTACTGAACTGTTATCCGCCTAGTCCTATTGACCTGCATTGGGACCATGCCCCTCCCATCCATGTACTTATCCAAATTTCTCTTCAATGTCACAATCAAACCTGCATCCCCCACTTGTGCAGGCAGCTCATTCCACACCCTCACCATTCTGTGAGTGAAGAAGTTTCCCCTCATGGTCTCCTTAAACATTTCACCTTTCACCCTCAACCCATGACCCCTAGTTCTAGTCTAACCCGGCCTCAGTGGAGAAAACTTGTTTGTATTTACACTCCTCATAATTTTATATGCCTCTATCAAATCTCGCCTCATTCTCCTACCCTCTAGGGAGTAAAGTCCTAACCTACAACCTTTTCCTATAACTCAGGTCCTCAAGTCCTAGCAACATCCTTGTAAATTTTCTCTGCACGCTTTCAATTAATTTTGATCTACTTGTGTACCTCTGAACCATCAGGCCCTTGAACCAAAGGGGATAACTTCACTCAACTTCACAACCTTTGGACTCAATGTGTGGTTAAGTGCCTTGCCGAAGGACACAACACGCTGCCTCAGCTGAGGCTCGAACTAGCGACCTTCAGATCACTAGACTGACGCCTTAACCACAATCCTACACTAATCCCAAACAACACAGGAGAGGCAAATCTCAGCAGGTCAGGCAACATCTATGGAGGAGAATAAAAGATGACATTTTGGGCCGAGACCCTTCAGCAGCTCTGGAAAGGAAGGGGGAAGATAGCAGAATTAAAAAGTGGGGGCCGGGGAAGGAGGAGAAGCTGGCAGGTGATAGGTGAAACCAGGTGAGTGGGGGGGGAGGGTTGGATAAAGTAAGAAGCTGGAAGTTGATAGGTGGAAAAGCCAAAGGGCTGAAGAAGGAGGAACCTGATAGGAGAGGAGAGTGGGAGAGTTATCCATAGGAGAAAGAAGGAGAAGGAGCACCAGGGAGAGGTGAACAGGTAAAAGACGAGAGTGGGGAATTGAGGGAGAGGGAAAGAATCACCGGAAGTTGGAGAAATCGATGTTTGTGCCACCAGGTTGGAGGCTACCTAGTCAGAATATGAGGTGTTGCTTCATCATCACGGACCAGCATGTTGGAATGGAAGTGGGGATTGGAATTAAAATGTCCGGCCACCGGGAAGTTCTGCTCTTGTTGGAATGGAAGTGGGGATTGGAATTAAAATGTCCAGCCACCGGGAAGTTCTGCTCTTGTTGGAATGGAAGTGGGGATTGGAATTAAAATGTCCGGTCACTGGGAAGTTCTGCTGTTGTTGGAATGGAAGTGGGGATTGGAATTAAAATGTTCGGCCACCAGGAAGTTCTGCTCTTGGCAGGTGGACAGAGGTGCTCAATAAAGCTCTCTCCCAACTTACGACGGGTCTCAGCAGTGTAGAGGAGGCTGCATCAGGAGCAGTGACCCCGACAGATTCACAGGAAGTGCTGCCTCACCTGGAAGGACTGTTCGTGTTTATGATCTGGGAAGGAACATCTGCAGTCCCTCGTGCCCACATTAACCAATGGGCCGAATGGCCTCATTCCACTCCTACATCTTATTCTTCCCACAACCCCATGAACCCTTCCTAGACCCACCCACCTTCAGAGGACGGTGGAGCACCCGGGGGCGGGGAGGGAATCCAGAGCATGCAAACTCCACACAGACAGTGTCAGAGGTCAGGATTGAACCCAGTTCTCTGGATCGTGAGGCCGCGCCTCTGCCCATCGCACCACCTACCAAAGTCCGACATGAGGCCGCGTCTTTACCCAGCACATCACGTATTGATGACCGACATGAGGCCGTGTGCACCACCTATCGATGTCAGCTGATGAGAGTCCGCACATCTGCCCAGCCCATCACCTATTGCTGTCCGACACGAGGCCATACCTCTGCCCAGCACACCACCTGTGGATGTCAGCCGATGTGAACAGTTTCACTGTGTTCATCCTCAATGTTTGGGAAGAGGGGAGATGGGGGTTACGACACAGGGGAGCTGTGTGTTCTCCGTGCCCTGCAGTGAGAGGATTTCATGATGCCCAGGTTGATTGGGTTTGCTAACTACCGGGCAGCTGAGTCACGCAGCGGTTAACAGGACACATTACAGTGCCAGTGATCCAGGTTCAATTCCCACCGCCATCTGTAAAGTGCCTGAAGGTCAATCAGCCAAAGGCCTGAGTTTACCAGTCTGAAGTCCACCGAGGCCCGATGTCCGGCAGTCCACTGGAGGCCTGTCCTGGGGTTGGGAACTGTCTGTGTGTGGGTGGGAGGGACGGACGGACGAACGGAAGGGGTTTGTTTTGCTGTTTGTTGTGTTCTGCCAACCATTGTGGGCATGCTATGTTGGCACCAGAATGCCTGACGACACTCGCAGTCTGACCCCAGCACATTGTCGGGTGTGTTGGCTGTTAGCACAAGCGACACATTCCACTGTACAGGTGATAAATAAATAAATCAATCGGAATCTTTTCATTCTTCCCATGACGGTGTGAGCTTCCTCCAAGTGCTCCAGTTTCCTGCACTTTCCAAAGACGTGTGGGTTAGGGTTGGTAAGTTGTGGGCATGCCACGTTGGTGCCAGAGGCATGGTGACACCTGGGGGCTGCCCTCAGCACATCCTTGCACTGTGTTGGTTGTTGCTGCAAACGACACATTCACTGTGTGTTTTGATGCACGTGGGACTAATAAAGTTAATATCTATCTCTTTATTAATTTCAATAAAATCAGGGGTGCAGTGCTAGCCGGTGTGTGTCCGGCACATCTTCAGGGGTGCAGTTTCTGAGAGACTCAAATCACCCTGGGTGGCACCTAATTAATTAGCTTGTTTATTACGGATGTTTTTTTCTTAAAGAGCTGCCAGATGCGCTCCGGCTAGCACTGCACCCCTGAATAAAATCACTGAGACCAGAGTCACTCTGGACCGGATACAGGCACAGGTTTTGTCAGCACATTGCATGTAGTCAGATGTCCACTCCTGGGTCTTTCTCCATTGACCGGTCCATTTAGGCAGTCCTATTAATCCACTGTCTGTGGGGTAGAGCCTCCTGCTGGGATTTCACCCCTCTGCTGCCTGTCACACTGAGTCTGTGACGTTGGCCCAGGTAGGGAAGGTACTGAGGTCAAACATCGCCCGACCCCAGGTGTTGACGGCCACAATCACAGAAACCACTCCGATCAGATTGAGAGCGAGCCCTGCTTTGACCTGCACAGAGATAAAAACTCATTAAAAATCTGTACTGCACCCCCCACCCCCTCCCAAAGAGTGACCAACCAGTGGTCCCCCACACCAGAACGTCCCAGAGAAGCAGGATGTCATCTGGATGCAGCAAGCACAGTTGTCTGGGTCACTGACAGAGGACAGCTGGAAGCTTCTGGGTAATTTACCCCAGGCTGTTCCAGTGTGACTAGAGCAAGCGATTAGTTTCATTTGTTACGTACAGTGAAATACATCGTTTGTGTCAACAGTTAACGCAGTCCAAGGATGTGCTGGGGACAGCCCGCAAGTGTCCAGCACCAACATAGCATGCCCACGACTCACTAACCCTAGCCATAGGTCTTTGGACTGCAGGAGGAAACTGGAGCACCCGGAGGAAACCCATGTGATCACGGGGAGAATGGACAGACTCCTTTCAGACATTGGCAGGAATCAAACCCCGAACTTACCACCAGCGCTGTAAAGCATTACAGTAACCACCATGTTGCTGTGCCACGTACCATAAGCTCTCTCCCTTTCACCTTAAGCCTAAGTTTTTGACATTTCCACTGTGGGGAAGAGAAGACTGATTATCCACCCGATCTGTGCCACTCTATCAAGTCACCTCTCAGTCTCCAATACTCCAGAGAAAACAACCCAACTTTGTCCAATATCTCCGTACAGCTCGTGCTCTCTAATCCAGGCAGCATCATGGTGAATCTCCTCTGTACCCCATCCAAAGCCTCCTCACCCTTCCAGCAATGAGGCGATCAGATCTGCACACAGTACCAATGGACCTGGGTTAGGCTGGGTGCGGACATGTTGGGAGGGGTCTACGTTTCCACCCCAGTGAGGGGCAGGAAGCTGAAGCTGAGGAAGGCATGTGACTGCAGAGAAGGCAGGCGAGAGTTTGGCCATTCATGCCATCGTTTCTGTGCTACAGGTCCCTCTGTTCCACAATGACCGTAGTCCAGAAGCTGATCAGCGCCCTGTACAGGCCCCGGTGCTCATCAGCGCACTATACGGGTACGGGCCCCGGTGATGATCTCCTCACTGTACGGGCCCCGATAATGATCAGTGCACCTTACAGGTATGGGCCCCGGTGCCTATGTTCAGATGTGAGGGTAAATCTCCCTGCCACCTGTCTCAGGGAACCTCAAGACCACCACTGCTTCCTTTCCAAGCACTTACCATGTCCGAGACCCTGAGCTGGCCGTACGAGAAGACGATGGCGTTGGGCGGGGTCGCCACAGGCAGCATGAAAGCAAAGGAGGTGCTCAGGGTGGCTGGAATCATGATGTAGAGGGGGTTCATTCTGATCCGGGAGGCCTGGGTGGGGCAAGAGGGAGAGTTGTAGGGTTAAGCACGTAGAGGGGGTTCATTCTGATCCGGGTGGGGCAAGAGGGAGAGTTATAGGGTTAAGCACGTAGAGGGGGTTCATTCTGATCCGGGTGGGGCAAGAGGCAGAGTTGTAGGGTTAAGCATGTCTCAGGCTCAGAGTCCATAGAGAATCAGGATCAGGTTGATTATTAGCAGGACACTGCACTGTGTTAAAAAAAAATCAGGACAAGTTACAAGAAATGTAGATATAAATACATAGTTCAAACAGAGAGCGGTGGTGAGGTAGTGTTCTTGGGTTCTTTGTCTATTCAGAAATCTGATGGCACAGGGGAAGAAACTGTTTATAAGAGTGTGTATCTTCCTTCGTTATAGAGGGCATGTCCTGGGTGATGGGGATCCTTAATGATGGATGCCTCCTTTCTGAGGCATCACCTTTTGAAGATGTCCTCAGTGCTGGGGAGGCTCGAGCCCATGATGGAGCTGGCTGAGGTTACAATCCTCGGCAGCTTTTTCCGATCCTGTGCAGTGGCCCCTCCACACCAGATGGTGATGTAACCAGTTAGAATGCTCTCCACAGTAAATCTGCGGAAATTTGCTTGTGACTTTGGTGACAGACCAAATCTCCTCAAACTCCTTGTGAACTCCAGCTGCTGCCACGTCTTCTTCAGAATTGCATCAGGATGTTGGGCCCAGGATGAGGACAGGGTAAGTACCAGACCCAGTTCCACTGCAGGAGCACAGCAGGTTTACCAGCATCGATGCAGGGATGCAGGTAGGGATTCCCACTACCAACCCAATGTGCATTGCGTGGCTGTTGTGGGAGTGATGGAGACCGAGGGAGGAGCTGGGTAGGTTACTGAGCAACGACAAGGCCTGGAAGTGACATAGGACAGGTGGCTCCAATCCCCGCAGTTCACGAGTGTTTGACAAGGAATCCCAGATCCCCCTCCTCCCTAGATGTTGGCGGACCCTCGGAGCGGGTGTTGGGACGCACCATGGAAGCCAGGATGGGGAGGAAGAGAGTGGCAGTGGCCACGTTACTGGTACACTCGGTGAAGGTGGCGATCAGCAGGCAGAGAACAGTGACGATGGCCCATGGTGGAATATTCTGCAGGGGCAGCAGCTGGCTTCCCAGCCACCTGGACAGTCCCGACTCCTGCGAGGGAAAAATGGGAGTTTTATCTGCTGACAGCATTTACACTCGGGATATTACATACCAAAACTTTTCAGAACTTGACCCACTCCTCCCAATCTCACCTGTCTTCTCCTGACCTCTGCCCTGTCCCACATCTGCTTGACCTGCTCAAGGGTAGGTCGCACCTGATCCATACAGGTACATTTGACCTGGTCCAGTGAGGAGATGTTAACGCTGTGCCCTCTGGTCCTAGACTCCCCACTATAGGAAACATCCTCTCCACATCCGCTCCATCTGTGTCCTCTGGTCCTAGACTCTCCCACTATAGGAAACATCCTCTCCACATCTGCTCCATCTGTGTCCTCTGGTCCTAGACTCCCCCACCATAGGAATCATCCTCTCCACATCCGCTCCATCTGTGCCCTCTGGTCCTAGACTCCCCCACTATAGGAAACATCCTCTCCACATCCACTCTATCTGTGACCTCTGGTCCCAGACTCTCCCACTATAGGAAACATCCTCTCCACATCCACTCTATCTGTGCCCTCTGGTCCTAGACTCCCCCACTATAGGAAACATCCTCTCCACACCCACTCTATCTGTGTCCTCTGGTCCTAGACTCTCCCACTATAGGAAACATCCTCTCCACACCCACTCTATCTGTGTTCTCTGGTCCTAGACTCCTCCACTATAGGAAACATCCTCTCCACACCCACCATATCTGTGTCCTCTGGTCCTAGACTCCCCCACTATAGGAAACATCCTCTCCACATCCACTCTATCTGTGTCCTCTGGTCCTAGACTCTCTCACTGTAGGAAACATCCTCTCCACATCCGCTCTGCCCAGCTCTTTCAATATTCGATAGGTTTCAATGAGATCCCTTTTGTCATTGTTTTGAATTTCAGCAAGTACAAACCCAAAGCTATCAAACTTTCCCTATACATTAACCTTTTCATTGCTGGGAATTTTCTTGTAAACCTGCTCTGGACTCTCTTCAAAGCCAGCACAGCCTTTCTTAAATATTGGGCCTAAAACTGCTCACAGTACTCCAAATGTCTTATGAAGCCGCAGCATTATAAGCACAAATCACTATTATAACACAGCATTACAACACTACAGCACATAAACAGGCCCTTTGAACAGATCACACGGGGTAGACACCAAATGACATCACAAAGCGAGGATCTCATACAGACTGACTTTACAGAACAGTACAACACAAAAACAGACCCTTTGGACCAATCTAGTCCATGCAAACTATTAATTGGCCTAGTCCTATTGACCCACATCTGGACCATAGCCGTCTTTGCCCCTCCTACCCTTGTACTTCTCCGAACATCCACCCCGTCTGCTGGCAGCTCGTTCCACACTCTCACCACCCTCAGGGTGAAGAAGTTTCCCCTCATGTTCCCCTTAGATATTTCACTTTTTATCGTTAATCTATGACCTCTAGTTCTATTCACACCCAACCTCAGTAGAAAAGGCTTGCATTTACCCTATCCATACCCCTCATAATTATGTTGGTTTTTGTATGATCCTGAAATTTTAGGAACGTGAGGACAATGGTTAATGAAGGAATGTCTTACCTCGCAGCCCCTGGCCAAGGCAAAGCCTCCTCCTAACAAGAGGATCACATTCCAGGGCACCTTCTTCTGCACCAGTTTCCATTCCAGGAGCCGGGTGCCGGGGGACTCCGTCCGCTGCCTGCCTGCACCACGGGAGGGAAAATAAACAGCTGTTAACTGATAAGGAAGCGGAGCAGAGGTGGGATGTCAATGGCACAGTGTTGTGGAGGTTATGATGAAATAAACAGCTGTTAACTGATAAGGAAGCGGAGCAGAGATGGGATGTCAATGGCACAGTGTTGTGGAGGTTACTGTAACACTTCACAGCTCCAGCAACCTGGCTGCAATTCTCACCGCCGTCTGCAAGGAGTTTGTGTGTTCCTGTGACTGCTTGGGTTTGCTCCAGGTGCTCCAGTTTCCTCCCACATCATGGAGACGTAGGGCTTAGGGTTAGTGAGTTGTGCACATGCTATATTGGCACCGGAAGTGTGGTGATATTTGCAGGCTGCCCCCAGTACAATGCTTGGACTGTGTCGGCTGCTGAGGCAGATGATGCATCTTACTGTGTGTTTCAATGTACGTGTGACAAATAAAACTCATCGTTAATCTTTAGGTGCTGGATCGCCGAGCACAGGCTGGGTGCGGATTCACTAACTCAGCAGATGTACCTGTTAATGGCCAGGTAGAAGCTGGACCCCATGGCCTCCTGGCCCGGAGACACCATCTCCAGCTAAACCAAACTCTTGAAAACAAGACTGCCACAGCAGGTAGTGCTGCTGCCTCACAGGCCCAGAGACACTGATTCAATCACGGCCTCTGGCACTACCTGTGTGAGGCTTGAAAGTTGTCCCTATCACTGTGTGTCTGTGAGTGTGCACATGTGCACATACATGTGTACGTGTGTGTGTGTGTGTGTGTGCTTTCTTCTTAAGCTGATCACCTTGACCGGGGCACAGGCTGCCGACAGCAGCTCTCCAGAGTCCTCTGTCCTGGGCCAGTCTAGCAAGTTGTCCCCAGGTGTAGCCCATCTTCGAAGACTCTTCCTCTTCCAGGAATGAGGCCTTTGGAGCTCCGGCAGCTCTGGGTTTTAAGGGATGGGCTTCTTAATCCTATACCCAACCCCTCTCCTACAACAGCCAGGATCGGGACTGTCCATAGTGGAATTATTCACTGGGTTTTTACAGGACGGGATTACTAGCCTCATGCCCAACCCTTCTCCTCTTGCAGCTGGGATTGGGACCGTCCATAGTAGAGTTTTGTGTGCATGTATATAACTGTGTGTGCATAGATGTGAACAAGTTTTGTGGGTTGTGAACAAAATGGAGAATTTACCCACAGCAATGAATTGTCTCAACCCAAGGTGACAAGCCCAGTGAGAGTTGGCAGAGAAACCATCCCCTCTCCATGGGGCCTGTCCCCGGGACAGCCTCTGACCAAAAGGTGTGCTCCAGGAATGAAACTTGCTGTTGTAACAGAGTGGAGAAGGGTGACAAATACCCCAACAGCCAGCGTGGAGGCATCACCAAATGCCCAACAGAAGAACCAGGCTGGAGTCAGGACTGACTCCAGACCCTTGTGGATCAGGCAGGGCTGGAGCTGGGGTTAGCTATCTCCAGGAGGTGGCCGACTCCCTTCAAAAGAAGGACATCCATTTAGAACAGAGATCTGGAGGAATTTCCTTAGCCAGAGGGTGGTGAATCTGTGGAATTCATTGCCACAAGACGGCAGTGGAGGCAGAGTCACTAGGTATATTTAAAGCGGAGATTGAAGGTTCTTATTTGGTAAGAGTGCCAAAGGATATGGGGCAAAGGCAGGATAATGGGGTTGAGAGGGAAAGTAAATCAGCCATGATGAAGTGGTGGAGCAGACTTCAAGGACTGAATGACCCAATTCTGCTCGTATGTCTTACGGTTGGATAGACAGACAGACAGAAACACACACACACACACACACACACACACACACACACATCATACTTGCCCATTCATGTAACCTGTCCATATCCCCCCTAAGGTTCTCCTCTCAGATCCACCATTATATCATCAACAAGATTGGATCTAGAACAGGGTCTTATGGAACCACAGCAACAAGAGAAAGTGGACACAAGGAAAGTCAATTCATAGAGCACAGCTGTGCTGCCAAACACCAACAAACGTCACAGTCCATACACACCCAGGGTGCTGGGAGAAGCCCCCTCTCCCGGGCACATACCTGTCATGTCCTCTTCTGCACTCCGCCTGCCCTGCACCCAGGGCTTGAGCTGTGGTCTCTGTGAAGGTGCGATAAACATCAGGATCGTGATGAAGATCACCACGGTGGCATCGGTAACAAATCTGAAACAAGCAGAAATGGTGAGTGTTGAGGCTGGTGGGTGGTGGGCTGTCTCCAGGGAACCAGGGGCAGAGATCGGCACTGGGACAGGTGGCTGCTTAGGCCATCTTTTCCCAGGACACAATAACCAACACCAGAGGACATCCATTTAAGCTGATTGTGGCAAGTTTATGGACAATGTCAGAGGTATTTATTTTAAAAACACAGAAAGTGGTGGGTACATGGAACACACCTGGGGGGGTGGCAGTAGAGGCTGATAGAATACAGACATACATGGGACTCAGGCACGTGAATGAAGGAAAATTGGAGGGTTATGGCTGTGTACGAGGAGAGGGTTAGATTGGATGGAGGGTTAGATACTGTGTAGGAGGGGAGGGTGAGATTGGAAAGGAGGGTTAGGTACTGTGTAGGAGGGGAGGGTTAGATTGGAATGGAGGGCTAGATACTGTGTAGGGGGGAGGGTTAGATACTGTGTAGGAGGGGAGGGTTGTGGTTGTGTAGGAGGGGAGAGTTAGATTGGAATGGAGGGTTAGATACTGTGTAGGAGGGGAGGGTTATGGTTGTGTAGGAGGGGAGGGTGAGATTGGAAAGGAGGGTTAGATACTGTGTAGGAGGGGAGGGTTATGGTTGTGTAGGAGGGGAGGGTGAGATTGGAAAGGAGGGTTATATACTGTGTAGGAGGGGAGGGTCGTGGTTGTGTAGGAGGGGAGGGTGAGATTGGAAAGGAAGGTTAGATACTGTGTGGGAGGGGAGGGTTATGGTTGTGTTGGAGGGGAGGGTTAGATACTGTGTAGGAGGGGAGGGTTAGATTGGAGGGGATGGTTATGTACCATGTAGGAGGGGAGGGTGAGATTGATGGGTTATGGTTGTGTAGGAGGGGAGGGTTAGATACTGTGTGTGGGGGGGAGGGTGAGATTAAAGGGGAGGATGAGATTGGAGGGGAGGGTTAGATTGGAGGGTTATGGTGGTGTAGGAGGGGAGGGCGAGATTAATTGCAGCGGTCAGCACAGTATCGTGAGGTGAAGGGACTGTGCTGTGCTGTACCTTACTATGTTCTACAAGACTGTAAGAAATGGGAGCTGAATTAGGCCATTCAGCCCATTGAGTCTGCTTTGCTATTCCATCGTGGATGATTTATTATTCCTCTCAAACTCATTCTCCTGCCTTCTCCCTGTAACCTTTGACGCCCTGGCTAATCAAGAACCTATCAACCTCTGCTTTAAATATATCCAATGACTCTGCCTCCGCGGCCGTCTGTGGCAATGAATCCCTCTGGTGGAAGAAATTCCTCCTCCTTCTCTGTTCTAAAAGGACGTCCTTGTATTCTGTGGATGCGCCCTCTGATCTTAGACTCCCTCACTATAGGAAACATCCTCTCCATTTCCATTTTATCTGGGCCAGAGCCATCAAATGCTCCTCATTCCCAGGGTCATTCTCATGACCCTATCCAATGCCAGCACATCTTTTCTTAAATACGAGGCCCAAAACTACTCACAATACTCCCAAGTGCAGTCTGACCAATACCTCAGCATCACATCCTTGCTTTTATATTCTAGTCCTCTCAAAATGAATGCCAACATTGCATTTGCCTCCCTTAATTTATATACTGAAGGGTACCCATGAGTAGGCTCTTCCCACCCTAACAACGTCACAACCCTGATTAATCCTTACCCAGTCACAGGACAGTTTACAATTAACCCACCCGGTTCGTCTTTGGAGCACCCAGGGAGGACGTAGAGAGACTCCTTACAGAATAGCACCGGAATTGAGCTTCGAAACACCCCAATCTATAATAGTGTCATGCTAATCGCTATTCTACTGTGGTGTGAAACATACCCCTACGCTCTACAATGAGCAGATTGCTTTACATTAGCTTCTGTGATTCTGACAATTAATAAAAACATCAACAAGTTCACTGGACTCTAAAATGTTGTCAAACAAACATCTCCATCGAGACTGGCTCCAACTGCACTTTTTCAGTGTGTGGGGATGGTTTTGGGGACAAAGAAGGGAGTGAAAGGAGTTAGGGTTCAGATAGGGTTTAGAGACAGGGATGTAGGCAGTTAGATGTCAGATTAGGGTTTAGAGACAGGGATGTGGGGAGCTAGAGATCAGATTAGGCTTTAGGGACAGGGATATGGGGAGCTAGTGGTCAAAATAGTGTTTAGGGGCAGGGATATGGGGGTTAGTCGTCAGATTAGGGTTTAGGGACAGGGATGTGGGGAGTTAGAGGTCAGATTAGGGTTTAGAGACAGGGATGTGGGGAGTTAGAGGTCAGATTAGGGTTTAGGGAAAGGGATGTGGGGAGCTAGCAGTCAGATTAGGGTTTAGGGACAGGGACATGGGGGGTTAGAGGTCAGATTAGGGTTTAGGGACAGGGACATGGGGGGGTTAGAGGTCAGATTAAGATTTAGAGACAGAGATGTGGGGAGTTAGAGGTCAGATTATGGTTTAGGGACAGGAATGTGGGGAGTTAGCGGTCAGGCCTCCACTCCATGTTTGAAGGCAGCAACATAGATGGGTGGCAAAGGACACCTGTGTATTTAGGGCTGTTCCAAATCCCCAGGATCAGATGCTCGTGTTTAGTAGGAGATATGAGGAGACGAGAGAGCTCATCAGTCGAAGTGCATGGAGTTTGAGCCTGGAACTTGAGGTCCCAATATTGGCTGGTCTGGTAGTCAATTGGATGTCTCAAAGTCGAAGCCCAGTGACTGAAGCCTGGAGGTGTGTATGGGGAAAGGGATTTGTTTCGAGTCGTTCTGATGAACACTGAGGACGTGCCATGTTGGTGTCAGAATGCGTGGTGACACTTGCAGGCTGCCCCCAGCACATCCCTAGCTTGTGTTGGTTGTTAACATAAACGACACTTTTCACAGCATGTTTCCATGCACACGTGATAAATAAATCTATCTGAGCTAGTCTGGCGCCACATAGTGGGCCGAAGGGCGTTTTCATGTGCAGTTCTGTTCTATGCTTGGAACTGTCCGGTCCCTTGCCTCCTCAGGTGCTGCTTGACCTGCTGAGATCAGGGTCCGATGCCAGACATCCCACCCTGCAAAAACTGATTTCAGGGAGGTAGCACCATCAATTTGTGGGAGACTTCCGGGAGAGGTGGGATGTCTGTAGTAGAGTAGCTCCTTAGCAGCTAGCCAGCTAGTTTAAATAACGTTAGCTATGCTAATGAACGAATGACACCTGTTAAACTCACCTCAACATGTCTTGTACAGTCTTAACCCACCATGGGCAATAGAAAAGTCACTGTTGTAAACAGTGCAGCGAGCAACGCTGTCATTATTTTTGACCCCTATTAGGCAGGGGTACACTTTAGTGTAGTCTGGGGTGATGTACATTTTATATTTTCTTTTTTTGGAACACTGTCGCTCTCTCTCTCTCTCGCGCTCGTGGTCGCTCTCACTCGCGCTTGCTTTCTTGCTCTCGCGCGTTCTCTCACGCTCGCTCTCAAAAAATCAATTTCCAGGACATTGTATATAATTTGCGGGCATCAGGGAGCCACTATTAATATGCGGGAGACTCCCGGAACTTCCAGGAGAGGTGGGATGTCTGATCCGATGCGAACCGGATGTGAGGCCTGGCTGTGGTCCAGCTCAGGAGGCTGTCCCTCCCCGGCCTGTTCAATGCTGCGGCCTCCTTGTCATGCACCTCACGGACTCTGGAGCTGAAGGCTGCCGTTGCCAAGCAGCTGTTGCCAGGCACCGGTTGAGGGTGAAAGGGAGAGTTTGGCAGGGGGCGGGGGGTCAGCAGATCTGATGAGGTGCAATGAGGAGCAGATTCTGGGAGGCCTGCCCTGGTCCACAGGCGGAGGACTCCCTGTGTTGTTTCCCCTGACTGGGGGAGGGGGGTGTCAGGGAGTGGAGTAAGGGGTCTGCCCTGGTCCACAGGAGGAGAACTCCCTGTGTTTTGTCCCCTGGGGAGGGGGGTGTCAGGGAGTGGAGTAGTGGGCCTGCCCTGGACCACAGGAGAACTCTCTGTGTTTTGTCCTGTAAAGGGGGGAGGGTGTCAGGGAGTGGAGTAAGGGGTCTGCCCTGGTCCACAGGAGAACTCTCTGTGTTTTGTCCCCTGGGGAGGGGGGTGTTGGGGTGGGGGTTTGCCCTGGTCCACAGGAAGAGAACTCCCAGTGTTTTGTTCCCTGGGGAGGGGTGTGTCAGGGAGTGGAGTAGCGGGCCTGCCCTGGACCACAGGAGAACTCTCTGTGGTTTGTCCCCTGACTGGGGGTGGTGTGGGGTGGGGGTCTGCCCTGGTGCACAGGAGAACTCATTGTGTTTTGTCCCCTGGGGAGGGGGATGTCTCCAGGATCTCCCCCCAGCCCCCATGCACCGGGCAGAGAGCCAGGATTCTCTCTGTGCTCTGACAGGAAGGATCTGAGGAAACAGTAAACTTGGGAGTGGGACAGCACAGGAATGGGCTCTTCGGCCCACATTGACAGTGCCGGCAATGACACCAATTTAAATTAACCTCAGTCTGATGTTCTCAAAGAGGATCACCACCATCCCAGCCCACACATACTCCATATGCTTCTTGTCTTCCACCTGTCTAACAGCCCCTTAAACGCCTCTACCTTTCTCCACCACCATCACTAGCAACACATTCCCAGCACCTCTCAATCGCTGTATAAAAAAACAACCAGCCTCACACATCACCTTTGAACCCACCTTCAATGCCTGCCCTCTGGCATCAGACATTCCAACCCTGGGAAACATATTTTCCCTGTCTACTCTACCATGCCTCTCATAATCTTACGAACCTCTATCAGATCTCCCTCAGCCTCTGCCACTCCAGAGGAAACAACCCAAGTTTGTCCAAGCACTCCTTGTAGCACATAGCCTCTAACTGAGGCAGTAACCTCTTCTGCACCCTTTTCAAAGCCTCCAGGTTCTTCCTGTAATGCAGGGGCAGAGGAAACTAGGCAAGCAAGTTACGAGACAGGTCAGTAGAGGAACAGTAGCAGATCGATGGCACGAAGGTTGGTGGTGTTGTGGATAGAGCAGAAAGTTGTTGTAGCTTACAGTGGGACATTGGCAGCATGTAAAGTAGACCTGGCTTCAGAATTTGCAGATGTAGTTCAATCCAGGAAAATGTGAAAATGTAAAACGATAAGAGAGAGATGAGAGTGGATATAGAATTGTTAGAAAATGAGGCCAGAGAAATAATAACGGGGGACAAAGAGATGGGAGATGAACTAAATGAGTATTTTGCATCAGTCTTCACTGTGGAAGAGATTAGCAGTGTGCCAGATATTGAAGGGTGTGAGGGAAGAGAAGTGGGTGCAGTTACTATTACACGGGAGAAGGTGTTCAAAAAGCTGAAAGACCTAAGGGTACATAAGTCACCTGGACCAAATGAACTGCATCCTAGGGTTCTGAAAGAGGTAGCGGTAGAGATTATGGAAGCATTAGTAATGATCTTTCAAAAATCATTGGACTCTGGCATGGTGTCAGAGGACAGGAAAATTGCAAAAGTCACTCCACTCTTTAAGAAAGGAGGCAGGCAGCAGAAAGGAAATTATACACCAGTTTGCCTGACCTCAGTGGTTGGGAAGATTGAGGTTATGGAGTATTTGGTGACACAGGACAAGATAGGACACAGTCAGCATGGTCTCCTTAAGGGAAAATCTTGTCTGATTCACCTGTTGGAATTCTTTGAGGAGATTACAAGTAGGATAGATGTTTGATAAGTTGCCACACATGAGGCTGCTTACCAAGTTAAGAGCCCATGGTATTACAGAAAAGTTACTGGCATGGTTAGAGCACTGGCTGATTGGTAGGAGGCAGCAACGGGGAATAACAGGATCCTTTTCTGGTTGGCTGCCAGTGACGAGTGGCGTTCCGCAGGGGTCAGTGTTGGGACCACTTCTTTTTATGCTGTATATTAATGATTTAGATGATGGAATAGATGGCTTTGTTGCCAGGTTTGCAGATGATACGAAGATTGGTAGAGGGACAGGTAGTGTTGAGGAAACAGGAAGGCTGAGAAGGGTTTAGACAGATTAGGAGAATGAGCAAGAAAGTGACAAATGAAATACAATGTTGGAAAATGCATGGCCATACACTTTGGTAGAAGAAATAAATGTAAAGACTATTTTCTAAATGGGGAAAAAATCCAAAAATCTGAAATGCAAAGGGACTTGGGAGTCCTTCTGCAGAACACCCTGAAGGTTAACTTGCAGGTTGAGTTGGTGGTAAGGAAGGCAAATGCAATGTTAGCATTCATTTCAAGAGGTCTAGAATACCAGAGCAGAGATGTGATGCTGAGGCTTTATAACGCATTGGCGAGACCTCACCTTGAGTATTGTGAACAGTTTTAGGCTCCTCATCTAAGAAAAGATGTGCTGGCATTGGAGAGGGTTCAGAGGAGGTTCACAAGAGTTATAGGAGGAACATTTGATAGCTCTGGGTCTGAACTTGCTGGAATTTTGGATAAAGGGGGATTTCATTGAAACCTTTTGAATGTTGAAAGACTGAGACAGAGTAGATGTGGAAAGGATGTTTCCCGTGGTGGGGGAGTCTAGGACAAGAGGCCACAGCCTCAGGATAGAGGGTCGTCCATTTAAAAGAGATGCAGAGAAATTTCTTTAGCCAGAGGGTGGTGAATTTGTGGAACTATTTACCTCAGGAGTCTATGGAGGCTAGGCTGTTGGGTGTATTTAAGACAGAGCTTGATAGGTTCTTGATTGGACATGGATTCAAAGGTTACAGGGAGAAGGTTGGGGAGTGGGTCTGAGGAGGGAAAAATAAAGGATCAGCCATGATTGAATGGTTGAGCAGACTTGGACCAAATGGCCAAATTCTACTCCTCTGTCTTATGGTCTGAACCTTTCCTATCAATGTACCTGTCTAAATGCCTTTTAAATATTGTTAATGTGCCTGTCTCAACTACTTCTTCTGGCAGCTCAGTCCATATACTGACCACCCTCTGGGTGAAGAAGTTGTCCCTCAGATTCCTATTAAGACCATAAGACCACAAGACATAGGAGCAGAATTAGGCCATTCAGCCCATCAAGTCTGATCTGCCATTCCATCGTGGCTGATTTATTATCCTTCTCAACCCCATTCTCCTGCCTTCTCCTCACAACCTTTGACATCCTGTCTTATCAAGAATCCAAGAACTTCCATTTTAAATCTACTCAGTGACTTGGTCTGCTCAGCCGCCTGTGGCAATGAATTCCAGAGATTCACCACCCTCTGGCTGAAAAATTCCTTCCCATTTCTGTTCTAAAGGATCATCTTTCTATTCTGAGGCATGTCTTCGGATCCTAGACTATAGGAAACATCCTCTCCACATCTACTCTATCTAGACCTTTCAACATTTGATGGGTTTCATTGAGATCCCCCCCTCCCCCCAACATTCTTCTAAATTCCAGTGAGTACAGGCCCAGAGCCATCAAACACTATTTATATGTTAATCCTTTCATTCCCGGAATCATTGTCGTGAACCTCCTCTGGACTCTCTCCACTGCCAGTACAGTACATCCTTTCTCAGATAAAGGGCCCAAAACTGTTCACCATATTTGAAGTGTGGTCTGATCAGATTAAACCTTTCCCCTCTCAGTGATATTCAAACAGCCAGGCTGCGATACTCAGCAAGGTTACCCCAGAGATAAAGGATTGTCTGAGGCAGGGGCTGCTGTTGGGGCTTGAATGACACTTTGAAGCTCCTGTTACTCTGTCAGAGACCCTCGGCCCCTCAGGTAAATAGACATTCCATGTATATGGAGCTCCCCCGAGACTCTCGTCTCTCAATGATCAGTCATCTTTTTATTTTATAGATACAGTATGGTAACAAGCCCTTTGGCCCAACAAGGCCATACTGTTCAAAGTGTCTCCTGGCCACTTTCTCAAGGTTAATAACGTTTGGGGTCTTGCCAGCCTGAAAACACGGGAAATAAAGAAATATTTATTCAGGAAAGCACAGGAAATTTAGAATATAGAAATATAGAACACAGGAAATATTTGCTATTCAACACAATCTTCATAAACTGGTCAAAAATATTTCTATCTCAACCTTAAGTACACTTTATAACTCAGATCCCACAACTCCAATGGTACATAACTCAGAGAAAAAAATCTTCCTTATCTCAATCTTAAATGACCAATCTTTCAGTCTAACATTAGGGTCCCTAATTATGGAGCCAACATCTCAAGCAGCCGAAAATAATGCTTTTAGCATCTACTTGAATCTGTGCGTGTGGGTGATTTGGGGGGGTTACCCGCATCTACCTTTCTGTGTGTGTGCACGTGTGGTGGGTATCAGGGTGCCCGCCTGTCTGGGGAAGGGTACCTCTCTCTCTCTCTCTCTCTCTCTCTCTCTCTGTGGTAGGGTGCCCCTCTCTCTCCGTGGAAGGGTGCCTGACTGCTTTTGTACGTTTCCTGGGTGTTGTTATGCCGAACGTGGTGGGCATGCTACACTGTCGTTTGAAAGTGTGCCAACACTTGCGGGCTGCCCCCCAGCACAGCCTCAGGTTGTGTTGGTTATAAACACAAACAACACCTTTCACTGTATGTATATAGTTCACGGGAACTTACTCCTTGCCGTCCCTGTTGAAGAGGAGGGCGCCCCAGCCGGGCACAAAACCGGGGTCCCTGCTGAACCACAACAGCACCAGCAGGGCGAAGAGGCCCAGGACCTGTTTCTCCGCGAAGGACATGAGGCCCAGCTTCTGGTACTCTGCCTGGATCACCCCGTAGGCTGCCTTTTCTCTGGGAGACAGCTCAGTCCTCCACCCCCACAGCCTCCTAAAACTGTGGGGGTGGGGGGGGAGGGAACAAAAATCAAGCTTATTAGCAGGTCCTATGAGGATAGGTTGTGTGAGCAAGGTTTAAAATCCAAAACAAAACCTACAAATGCTGGAAATGAAAGATAAAAACAGAGATATTGTTAACAACATACACAAATATATACTTGGAGAATTGTGTTCAGTTTTGGTCGCCTCATCTTAGGAAGGTGAGGAAGCTTAGAGCAGGGGTACCTAACCTGGGGTGCACGGACCCCTCAGTTAATGGTAGGGGTCGATGGCATAAAAATGGCTGGGAACTCCTGGGTTAGAGAGATCAGAGGAGATTTACTAGGATGCTGCCTGGATTAGAGAACGTGTCTTATGAGGACAGGTTGAGTGAGCCAGACCTTTTCTCTCTGGAGTGAAGGAGGATGAGAGGTGACTTGATAGAGGTGTGCAAGATGATGAGGCATAGATCGAGTAGACAGTCAGCGTCTTTTCCCCAGGATGGAAATGGCTGATACAAGGTGGCGTAATTTTAAGGTGATTGGAGGAAAATATAGGGGAGATGTCAGAGGGTGGGTTGTTTTATATATATATATATATATATATATATATATATATATATATACACACACACACAGAGCAGTGGGTGGATGGAACATCAGAGGTGGTAGTAGAGGCAGGTACATTAGGGACATTTAAGAGAGTCTTAGATCGGCAGGTGGATGAAGGAGAAATGGAGGGTTATGTTGGAGGGAAATGTTGGACTGATCCCAGACTGGGTTAAAATGTCAGTATAGCTCTGTGCTCCAAGGAGCCTGCTCTGGTCCAGGTTTCATGTTCTACACTCAGCAGGTCTCACAGGTTCCATTCCCCAGGACCCCTGTTAGGGACGGGAGGTGGGCTGGGATCCCACCCATGGCACGAGCACCATCAGCTGTCCATTCCCAACCCCTGCCCTCCTCCACCCCAGCAGCAGCCTGTCAGCCCCACTGTTGTTAGAGTCACGTTCCTCAACAGGCTCCCCTCATCCTTCTCTGCTCTCTCTGGGTCCATCCAGCAACGCCCCCCTGCAGTCAGCCCAAGGGCACAGATTGTGTGGTGTTCTGTCGATATTGGAGGAGCTAACTGTGGACAAGTGTGGGGAGAGGGAGGGGAAGTGAGGCAAGAGGGGTCCGTAAGACACAGGGCCTCGGTAGTTAGGAAAGTGTTGGAGTCTATCATAAAGGTTGAGGTTTCAGTGTGTGGGGTTCTGGAGGGGAGGCTGATAACCTGATTCTTCAAGAGGTAATGCCTCAAGAAGGCAGCAGCTGTCACTGAGGACCCCCATCACCCAGGACAGGCCCTCTTCTCATTACTACCATCAAAGAGGTGGCACAGGAGCCTCAAGACTCACACTCAGTGATTCAGGGTCACAATCAAGGATCTGACTGTGGACTTCAGAAGGCTTCAAATGAGTGAGAACACATGGGTTCTCAGCAGGGCTGTAGTCAATGACAGCATTGAGGTAGGTATTACTGTCGTCCAGGTGATCCAAAGCCCAGTGGAAAGCCAGCGAGGTTGCCTCTGTTGTAGACCCGTTGTGGTGATAGGCAAATTGCAGCAGGCCCAGACCCTTGCCTAGGCAGGAGTTGATTCTAGCCATGACCAAACTCGTCACAGTAGATGTGAGTACAACTGGGTGATAGTCATTGAGGCAGCTCACCCTGCTCTTCCTCGAGGTAGGGCCTCAAATGGCAGCATCCATCATTGAGGACCTTTACCAACTGGGAAGTGCCCTCTTCTCATTACTACCATCAAGGAAGGACAGGAGCCCAAAGACACACACTTAACGCTTTGGGAGTACAATCACTGTGGACCTCAGGGAGGGGGAAGTCAGTGAACACACACCAGTTCTCATCAAGGGGACTACAGTGTCCTTCTGAACTGAGTCCAAGGTAGGCGAGGGTTAACATTGTACAGGCTCACTCACTTCACACCCAGGAACAACACGTGTAGCCAGACCCAGCAGCAGACCAGCATCAGCAGCATGTTCGGGAAGGAAAAGCCAAACCAGGACGCAAAGTTGATCAGGTCTCTGCTCTCGGGGAAGATCCTTCAAAGCACGGCGTGGCGTCAGGCAGGTGGCAATACGTCAACATCAGGGGTTGACAGGGAGGGGGAGGTAAGGGGAAGAAAAGAAGAGATTAGATTACCTTTATTTGTCACATACACAGACATCAAAACATCCAGTGGAATGTGTGATTTGCATCAAATCAAATCAGTGAGGATCTGCTGGGGCAGCCCGCCAATGTCACCACAGTTCTGGCACCAACACAGCATATCCAAAGTTTACCAAGCTTAACCCTTATGCCTTTGGAATGTGGGAGGAAACCAGAGCACCCGGAGGAAACCCACGCAGTCATGGTGAGAATGTACAAACTCCTTAACAGTTGGCAGTGGGAATTGAACCCACGCTATGATAAGGCAACACTAACTGATACGCTACCATTCTGTCTACGTATGCCAGGGAGAGGGAGATAGATGGAATGGGGGAGATCGAGGGAGGAGTGTGTGGTGAGAGCCAGGAGAGAGGCAGATAGAGGGGGGTGATAGAAAAGTAGGGGGAAGGAAGGGAAGGGAGAGGGATGAGGGGGAGAGATATAGAGAGGAGAAGACCAGGGAAGGGGAGAGGGAAAAGTGTGAGGAGGATGAGGGAGAGGCAGAGGCAGAAGGAGAGAAAGTGGAATGGCGGAAGAGGGGAGAGGAGGGGGTCACAAATCTGTGTTGTTGATGAGCTCAATGTACAGGAGTCTTTGGCACCTCCTGGGCCAGAAGTTTACAGAAGGTGAATCCTTCAGCACATTCAGATTTTCAGTCAGCAGTGGAAAGGAAGGTGATGGGGAGAGAGAAGAGAAGAACAGAACAGACCTTTCTTGTGTGTGTTGCTTTGGGTTTCCAGCATCTGTGGGATTTCTCACGTTCGTGTTATACTTACTGTAATTCAGTTTTTTCCCCTCTCTATATTCATCATGTATTGTACTGCTGTCCCAAAGACAACACATTTCACAGCATAGGACAACGATAATAACCCTGATTCTGAAGAGATGTGGAACATCTAGTCAAGAGGAAGAAAGAAGCTGAGTTAAGGTTTAGCAAGGAGGGATCCAGAGAATTACAAGGTAGCCAAGAATTGACTAATACCAGGGGGCATAATTTGAAGGTGATTGGAGGAAAGTATGGGGGGGGGCATGTCAGAGGTAGTATACTGTGCTGTAACCCTGCTTCCCCCTTAGGTGATAAAACACAGAACAGTACAAGAGGACAGAGCGATATCTTCCTCTATTCCACTCCTTATGGTCTCAACAGACCTCAGCAAGGACCCGTATCCTCGGCAGATCAGGAAACAAGTATGTGGTACAGCACAGTAACAGATTCTTCCAGCTGCTCAATTACACCCACATGACCAATCAACCAACTAACCTGTAAGTCTTTGGAATGTGGGAGGAAACCAGAGCACCCGGAGGAAACCCATGTGGTTACTGGGAGGACGTACAAACTCCTCACAGACAGTAACAGGAACTGAACCTGGGTCGCTGGCACTGTGATGGTGTTACATCAACTGCTATGCCACTCTGCTTCTCCAAATCTTATTGATATTTTAAACCCCACACTTTAACCATCTTTAATGCAAAGAAAATGTTAATATTCTTGTTACCATGGGGAAAGAGGTGCAGAAGCCTGAAGGCACACACTCAGCAATTCAAGAATAACTTCTTCCACTCTGCCATCCGATCTCTAAATGGACATCGAACCCATGAACACAACCTCACTACTTCTTAATTTTCGTTATTTTTCAATACTTACTTTAACTTCACTATTTAATAGACATATATATACTTTAATTTGAAAGGACAGGCAGGAAGGCATAGGCGATGGTGAGGCTCTGTTAGTAAGAGATGGAATTACATCTTTAAAAGGAGGTAACGTAGGGCCAGAGAATGTTGAATCTTTGTGGATGGAGTTAAGAAACTGCAAAGGTAAATAAAAACATTATTGGAATCATATATAGGCCTCCAAATAGTAGCTAAGATGTGGGGTTAAGATTGCAAAGAGAGCTGGAAAAGGTATGTAATAGGGTAATGTCAGAATTGTAATGGGGAACTTCAGTATGCAAGGGGATTGGGAAAATCAGGTTGGTGTCGGATTGGAAGCGATGGAATTTGTTGAATGCTCATGAGATGGCTTTTTAGAGCAGCTTGTGCTTGAACCTAAGGGCATCTTAGATAAGGTGTTGTGTAATAACCCAGGTCTTATTAGGGAGTTTAACGTAAAGGAACCATTAGGAGACACTGATCATAATATGATTAAATTCATAGTGTGATTTGAGAGGGAGAAGCCTAACTCACATGTATCAGTATTGCAATGGAATAAAGGGAATTACAGAGACATGAGAGAGGAGCTTGTCTAGGTGGATTGGAGGAGGATACTGGCAGGGATGACAGTAGAGCAGAGATGACGGAGGTTTCTGGGAATAGTTCAAGGCGCAGGACAGATATGTCCCACAGAAGAAACATAGAAAACCTACAGCACAATACAGGCCCTTTGTCCCACAAAGCTGTGCCGAACATGTACTTACTTTAAAAATTACCTAGGGTTACCCATAGCCCTCTAGTTTTCTGAGCTCCATGTACCTATCCAGGAGTCTCTTAAAAGACCCTATCATATCCGCCTCCACCATCATTGCCGGCAGCCCATTCCATGCACTCACCAGTCTGCGTAAAAAACTTAACCCTGATATCCCCCCCGTACCTACTTCCAAACACCTTAAAACTGTGTCCACTTGTATTAACCACTTCAGCCCTGGGAAAAAAGCCTCTTGCCTATCCACACGATCAATGCCTCTCATCATCTTATACACCTCTATCAAGTCACCTCTCATCCTCCGTCGCTCCGAGGAGAAAAGGCCGAGTTTACTCAACCTATTTTCATAAGGCATGCTCCCCAATCCAGGCAACGTCTTGTAAATCTCCTCTGCACCATATCTATAGTATCCACATCTTTCCTGTAGTGAGGTAACCAGAACTGAGCACAGTAGTCCAAGTGGGGTCTGACCAGTGTCCTATATAGCTGCAACATTATCTCTCGGTTCTTGAACTCAATCCCATGAAAGCCAATGCACCGTATGCCTTCTTGACCAGCAGCTTTGAGTGTCCTATGGACTTAGACCCCAATGTCCCTCTGATCCTCCACACTGTCAAGGGTCTTACCATTAATACTATATTCTGCCATCATATTTGACCTACCAAAACAAACCACCTTGCTCTAATTTGGGTTGAACTCCATCTGCCACTTCTCAGCCTAGTTTTGCATACTTTCAATGTCCCGCCGTAATCTTTAACAGCCCTCCACACTACCCACAACACCCCCAACCTCTGTGTCATCAACAAATTTACTAACCCATCCCTCCACTTCTTCCACCAGGTCATTTATAAAAATCACAAAGAGAAGGGGTCCCAGAACATATCACTGAGGCACACCACTGGTCACCATCTCCATGCAGGATACGACCCATCTACAAACACTGTTTGCCTTCTGTGGGCAAGCCATTTCTGGATCCACAAAGCAATGTCCCCTTGGATCCCATGCCTCCTCACTTTCTCAATAAGCCTTGCATGGGGTACCTTTTCAAACTTCTCTACTGCTCTACCTTTATCAAGGTGTTTAGTCACATCCTCAAAAAAATTCAATCAAGCTTGTAAAGCACGACCTGCCTTTGACAAAGCCATGCTGACTATTCCAAATGTTCATAAATCCTGCCTCTCAGGATCTTCTCTATCAATTTACGAACCACTGAAGTAAGACTCACTGGCCTATAATTTCCTGGGCTATCTCTACTCCCTTTCTTGAATAAGGGAACAACATCTGCAATCCCCCAATCCTCTGGCAATGATCTTTGCATCATCAATGGGGGTGGAAGAAGTTTCAGAGACTCAGCAATCTCCTCCCTCGCCTCCCACAGTAACCTGGGGTATATCTTGTCTGGTCCCGGAGACTCATCCAACTTCATGCTTTACAAAAGCTCCACCACATTCCCTTTCTTAATGTCTGTATGCTCAAGCTTTTCAATCCTCTGTAAGTCATCCCTACAATTACCAAGATCCTTTTCTGTACTGAATACTGAAGCAAAGTGGTTCCATACGCACTTTTCCACTGTCATACGTGATTGGTCCTATTCTCTCACGTCTTATCCTCTTGCTCTTCACATACTTGTAGAATGCCTTGGGGTTTTCTTTAATCCTGCTCACCAAGGCCTTCTCATGGCCCTTTCTGGCTCTCTTAATTTCATTTTTAAGCTCCTTCCTGCTAGCCTTATAATCTTCTAGATCTCTATCATTACCTAGTTTTTTGAACCTTTCGTAAGCTTTTCTTTTCTTCTTGACAAGATTTTCAACAGCCTTTGTACACCACGGTTCCTGTACCCTACCATCCTTTCCCTGTCTCAATGGAACGTACCTATGCAGAATGCCATGTAAGTATCCCCTGAATATTTGCTACATTTCTGCTGCACATTTCCCTGAGGACATCTGTTCCCA